>NC_087501.1:322500-635000 GCF_036417665.1 Passer domesticus | reverse complement strand
TTTCTGTAATCTCTGAAGCTGCTGATCATTACAGACTTGTCATCTTATTACAAACCCAAATCAATGCTGGGGTTTTTTTTTTGCTTTTACAGCATAATCTGTACTGAAGAAGAATTCCACTGATTGCTTTGTCAATGACTGATATGGAACCAGACAGGGACAGGAATCAGCTCCCCCTTTCCCCTCCAAAATCTGCCACACCCCCAGATCTGATATTAAATTCTTTGTCTCCAGACTCCCTGGATGGCAAGGACGAGCTCAAACAGCAACTCAGGAATAAAAGCAATTTTTTGGTTTGGTATAAAACAAACAGGGATCTTTCTATGGATTTCCTTCTATGGATTTCCATGACAGTCTGTATTTTCAGCTTTGAGAAATTATCTCCATCACACTCAATTCAATGGGATACATGAGGAGAAAAATGTTTCAAGTGCTAAGTATAAAAAATCCTTTTGCCGCTGGAGAAATGTCCTTCAGTACAAACCTGGGTCAGACTTTAAACTTGAGGCATCTGGAATAGATCGCCAAAGTGCAGCACTGTCAGTAAAAATCAATGAAAGTCAGCAAAGCCCTCAAAATTCACAGCCACAACCACAGCACTTACACCACGACTTCAGGAATATCTGTGTGAGCACACCCAGCCTGTGTGAGAAGGGAGAGGAACATCAGGAATTCTCAGGGCTGCCACTTGTTAAAAAAAATAGAGAAAAGACATGACGAGATACCCACAGGCCAAAAAATAGAGAGTTAATAACAAAACACCATTGTAGGGGTGCACTGGGTTAAAAGATTAGGTTTTCCCTCAGGTGATACTGGAACCCATCACCTCCCCTCAGTCCTGTGCACATCCTTGGGTTGTCTCACCTGGCACAGGATCAGGAACTGCTCTGTTTGGAATCCAAGCTGTGAGAAATGATGCTCACTTCCAAAAAATGTTAGCAGAGGATCTTTCCCACCATGTGCTCATCCACACAATGGATATTTTACTTTTTAACCCTTTAACCCCTGTAAATTTCTGTCCTTTGACTCCTCCTCCCCTGCCCAGTGGTGGAGGTCACTTCATTAAACCTTGATTGGAGGCCAGGTGTTGCCATGGTAACGAGCCAGCCCTCCCAAATGTCCCAAACCCAGGCCACCCCATAATAATAACACAAGAGGGGGGTAAAACACAACTATAAATATGTAAAACTTCACATAACATATCCATAATATTTGCCTTTTAATTGTGAGATCAACCAGTGCATTACTCATCTATCACAAAGCTGATTTATATTTAAATTTCTAATTGATAAATGAAAAAAAAATAGCAAAAATCACCTGCTTGTGTTCTAGAGGTCAGATCCTGCACTTGAAAAGGACAGCAAAGAGAAAAAGCCTCCAGTTTCCCATCCTGATGTTGGGAAGGAGCAGCAGTGACCTTCTGCAACGATTTCCATCCGAGCAGAATCCTTCTGCAGGCACGAGACCCCCGGGGTTGACATAAATACAGCAGTCAGAAAGGATCATAATTATTGCTGGCTTTTAATGATTTTAATAAGCTGGGAGAATGAAAGGCAGGTTAACCATTCATCTGTACCTGACAGATTTCATTAAAAGCTCTCCGTGCTGAAAGGTCTCGTTTGACACATTTTGTCTGCAGGTCAGAACGCAGCCCTTCCATCTTTCCAGCTGCAATCACGTTGCATTTGCAGGATCTCTGCTCTCCATAACAAAGGAAGGTTTTAAGAGGCAAACGCTGCCTGACAAATGAGCTTTAACCCAGGCATTATCCCTGTGGCATCACTGAGTTATTTGTTTCTCTCACTTTGGCATCAACTGCTTGCACTGCACTGCTGGGGATGGGCAGGGTCCAAAGGGAGGGAAAAGAAATCCACAAATAAAAATAATCATCTTTCCACAATCAAACCGTCACCCTTTTTGTTGTATTGATAAAGCAGGGCAATACAGAGTGATGCAATAAATATCTTTTATTATTAAAAGACACCAAGCTGAACCACACCCAAAACCCCAAACCAAGCCCTCCCTCCCCAGTAACTCAACTCCCAACTCGTTTCTGGCAATATCATGGAAATCAGCTATCAGGGAATGGTTTGGGTGGCAAGGGACTTCAAAGTTCCTGTAATTCCAGCCCCTGCCATGGGCAGGGACATCATCCACAATCCCAGGGTGTTCCAAACCCCGTCCAGCCTGGTGCTGGGCACTTCCAGGGATGCAGGGGCAGCCACAGCTGCTCTGGGCAGCTGAAAATTTGACCCATAAAAGGCTCATCTTTGAGGAATTCTCGCCAGAGACCAGAGCAGGAGGTTCTGAAGGGTGTGCTCGCAATTTGAAAGTTCAGAAGTGACCCAAGGGGTGACCCCAACGCTGGAATTGCAGTTGGGCGCCAGGGAATGCATTCCAGGACTTTGGTAAATCACTTCCTTACTCCATTCCATGATCTCCTTCAGTCATTCCAAGTGCAGGAAGTTTGCTGGCAGAGCTGTTTGTCAGTGTTGACTGAGGCAAGGCATTCCAGCTTCAGCAGGAAAGAACACGATGGGCTCCAGGAGAGGGAACACAGACACAGCCAGGAGGTGCCACCACCAGCAGAAGCTTTTGTTGAGACTCTCTCTCAGACCTACCAGCAGCTCCTTTTCCTTCCAGGAACGCTGCCACAGCCCAGGCAGGATTTTTCCCTTTCTCAGCTGGAATGGCAGAAGAATTCCATGAGGGAAATCAGCAGCCAAATAAAGATAATGGCAGGGAATGAGCAGCGTGAAGGGGATTAGCTGTGCTGAGTTAATAGGATCACCCATCACCTCCCAGGGAATGTGGGCAAACGCTCTCCTGCCTCCCCTCCCAAGGCAGCTCCATCCAGCCATACCCTTGGCATCTCCTCAGAATAAATGTGCCCATTTCAGGCTTCTAGGAAATAATGACTTGCACTAATTACTCTAATGAGGATTCTACTTTGACTTCCCTCTTGCTGGATTTCTTTTCTCTTCCACATAAAGCCATGCTGTTGGAAGAGCTGAGTTTAATGAGTTTCATGGTGTCAGTCCAGTTTCTCTTGGAGCAACCTCCATAAGCACCAACCCAATCACACTAATGAGGCCCCTCGTTGCCACTGCCTGCAGTAAAGCCAAGGACAGGAGGGATATTAACCCACCTCCTTTATGAGAGCACTCTCAGAGCGATCCCCACAGGTTTAAACAGAATCACACTTGCAGAGGGCCAGGGAGAAAAAAAATACGCTGAGAGTCCTCACCTCGGGTTGAGGACAAATCAAATATTCTGAGGTTTGATGCATCCCTGCCCAATGCAATTACAGCTCTGGTGAAGGTTGTTGTATTGATCTGAGACAGGGGAGAGCAAGGGAAGATGTTCCTGGCCTGCTCAGACAAAACTTTGGTGGAAAATCTCCCAAGCAATGTGGCAGGAAACTTGAGAGGTCTCCAGAAAGGATTGTTTGTTTTCTAAATCAGAGAGGAGAAAGTTTCTGTTGTCTCCAAGAGTGAATTTTCTCCAAGAGCAGAGGGATGGGGCAGGAGGGGAATAAATCAGCTTGGCTGAGTGGGAATGTGGGGCTGTTGGAGACATTCCCACTTGTCTTACTTGCTTCTTCACACTGGTTCCAGGTCAGGAATGCTCAGGAAAGGAAGGAGAGAGCACAGAGCTTGAATAATGTCTAAATTATCTATAGGGATCTTGGGCAGAGATCAAGATTTGACCTTACCTGGTTTCAGCCACCCACAAATAAACACCGTGGACAGAAAAGTGAGGACAGCTCCAAGTTCAAACCTCACTCCTGTAAATTATTCCAGACCGGGCTGCCAAACCCAAAATAAAGCTCTGAGATCAGCAGCCCCTTCTGGGAGTGCCACCCCCAACTCCTCAGCTCCTGCGCGTGGCAGGGAACCTGAAATCAATAGGACAATGACAGAGAGTCTTCGTGACATCCCCTTTGTCTGAACACTCCAAAAAACATCCCGAGCGTTCCCTAACACCGCTGTAATTTTTGCTGGTTCTTTTACAATAACATTTAGAAAATGAACCACGAGGGTAATATTAGAATCAACAAGAAAATGCCCTGCTGAAGGGCATTTGCATTTTGCAGATGCGTTTTGAGTCTTCCTTTGAAGAAGCAGATTAAGCTCAGGACCCCTTTGTCTATCAAAGGGGGAAAACCCCTTGGAATGTGAGCATCCACCTTGGTTCACCCCGTTTAAAATCTACCAGTTCTTAATCTCCTTTCAGAAGATTTAGCTGGATTTAGATGGCAGGAGGAAGAAAAGGGTGCAGTGGGCACGGGAGGAGTGGAAAGAAAGGGAAATCTTTAAATTGCCATCGATGATCAGAGGAGGGAAAGCAAAGGCTGCTGCCCTCGGGGCAGGATTTGTTACAAATCCCTGTCGGGAGCAGCTGCATCCTCTGGGGATTGGCAGGGACAGCCTTTCACCCTTTGGGGTCCGGTTCAAAGCCGGGGCACGGGAGGCTTTAAGCAATCATAGGGACAGGCTGGAAAGTGATTTTCCCTCCTAATCTCAAAGCATCGAGGGATCTGCTCCTCGCTGCACGGGGAGCTCCCCCTCCTGTCCTGTTCCTTGGATATTTGCAGGATGTTCCCTCTGCTCCCTAAGACAGAGCCTGGCATCTCAGCCCTTGTACTGAACCAGTGTTTAATGGTTTCTGTGGTATTTCCATCGGTGAAAACAATTCCAGTTGCTCTGGAGTCTGCCATACAAGGCTAAACCAAGAACACATCAAAACCTGCTCGCTCCCATGGATGGATTTTTCCATCAGTTCCATGAATGATTATGGAAGTTTTTTATGTGAAAAAGGTTCAATTCTGCTCCTTTTCCCCCCTCATGCTACTTCACAGGAAACTCTTATTATTCACTATCATTTGGACAGGAACTGCTTCAAAATACCAGTTTCCAATGGAACAGATCTCCTCAGGTCAATGGGGAGACAAAGTAAGGAGTTGGTTCACAGAGGAAGGAAGAAAGAGGAAAAATCTTAGGGACTTTTGTCCTACCCACATCCCAATTCTGCCACACTGAAATCCTCAAAAGTCTCCTGTCACTCACAGAAACCCCCCAGACCCATCCCAGTGCCCAGGCAGGGATCACCTGCTGACCTCAGCTGTCCCTGTGCTGGTTTTCATGGGGAGAACAAACGTCCTGAGAATTCATGAGACAGGTTTTGGCCACAGCCACTCGTTTGCTTGCCACAGGGTGGATCAGGGAGGTTATATCTCCAAAAACCCCAAAGTGGAACGTGCCCTGAGCCCTGTCACGTCAGTGCAGTGCTGGATGAGCCTGCCCAGGCACAAGGGACTGGAGAGAGGCACAGGGATGTTCCTGACCACAGGGATAATACAAAGAAATCAGTCCCCGATGTAAATCCTGAATAGTGGCACAGTTTCACATCTGAGGACTGAGTTCCTGGACACCCAAAATTTTCAGAGATCCCACAGGAAATTGCAGGGTGTGGGACAATCCACACCTCACATCTGCTCCCTACCCATTGAAGTGTTTTCTATTACAAGAACTCCTCATGGCTTCTGAAACCCCAGCTACCCAAATCTAGTCCCTTTTTTGGAGGCCCTGCATTAATTCCCATGCCATCTGCACGTTTCCTGGGACACAGAGAATTCCTAATGATAGGCAAGGTTTGTCAAAGGCAGCAGCTCATTTAGGCCTGGCTCCCCTTAACAAACCAAGGCTCTTCATCTGTCCTTTTAAGTTATCCTCAAAAGGCTTTATTTCAACAGTGCAGATGAAGACTCAGTCTTTTTAAGTAACTGCTTTATCCTCTTTGGGAGGCAATTAAAGAGTGCAAGAAATTACCACCTCCTGTTTCTATTCTTGTCAGGCCTGGATAATTGGTTTGTTTTAAGGGAGGGAAAACCAGTTAGACATTGCCAACTCCAACATTTCGAGCTGCTTGGAGATGAGCAGGGCAACAACAGCTCCGCCAAAGCAAAGGACAGAGGGAGAGGTGCCCCGAATGTCCCTGCAGGCAGGTGGCAGCTCTGGCATCACCTGGATCTTCAGAAAAGCAAGGAGTTCCCTCATCCACATCCTGCCCTCCTCTCCCCATCCTCCCTGTCTGGGACACCCACGGAGTTTTAGAGCACACTCAGGGAAATTTTCACCTCAGCAGGCCCCAGGTGAGCTCTCCCTGCCCTGCTGTGCTGCTTTCCCTGCTCCCCTCACGGCTGGGAAATGCAAAATAATCCCTGTGGATCCCAAACCCCAAAGTGCCCCACTGCCACCCTCCAAAGTTAGCGCTGCTGATGAAGTGTGCTGAATTTCAGAGAGCACACAGCGACCGATGGATGCTGGAATGTTGGGGGACACGAGACAGATGATGGACTTTGGTTAACATCAGAGACTGGATAACAGGAAAAGCAAAGGGAACTTTGAAAATTAGACCTGGATTGCAAGAAGATTCAACCAAACGGGTTCACCGGAAAAAGAAAATCCCATTAAAATCTGCAAGCACAAGATGTTACATGCATAAGTTTCTGCATGTGATTTTAACCTAATCATTGCAGTATACATTCCCAGTCTCCCTAAAATAGTATATAAGTGCTTGTATCCCACAATAAAATCAGGTTCTGATCAGAATCAGTGTCTCATCTCTCTCCATCACCAACTGATGTGCGCATGTTAGAGGGGAAAGGATGCACTGCAGATTCCAGAGCCCCTGTTTCCCCGGCCAGCCCATGCCAGGGGCCCGGAATGCCCCGTGCCAGGGGCAGGGAATGCCCTCCCCGTGTGGCAGCAGCCCTGCAGGCTCTGGCAGCAGCAATTAGCAGCCTGACCCACGTTAGCTGTTTGCCAATAGTGCAGCTCCTTCAGCTGCTGCTCTTTAACTACAGGCTGGGAAGACAAATCCATACAATCACTAAAATTGATCAAGAGTGGATGAGGGAATGACAGAAAGTTTCTGGGCTGGATGTATCCACAGTGCACACGCCTCAACTTGAAAGGTTTGAAATTCAATTACAGAAACTGAAATAAATGACCATAATGTTTTCTATTATCAGATACATACAAATCATCTTCCCTTCCTTCCCCTGCCCCAATAAAACAAATTTCAATTACTTTTTCATAATCAACAAGCTTGACCTTCTATCAGAGTCCTTTGGCAGTGCAGAACTTTGGAAGTTAAATCATAGATCAGAATGGGACAACACAGCAGAGGATCTGCAGCTTCCAAGTGCAGCATCTTGGTTAAAAAATAAAAGGATCAAGTGCTTAAAATGCAGATGGGGCAACCAGAGGAAAAGCTGAGCGTGGCATGTGCCATGGAACACCAAAATCCAGGATAACTAATGGGTATATACAGAATTTCTTGTGTTGTGTGAGACTGCAAAACTCTGGGGTGTCCAGAAGAAATCCCCATCTTTGCCAGTCAGCTAAAAAGTCATGGATGTGATTCCCCCTTGGAATCTGCAACTCTCAGAAAGGAAAAGTATTTATCAGGGAGCTGAAGCCATGGCCTTAATGGAGTTAATTAATTGAATTAGTGCTTGGTGCAGATATTTGAGCTGGTTTTAGGGCTGCCATTGAGCTGGTCCTAAAAACCCCCTCATGCTCAAATCAAAGAGGTTAATTTGCATCTCTCAATAATCTGCAGCCAGAAATAGCTGAGCTAAAAATAAGATTTTTTCCTCTGCCATTCATGCCAACCCCTCAGAAATGAGTTGTTTGCTGTGCCTGAACCTTTTGAGGGAGATTTTCTGGGGGATCTGCAGGTTCCCAGCACATTGCTCTCACCCTGGAGCAGCTGAGGGGTGAGTAAGGGCTGGGATGTGCAGCCAGCACAGAGCTGCCCCTCCAGACCCTCAGGATGTGTGTGGAAAAGCTCTTTTCCCAACCCCAGAGCTCACTCCTCAGCCATTCTCAGCAAACTTCCCATTTCTGAGACAAATTCTGAGGTCTGGAGCCTTCTGCTGCTGCGTGAAGAACAAAGCTGATACCTGAACCTTTAACAGGGTGCCTTGGGAAGCCTTTGTGGCCCAGGAGGGGCAGAGGGGTTTTAGCTGAGGAACCTCCACATTTAAGGCCTCAGCTTCACCTGCTTCACTGGCCACTTCTCCTCCAGGATGGCTTCTGATGGCACAAAATGATGGCTTTTGATGCCACACCTCCGTCCCTTTATTTTTCTTTCAGTGGCATTTGAAATGGAATTAAAAATCCCCACACAGCAAGATCTGCAGACAAAATAAACCTGTTGAAAACATTACAGTCACATCTCAGCTGTCTCAGCTACCCCTAAGCTTGTAGATACATAAAATTTGCATTAAAAAAGCTTCCTGAGCCTTTTCCTCCCTCTGCCTCCCTTAACATGATGTGATTTGGGCTCTGGTTTTACATCACCACAAAATATAATAAAAAATAAAGGGAGTTTTAGTTGTCACAGGAGCAGAGAAGGAAACAAAAAAACAAACACGGAGTTGCCAAGGTTACTGACACTCCTGGCTGAGATGAATGGAATTGGTAGGGAGGAGACTGAGACACTCAACTCCATTTTCACAGTCCTATCACAGATGGGACCAGCCCTTATCATTTTCTTTTCTTTTTTTCTTTTCTTTTTTTTTTTCTTCCTCCTGGGGAATTTAAATCAATTTGCATCCAGCAGAATTCTTCAAGTGCTGCCTTGAAACTGTAAGTCTCCAAGAACTCAGGTAGAATTGCCCTGGTCTTGAAGTGCTGATCTGCTGAAGCTCCCAAAACCCACCTCATACTCAAATCAAAGAGCTGCATTTACACATCTCAGTAATCTGCAGCCAGAAATAGCAGAGCTAAAAATAAGGTTTTTCCTGTGCCATTCATCCCAGCCCCTCAGAAACCAAGGGGTTGTTGTGCCTGAGCTTTCTGAGGGTAATTTTAACTCTGTTTCTATTGCAAACAAGTTGTTCCTCATATCTCAGACACTGTGTCAGGACCCAGGACATTCCTCTGGCTGCCCTGGGGGATTTGAGACCCTGGCAAGGGGCTCAGAGACCTTGGCACGGAATCAAAAACTCCTGTGCCTTCGATTTTAGCCCATGGAAACAATTTGTGTGAATATTCACAAGCCACAAGAGTTTGAGCAGGATGATAGTTCATTCGGCACAGGGTGAAAAAGCAGAATTTTGGGGTTTTGAATGGGGGTTCAGGAGGCAAGGTGGAGGAATCTGGGCGTGTCCTGTCCTTCTTCTCCTTGTTCTTGTCCTCCATCTCCTGCTGGGATGGTGGCACTTCTGGGTTGGTTCAGAGTAGAGACAGACTGTCTGACATAGGTGATGGATACTGGAAAATGATTGTAAATAAAGTACAGGTAGTTCTTAGTATAAAACGTTATTACCACCCCAAGGGCAGGGGTGGCACTGGATGGGCTTTAAGGTCCTTTCCAACCCAAACCAACCTGGAAAATGAAAGGAACTCAACAATTCCTGTGTTTTTCGCGGGTGGCACAGCCCGAATCCGCGTGAGCGGGAACCAGCGCCCAAGGCCAGGCTGGATGGGGTTTGAGAAACCCGGGAGAGTGAGAGATGAACTTCCCAAGGCAAGGGTGGCACTGGATGGGCTTTAAGGTCCTTTCCAACCCAAACCAACCTGGAAATTGAGAGGAACTCAACAATTCCTGTGTTTTTCACGGGTGGCACAGCCGGAACCCGTGTGAGGAGGAGCCAGCCCAGAGTAGCTCCCATTGGAACGTTCCTCCTCCAGCCCAATTCCCCCTGGCACCACAAAACACGGCCCAGGAGCATTCCCTGGCATTATTAAATAAACACTGGGGAGGGCGGGATGTGTCAGGATGCGGGAGGCTGGAAAATCCGCAGCTCTCCTGAGACAGCATCCGGAGCTGAGCCTCCCAACCTATTTAGGACTTTCCTTTGAACCTCCATGAGTTTTTAAGCCTGATCTGATGAGCATAATGATATTAAAGTGTTTTTCATTACCTATAAAAAATGAACAAAAAGGATAAAGCTGCTCCAGACTGAGGCTGTTTGAAAGGAATCAATAGTCTGAATCCCTCAGTACATCCTGCTCGGAAAATAAAGCGTTTGTTTGAAACGAAAAGGAATTATTTGGATGTGAGAAGCAAGTTTCACCAAAAGCACCTTTGGGAAAAATAAAAATCCTGGGGAGATTTAAGAAACAAATGGAAAAAAACCTCATATAAATAGTTATAGGTATATTCATGGATATTCCTGTTTGTATGTGTGCAACAAAAATCTCTGCTTTGAGAGGCACAAAAGCCCCGAAGTCAGCACCCTGGAGGAGGTTTGGAGGCAAACAGTTTTTAGGTGGAACTCATGGAAATCAGACAGAGTTAACACTGGGCAGAAAAGGATACACTGAGCCAGAGGCACAAGGCAAATAAAAAAATTACTCTTTACCTGAAAACCTAAAAAAAAAAGTAATCCTTACAGTTTTGGAGCTCTATGTTCATTTTGCTGCCAGGCAAGCCCACGATCCCACAGGGGAATATCTCAGTCAGGAGCAAGACCCAGGAGCAGCACTAACTGTGAATTTTCTGCTCTTTTTGTTGTTGTTGTTGTTGTTGTTGTTGTTGAGAATATATTGATTTTTTGGAGCCGCAGCTTTTCACGGGGATGTCTCCACTTCAAGGAACACTTGTCGCAAAAATTTGTTCGCACCTGACAAAATCTGGGGGAAATGTGAGAGGGAATGTTTGTAGCAACAAGTCCTTGTTTGGAGAATTGTGGATTCCACATCCCTGGCAATGCCCAAGGGCAGTTTGGATGGGTTGGAGCACCCTGGGACAGTGGGAAGTGTCCTGCCCATGGCAGGGGTGGCACTGGGTGGGCTTCTAGGTCCTTTCCAACCCAAACCAGCCTGGAATTCTGTGATACTTCTCAGACCATTTCCTCTATAAAGAAGCCAGGCTCTAAACTCTTCTCCTGTCTGTTTTTCACATTATTTGCCCAACTTTGGGGTTCAAGAATGGGTTGGGAAACCTGGGAACTTTCTCAGCTTTCCTGAAATAAATGTTACTCTTTGTTTACAGCAGCACTGCAGTGGATTAATTGAATTTTGATTCAGCATGGGGAAGAAATGCTTTTCCTGGAGAGAACAAGAGATTATTTCTCATCATAATCAGAGGTGCCATCTTGGTTGTGACACGAGCCACGCTCCATATCCATGGGGTAGGGAAATAGGGACAGGCCAAGAGGCAATCAGGGAAAAAAAGAAACCTGTGTGGCTTGTACAGGATCTGTGCTGCTCCAGATCCCGCCTTAAAACCACTGAACATCTCCTCTTGGAAACACACCCTGTTACCCACTGAATAATTAATATCCCTCCTTTGATAAAGAACTTGTCTATGTTAATTGAAGATATCCAGATCTGAGCACAGAGAGGATTAATCCTCCCGTGGTGTGTGAGTAAAGCTCAGCCCTTTCAAGCTGCCTGAGCCAATTTACAGCAGCTCAGGATCAATCCTGGCTGCCCTCAAGGCTTAATTAACCCCGGGCACCTTGGCTATCAGGAAATGCTCTCCCAAGGAGCCTGAGGAGCTGTTATCACCTGTGGGATAACAGCTTGTGCTGCTCAGAGCTGCAGGAACAGGATTTTATTCTATTCATAGACCTGGCGTGGCCTCCCAGACACAGGATGAGCTTTCCTAGGGAGGAGCAGCAAGAATTATTGTGTTTATGTGTTCAGTTTAACAAACAAACACAAAAGAAATAAATAAAAATCACTGAGGAGCCAGCCTGCCCAAGGGTAGTCCTCCCAACTGAAGCACTCCTGGGGAAAAAATAATTCCAGCCTCAAGTTCGCAAACCCAGATGAAAACTAAAACAACTAAAAAAGAGTCTTTGCTTCCAGGTTATTGGAAATACCCAGAATGAGTAATTTTGCAGCTGGAGAGTGGGGGGAAAAGCAACAATAAATGCAGTTACAGCACTTTTTTTTTCCTGGGTTAGGGGGTGGGGTTGGGGGAGATAATTTTTAATTTTTAGTTATCAATAAAAATTACTGAAAAGTTCATCAAGGCCTTTACTCAGCCCCTGGGTGTCCCTCCCAGTGCCACAGCGTGGTTGTCGCTGTGGGAGGAGCTCTGGAACTTCTGTCCTGTTTTAATGGGCTTTAATCCTTATTGCTCCCATCTCTGGTTTATTCTGGAATATTGTCTCATAACAGAGGGAAAAGCACCTGTCCTTGTGAGGCTGGATAATAAATGTTCATCCCCAGCTATTGCAGACAGATTTATAAACTAATTAAGTACAACAACCTCCCAGGCACCGCTTGTGTCTGAAGAGCCTCCTTGGATCAAGGGGCTGAGTAATTCCTGTGGATAAAACCCCAAACCTACTCCACCACCAGCCCCCAATTAAAAATCCCCAAACTTATTCCAGAACCAGCACCAAATTAAAAATCCCCAAACCTATTCCAGAACCAGCCCCAAATTATAAAACCCAAACTTATTCCAGAACCAGCCCCAAATTATAAATCCCCAAACCTATTCCAGCACCAGCCCCAAATTAAAAATCCCCAAACCTATTCCAGAACCAGCCCCAAATTATAAAACCCCAAACCTATTCCAGAACCAGCCCCAAATTATTTCCTGACTGATGTAAACCAACCCACGTGCAAAGCTCTTCCCAAGTGATTCAATTACTTGATTTGGAAACAAAGCCCCTTGGAAATGTTCTTTCCCCTCCCTTGTTCCTGTCAGCTCTTGGCTTTTCTAATTCAGCACAATGAAGTTGCTCCAGACAGCACAAAGTGGCACTTCCCACCTCCCCGAGCTGGGATATTTTGTGGGGCTGGGGATGGGGTTGGGCACAAAGAGCATCTCAGATTATTTTTATTCCTGCCTCTGTTATTTTTTCCCTGTGCAGGAACACGCCAGCCTCAGTTTGTTGCCTGTTTGCTCCCGTGTCTCACACGTATTTTCTGCCTCCTCAATCACTTCAATTTGCTTGTTCCTCACATGAAAATTCCATAGCAACCTGTATTTAAGGAACTCTTTCTCCTCCTGCAATTTTAGTGTAAACAGGCATTAAAACAAAAGTTTTAAATCACAATTAGCTGATGAGCAAACTGCTCAAACTTAAGTTTTTTCCTGTTGTTTTTCCAGTATTAAAGACAGTCTTATGGTTGCCTGTTGCAGATTTTGATTGTTTATGGGCAATTTTCCAAGGGGAAAAGATGTTTTCTCCATGGAATTTAACTCTGAATATTTTTGCTGTGGGTGCCTGGGAAAATCTAGAGATTTCTGAGCTCCCACATTGAAAATGGGCTCAATTCTGCCCTAGGCTGCCCTGAGAGCCCTCCCCTGACCCTTGGAAAGTGCAAAAATCCTTGGATTTGTAGTGATTTGATCCAGGTCTCTCTTCCTGCATCCAGTGCCAGTGGGAATACAGGGATGCAAACATGCAGGAGTGCAAAAGGTGATAAATCCAGGCTGTCCTGGCAGTTCCTCTGGAGCTGGAGCAGCTGAAGAGGTTTGTGCCCTATAAAAGCCATTTAAAGTCAAGCTGGGCTGTCCCACTCCGCTCCAGGGCTGGCTGGGGGAGCTCCTCTGTTCATAAAATAGGAATTATAACCAGCAGGGTTTATTGGCTGGAGGAGAAGAGAATTTGTCCCAGAGTGTCTCAGATACAAATAATTAGATGATGATCTAACATCTGCCCTCTTCCCCAAAACCCTCACCCGGTTATTTAAAGCCAATAAATGGAATCATGCACAACTGTAATATTTAATTGCCGGGCACTTGTTTATTGTAAATCTGCTTGGATGGTAATTTCCCATCCCTCCAGGTGACACATGGGGTGGAGTTTCTGACTTCAGATTCTTAGGGCAGAGAGTTCTGCATCCTGCCCTCCCTCAAGGTCATCTTTCACTCCTGAAATGTGGCCACAAATCAGACATTTTGCAAAAAAACTTCCTAATTTTGAAGAGGAGGTTGGCTCTGAGCAGGTATTTGGATTTCCTGCTCTCAGCACTCTCAGGAAACCTGGGGATTGGGAAGCAGATGGGCAACCAAATTCATTCTGAACCTCCAAAACCCATTTTGGGCAAGGTTGAAGGGTGTAAAGCAAAGTAATTGATCATCATTTCATCTCACCCATTGCTGAAAGGAGTTTTAAATAATCTTATTAAGAAACGGTCTTAAAGGCATTCGGTCTGGGGGTTTTAATTTTATTTTTTATTCTTTGGGGGGACATGGGGAGGAATTTTGAGTTTAATTTTTCAGCTCAACCTTTTTTCCCCCTCTAATTAACATAAAAAATTTATTATATTAGAAGAGATGAGGAATTGCTCACAGAGCACTCACTTCTTCCAGCAGTGAAAAACTCTTTTTTTTTCCTTCCCTGCTAATCCTCAGTTAATAAAAAAAGTCTTTGAATATTTCTATTTTTTTCAAGAGCATCCTGAATCCATGAACAAAGAGTGAGAGCTCAAACCCCTGAATTTGTTCTTCTGGGCTCTTTCCCTCCTGCTCCCCACTGTCCATTTCCAGGACTAATTTCATCAATTTCCACATCTGCAGCATTTATCATATTCTCACCTGCTTTAAGCTAAAGACTCTAAAAAAGACACAAAACCATGGCATTGCAAGAATCAGAAATAAAGCTTGTTTAAGCCCAAAAACTTGTGGTTTTAATCCTCAGGAGCTCCAGAGTGGCAGAACGGGAGCAGGAGCACCCCGGTGGCCTCGTGCTCTGGGAGCCTGACATGAGCCCCTCAAAAGGATCTTTGCTCTTGCTGAACCACCAAGATCCCTCAGAAATGGACTCAAATCAAACCCCAAACTCAACTATTGCACTACAGATTTATATTATAAATTTATCTCATTTTTAAGCACTTATCAAGATTAATTTCGTTTTTCCCAGACAAGGTTTGATCGTCCCTAAAAGAAGAATTCAAAACACTAAAAGCTGTGGGTATTTTAAGCTGTGGATATTTTAATGATGTGACACCAAAACCAAAATTTCTCAGGTTTTTCCTGGCTCTATAATTAATTTTTGATACTCTTGGTCTTGTCAATTGAATAATTTCTTTTAAATCCTGCTTTTGAGAAGTTGGTGAGGGACTGAAAGCCAAACTGCAGCAGGCAGTGGATGCAGCACCGGATCAGATCACCCCAAAAGGCTTCCAGTGTCAGTGAGAAACTCACAACAAAAACAGAAGTATTAATGAAACTCTGAAAAACAAGGAAAAATTTTTAATGTTCTGAAAAGCTTTCTTTGCAAGCAAAAGAAAACAGAAATCAGAACAGGAAAACAGAATTGGAAAAACAAAATCAGAATAGGAAATGTGAGGGGAAGCAATATGGGTTTTCCTGTTTTATCACTATTTCTTCTGGAAGTTCCTAGGCTCCCTTTCTATTTATTCTGGTTTTAAAAATACATATTCCAACCACCAAAAGCCAGTGTACAGAACCCTGGAATCACTGAGGTTGGAAAAGACATCCAAGGTCACCAAGTCCAACCCTGACTGTCTGAGATCCTTCAGTGAACATTCCTGCAGGTGATGAACATTTTCCTGCCCCCAAAACTGTATTTTTGGGAATAATTTCTGAAGGGAAAAATTAACTCCAGGTACAGCTGAACAAAAAGCCAGTAAGGCAGAGGTGGAAATATTAAAAAACTTGGAAAGTCAAAGCTTTGCAAATTCCAGCTAATTTTCCAGCAGTGAGTTATTCCTGGTGTATGGATGTTTGAATCCTGGAAGCATCTCCAGGTCCCAGTGATCCCCTCTGGTTTTCATGGATCTGTAAACAGGGCTGGAGCTGCAGCCTGGTGCTGCCTTTAAAGGGAAAAATGTCTCCTCTTGCCACATAAAAAGAGACTGGAAACATAAACTGAGACTCAGCTCCAGCAGCTCACTCTGGGGGAATTTCATACACAATGCTGGAAAAGGAGAAAATTGAGCTTCAGGTACACCCAAAGCCGGGCTGGCCTGCACAGCTTGGTGTTTAATTAGCAATAAACACCCTTTGGTGACCCTGGCAGGCAGCTTCACCTCCATTAGGCTTGTAAAGTCTGAAAGAGTGCTTTAAATTGAGAGCTCCGGCCCTTTGGCCTCCTCCCTGACCTCCCACCCCAATTCTTGCACAGCATCTCCCCCGTGCCCACCTCTGCACTGTCCTTTTAGCCCTGCTGTGAAATGTTTGTGTCACCTGCAGCCCTGGGCTTCAACCAGAGCAAAGGGAACTGCTGGGAACTCCCATAAAAACCCGCAGCAGCCCTTAATTGGCCAGGTAATGATCATGTTGTAGTGCAGCGAGACAAAAAGCGCTGCTGGAATGAGGAGAAGCTCTTTAACCCTGCGCTAATTAAGACAAAGCTCCGGGGAGGTGCCAGACCTGCAGCTCACACAGGGCATCCAAAGCCTGGGGCAGCTCCAAAATGCACAGGTGGTCCTGGAGCTGCAGGACTCAAAAATGCACGGCCAGGCCTGGAGCTGCAGGACTCCAAAATGCACGGCCAGGCCTGGAGCTGCAGGATTCCAAAATGCACAGGTGCTCCTGGAGCTGCAGGATTCCAAAATGCACGGCCAGGCCAGGGGTTCTGACCTGGCAATCCAGGGAATCCCAGCTCCCCCTAATCCTGCTGGGCTGTCAGCCTGGGAGCATGGAATGGAGCACGTGTGTGCCACGGGGCAGTGGGACATGGGACATGTGGCAGTGGGACACGTGTGGCAGTAGAACACGTGTCCCTGGCACGCTGGCCCCAGAGGGAATCCGGGCTCCTGGTGGTGCTGGTGGTGGCTGCAGGTGAAGGAGCACCTTGGTGGCAGCAAAGGGACAGTGTGACCTGCAGGAACAGCCACGGCCAGGAAATGGGGGAAAGGATGGGCCAGGCAGCAAAATACACCCGGCCACAGCCCTGCCATGCTTGCAGTCAGGGGAGGGCTGATTCCACAAACTCTGCCACCCTGCACTCAGGGAAGGGCTGATTCCACAATCCCAGCATCCCTGATTTCAGGGAAGGGCTGATTCCAAGGCTTCCTGAGTCCTGCTCTCAGGGATTTGTGCACTCCATCCCCCAGGCCAGGACGGAAAAATCCCTGCCTTGGAAACCTGCAGACCTGTTTCATTTGTTCTTCCTCGCTCCTCATTCGATTTAATCTAAGTTCCTTGCTGTCCTGGGGATTCCTGATCTGCCCAGGAGCACAAATGGGTTCTGAGGATTTGAATTTCAGGAGTTGCTAGGTGAGGCCCAGGCTCGGCTCTCAAACAAAAAGCAATGGCAGATATTAAGATTCAATTGCTCCCTAAGATGTTCTTGCTCTGCATTTAAATATTCTCATCCTCTGGATCCCTTTTTCCTGTCCTTCCCATTCACGCCATCTATCCCATTACAGAGATGAAATTCAAATGATCCCAAAATCAATACAGGGACTTGTCTGCTGCTTTCCAGTTATTTTCAATCACACTCCCCGCTCCAACTCTCCCTAACTTGTCATTCCCAGGTAATTCCTCTATCTCAGATGCAGCTGAATAGCAAAATATATTAACCCATCTAAATGTATTTATGCTCTAATAATATTGAAAATAAAGCTCAGTCACTCTGTGCTTTAATCCTCACCCTTCCCTTGCTGTTAATTTCCTATATTTGGGGGGAAAAGCAAAAAAACCCCAACTCTCAGCACCTTGAGGGGAGGAAAAATTTCTATTTCATGCTTTATTAATATATTTCAAATTCATGGGAATTACACTGCTCAGGGTGGATAAGTAAAGGGGGCTACTGAGGTTTGTATTTGTAGAAGAACTAAGTACTGAGGTAATCTTTAGAAGTTAAATTTCCTTGCAGTGAATGGTTTCTTTTCTAAGCAGGTGTCACAATGGCTTTGAGACCTTACCACAAAATATCTGATCCCAGAGTGGCTCAGAGACACCTGGAGCATATCTAAGAACCCAGCAATCCCCTGCAAGAAGTGTTTGATTACAGATAAAACCTTATCTGAGCAACCTGTTCTAGGAGAAAATGTCCCTTGGAATTCCAGGGGGCGAATCAGCTGAAAAGGGAGAAAAGTCTTTGATCCCAAAATGTCATTTTTTGCTGATTTCCTTGGCTCTAAAGCCCAGACATGTGACAACCTCAGCTGTTAGTGAATAACTCCCTGATAAATGGGATGGCAGCCCCTGGCTGTCAGCAGGAGCATCCTGGGCTTGCAGGAACAGCTGGATTTGGACATTTGGCTCTTTTATTCTCTCCGGGCAATTAGAAGCCAACATTGCATGGCCTGGCACAAAGCCCAAGGGATTATTCCTCCTTCGTGACGTTGGAATGGATTTATTTCCTCTCAAGGTTATATTCTGTTTATACTGATTTTATTGGCTCTGCACAGCACCGAGGTTGGGCACTTTTATGAGCACACTGATTTTTGGGGCTATTTTTATGACAGTGATTGGCTGGGACCTGTTTTTCCTCCCCCTTTGATTTGCATCTTATCAATTCCAGGCTACTTTTTTAAGGTCATGTAAGAATGGGACAAAGAGCAGCGTTTGCACAGTGGACACTCATAGGAATCTTTGAAAACTGCCATCATTTTCCCCCTAAAATGGATTTTATGGAATTTATTCTAGAGTTAACCCTCCTGGAGGAAGCCAAAGTTTCTGAATTCCCTTTCTACAGCCCCAGGGCGTGACAGGAGCAGGGATTGTGCCCCTGGATGAAGGTATTTGGCATCAAGGAGCAAAAATTCCTCCTTTAAATCATGTCCAGCTCCCCACTGAGAACATTCCCCTTCCCAGCACATCCCTTCCCCTCCCCAGGTCAGGGGGATGCTGAAAAATTTCCTTCTCTGTTAATAAGGGCATGGGGAGTTCAGTCCAGAATTTATGGCTCCTGTTTGAAGCACTGGGAAAGATGTTCCCTCCTTCATCACCAAATGGGTTTGATGGAAAACCTCCAGGAAGATTTTCCTTCCACTGCTGATAAACCAGAGAGCTCCAAATGCTGAGCCACGAGTGGAAATAGTGACAGAGCCAGAGAGATTTTCATGCCAAAAGCCCAGGAATTAGACAAATCATGAAACTTTAAGGAATTAAATAACAAATGAGAATGAACTTTCCTTTTATTTTTTACTTTTTTTTTTAATCCTGAGGTGTTAATGCTGCTGCAAAATGCCCTGAGGGCACAAAAGAGCTGAAAATCAACCAACCAGTTTTATTTGTAGAATCTCTGATGCATATTTGGAAACAGAACAGGCAAGAAAATTGGTATTTCTTTGTCAGCCACTCCCTCAGCCACAGAGAACATCAAACAGCTCTGCTTTAATTACATGTAAGGAACCAGAGTCAGCTCAAACGCATCAAGTGATGCTATTTTTAACAAATATTTACAGCAAAGCTGTAAAAATCAGCTCAGCATTTTCAGCACAGACCAAGCAACAAGTCAAAATTTCTTTTAGAACTTAAATTTATTTTTAGGAGATTTTTAGGGTCATATGTCTTGAAAATGTCTTGAAAATTTTTAGAAAAAGGCCAAAATTGAGGCCCAGAATGTAAATGTAAGATGGGGGCTGCCATAGAAATCCTTGCAAATCTGGGAAAACCACAGTGGAATTATGCTCCTACTAATGAGAAGCTGAAGCAATGAACGTTATCTTGATTTTTGAAATTGTTAAAACAAGCTTGTATCTAACTCAGTTCTACCCAATCACAAAGTGATTCCAGCACAGAATTGGCTTCAGTTCCCCCAGTTTTCCTTTGGGGAATCTCTCTGAGCAAAGCCATGGACACAAGGATCCCATGCAGGTTTGAAATGAATGGCAAAATTAGGGATGAGAAACTTGATTGTTGGGAAAAAAAGTCCCTTGTGAGCAGGATTCCAAACAAACTGTGGAGAACAATGGACTATAAATGTCATCCCAACTGCAGGGGAGTGTCCTGAACCCACCCAGGGCTGCTCTGGCAATGGAATCCTGGAATGGCTTGGGTTGGAAGGACCTTAAATCCACCCATGTGGGACACCTGCCATGTCCCAGGGTGCCCCAACCTGGCCTTGGGCACTGCCAGGGATCCAGGGACAGCCCCAGCTGCTCTGGGAATTCCATCCCAGCCCCTCAACACCCTCCCAGGGAGGAATTCCTTCCCAAAATCCCATCTAGACGTTTCCTCTTTCCTCTTAATTCCTTTCCAAAATCCCATCTAAACCTTTCCTCTTTCCTCTTAATTCCTTTCCAAAATCCCATCCAAACCTTTCCTCTTTCATCCCAAGGCCGTTCCCCCTCGTCCTGTCACTTCATCCCCGGTGAAAAGGACCAGAAAGGAAAACAAAATCTCCCATGTAATGCTCATTTCCCCCCACTGCTGGATGAAGGATCATCCCCCTTTTTCTTCCAGCCACTCCCTGCCTCTGTCACACATCTTCTGTCCCTCAGGACTGGGCTGGAAACCATTCCAGGGGCACAAGGAGAGGCTCAGTCTGGGCTCCTGCAGCGAACAACTTGAACCTCGTGCTCTGAGCAGAACCCCTGGTGTCAGGCTGAGGTTAAGAACAGTCCCAGGTGCTCTTTGGAGGAAAAGCAGGATGGAGGGGGAAAAGGCTCCCTTAGGATTGTCGATCCACGTTTTGATGAAAGCTTAAAATGCAAATGAAAAGGGAGAGAATGGGGATGAAGCATCTTTAAACTTACAACAAATCATTTTTTATTGATAGAGTCCTGGGCTTAAATCCAAGCCCAGCTATTGCCTTAATGCAGACTGATTTCAGGAGACTTAAAAATAGCCAAGATCCTCTGGTGACTGGCAGCCATTGTGGAGACAGCTGCCAAAGTCAAATTGATTTTTTTTTTTATTCTTGATTTCTTTTTTTCCCTTTTGAAGGACTCCACATAATTTAAGCAGAGCTGCAAATTAAAGCACACACACTCAGAGATGACTCCTGGATGATTTAAACCATGCAGGCCCAGGAGGGGATCTGTTCCTCCAGCCTCACCTTTGAGGAGCACGGGGAAATCCTGGATGAAATGATCCCAAAACGCTGGGAAAGGTCCCTTGGAGCTCCAAATGTGATCACCCTGCCTGAAAATCCCCCTGCTTGCATTCCTTCTGAAACCCAGGAGGAGATTTTCCTGCAGAAGCAGAATTGTGGGAATGGTAAAACCTCTCCAGCAGCCCAGCACTGGAAAGGGAGAGCTTTGTTTGGTTCAAATTGATGGCATGGAAGTTAATTCGCAATATTCAGGGTTTTGACAAAAGAACCCATCAGCATTTAATTCATGGAACACCATTAACTCTCTTCTCCATTTGAAAATTATCATTTAGAGGGCGTATTTTTTTAAAATAAGTTCAAACTCCATTTCACCAAGTTTGAAATCTCTCATTCTTGTCAGATGAGAAATTTAGGCAGCATTGCCAGCCAAAAGAAAATAAGAGTTTAAAATTGCTGAAACCTTTCATTTGCAAGTTTATAAGTGATGAAAAAAATTGCTTTTTGTTTGGAAAAATCTGTTCCAGGGAAAATTTAAATACAATTATTTAAAAAACCTCTTGAAAAATAGGGAAAAACCAGACTGATTTGATTTCTGCTGTCAAACTGCATCCATGGGTTTTAGCCAGCATTCCCTGGATTCTGTCCTCTAAAAATCCTAAATTTTTCTTGTCTAGCAAACAACTTTTTAACCATTATTTGCTGTTCTCTGCTTTGCTCAGCCAGAGAATATCAGGCATCATTTTTAAAGGAATAAGCATATTCAGAGGTTTTTCTTGCCATATAAGGCAGGAAAAATCCCAGCTAAAATGGCCTTGGCTGACTAATTAATACCTTCCGTGCCTTTGACAGACAATCCAGCCAAGACTGACAGGCAGGAGATAAAGTTCAAGGGATGCCAGTGGGGAGAGAGGCAATTATTAATTTTTTAAACATCTTAATAGCTCTTAAAAGACAGATTCAATATCAGAGTCCACCTCAGAATTATTCCAGAGCCTGCTAATCCCAGCTGGAGTTTGGAGCAATGCTTCAGGAAACAAGGAGGGCAAATTAAATAGGAAAAAATTATAGAAATAGGAAAAAAATAATAGAGATAGGAAAAGAAATTCTTGAAATATGAAATAATATTAGAGAATTGGGAAAGAAATCTGTTGTAAATGGTTTGTCTTGAAAAATCTGGGTTTTGGACTGGCTGTGTTGGGGGAGGAGGTCTCTCACTGCATGGAAATGAAGCTAAGATCTGGAATTTCCTAAATATGTTCCTCAAATAGCAAAAACTGCACAGGCAGGGCCTGTCTGAACCGAGAGTATTGGAATTTGTGATAGCCCTGGGTAGCCAAGGGGAACACAGAGCAAAATTTGATATTCCCAAATGTGTTCCCTGATCTGCAAGCGTCTCTTCCTCACTTTTAATGAGAATGGTGAGAATTTCCTATCACCCCTCAGCAAAGATTTTCCCCCCACTGTTTTTTTGTAGGCCAAACCCAAACTTACTGAAGAAGTTGCTTGAAGGGGCACTTTGCTGTCCTTTATACCCAAAATAAAGCCAAGTCAGAGCCCCCTCAACTCCAGCCTATTAATGCAGCATCTCCCATGAATGTCACGGGCTCCCCTGAGGAATTCTCCTTCACATGTTGTTCCATCACAGATGAAGTCTCCAAAGTGACCTTTTCAAGCAGCTGGATGGCAGCAGGGAGGTGCCACGGCCAGATCTTGGGGAGGAATGGTCAGATATGATTTCCATTTCCAGGCGTGTCAAAAGGGATTTTCGTCCTCATCAAAGGATAAAATGCTGGAAGTTGCAAATAATGCTGGGCAAAAAAAAAAGATAGTTGTTCAGAACACCCATGAAAAAATCTCTGGAAATATTTCAGGCTCTTTATATTGATAAATTGTATTAAAATATGGATCTGAGTGGAAATGGGAATGTTTGAATTTCTCTAGCTTTCAGGTTGAAAAAACGGCATTAACATGATCTGAGTAATTCAGTAGCAAAAACCTTCCCTAAAACAAACCCAAAATACCCCCAGCTCCAGAGAAACCAGCCCATTTTTAACTGGTTTTTTACATTACTGTTGGAGGTTATGGTTTTTCCTTTTGTTTTCCTTTCTCTTATGGAATCTTCTCCCACTTTCCCATCTCTCTGTGCTGGTTTCTGTTCTGCCCTGCCCTCAGCCACGCTACTAATAAAGCTCTTTCTCCTCCTTTCCTATGAGGGTTTTTTGTATGCCAGGATTATTTTAAATAATAAAAACACAGAATCAGGGAACCCTGGAATGGTTTGGGTTGGAAGGGACTCAAATCCCACCCAGTGCCATGGCTGCTCCAGCTGGGCCTTGGGCACTGCCAGGGATCCAGGGGCAATAAAGATCCTTCCAGCAGAAGTTGTCCCTTATTCCACTTTATCTTCAGGTGTGTGGAAGAGCCTCAGTAAATGATTTTGGGTGCTGAATAGAAAGTCCAGAGACTCGTGGCACTGGAAACATCCATAGGAATGTTTGAAAATCTCCCTGGGCTCTACAGCCTTTCCCCCAACCACTCCTTCGCAGGGGAAATTTTATTTCCATCACCCATCTGATTGTATCATGATTGTCAGCTCTTGATTATTAAATTTCCACCCCTCCTCCATACTGCTGGGTAGAAGGGAGGGGGAAAAAGAACCTTTTAACTGCCTCCAAGGCCAGTGTTTAATGCTTTCCTTAATGCCAGCCTATCAACGTTGGAGGCCTCAGTAATTCTTTTTAAACTGTCAGTTAACAAGAATTATCCTTGTAAACAAACAAATCCTTGTGTGAGCAGGCTCTTTTGATACTTGGGAGTGAGGCTGAACAAGCACCGAGCACCATCTGAAGATGTTTTAATCAAAAAAAATTGGCTTCTGAGCTGCTCCTGTGCCCTGGCAGCTCCCAGGCACCTCACCACCATTCATTCTTCAATGCTTTATTAAAAGACAGTATTTTATTAAAAGCTGGGGGGATCAGGCTTTATTCTGCCTGCAGATTTCCCTGTCCACTCCCCTCTGTGAAGGAATTCATTCTCAACTTGCCTGGGAGTTTTGGAGAGCTCCCCTTCCTCCCCCTGCTTTTTACTCCCATTAAAAGCTGGAATCAGTTCAGTCTGCTGAGGTTTAACTGCTGCCTCACACATTCACCAACAAACAAACATTCACCTCAAACATTCACCAACAAACTCAACCTCCACTATCCAAAAATTGGCATTTTGGTGCCCTGAACTCGTGGACTTGGTTTGTGTTCAGAGTTAATAATGGGAACAGCACAAAAATAAAAATGTTCTAAAATGAACATTACTTAGAGCATACAACATTTCAACTGACTGTAGAGAAATTTTTTTTTTTTTTTCTCTTTGTGCTCCTCCCTCCCACGCTTCTGGAAAATCAGAATTTCCACCAATGAAAAATAATTCCTGCTGGAAACACGGCCTGATGTCATCAGAGCAGGTCAAGGAACATTGCGGAAACACAAAAATGCAGGAAATATCTGAGTTGTGCTGAGAATGTAGCTGTGTTTTATGTGGAATAGACCATTTTTATGTATAGGTCAAGAACCTTTTTATAGAGAAATAAGTCCATATCCTATCTCAGGCCTCTCCATTTCTTCTTGGGAAGATTCTCTGGCTGGCCAGATCAGTGGTCTGGGCTAATTTAGCAATTTCTGTGTTCTTAGGGGGAAAAAATAAAATGCAGTGCAATAACACACCCAGGGGAAAGATCTAGAAAAATCTAAAAATTAAAGTAAACCCATAAAAATGGCAATAAATTCATTTTCCCCTGCTGCGTTGCAATAGGGTTTTATGGGTGACATTAAAACTGCAACATGAGTTATCCTTGCAGGACTTACTTGAAAATATCTGGGCCTGGAGCAGGGAACTGAAATCCACCAATCCTGGGAGTGAACCCACTTTATATCCCCCCTAATTGCATTCATAATCCACTCATTTGAACCACCATAGGTATTATTTAGATGTATGCTGGATGTTCTGGCTAAAATAAATTGAAATAAAAATATAATGCCGAGCTGGAAAATATACTCTGTGCAAAGTACTGCATCTCACTGACAAGTACTTAAAAAAAAAGGCAAAAAGTAATAAAAATTACTGCTAGAAAAATCGAAATGTTCCATTCCTAGATTTTATGGGGGTAATAAAAAATGAAAAAGAAGCTCTAGTTAAGCTGGCCTGATGAAGTGATATACAGCCAGAAAGGCAGTCAAGGTTGTATGGAAACAGATTTAAAATTGATATATACCAAATACAATAATTCTGGTGCATATTAAATAGAGTCTAGATGGGATGTTTGTGCAGACTTCCACCAGATGATTGTAAATTAAATAAAAAAATAAAGCCCCAGCTGGGCAAAAATGGGATGAAAAGAGGTGGGATGGAGCTGTTGAGAGCAGCTCTACCCCATCAAAAGGGGGCAACTGAGCAACACTGGAAATCCCTTTTATTTTATTTCAGGAGCGTCAGGAAGAACCTGTTTGATTTCATCTTTACCATCATGGCAGCTGGGAATTAATGAGGATTTTGTGTTCATTCAACACAAGTGGAAAATCAGCACTCGCTGGGCTGGCATCCCTGGATCATCAACATCCTGAGGGGTTCAGGCTGTGGCTCCTGGTTATTCTCTGGAGGAGGTTTCTGGGATGGGGAGGGGCTGGGATGGAATTCCCAGAGGAGCTGGGGCTGCCCCTGGATCCCTGGCAGTGCCCAAGGCCAGGCTGGAGCACCCTGGGACAGGGGAAGGTGTCCCTGCCATGGCAGGGGTGGTACTGGGTGGGATTTAGGGTCCTTTCCCACCCAAACCATTCCAGGATTCCACACTTCAATGGAAGTTCACTGGGAAGAATCACCTGATTTTTTCCACCCTCCCCAATATTCATCTGCATCCTCCTGGAATGAGAGAAACTGGAGAAAAGGGAAAGAGGCTGTTTAGAGAGACAGAGAAGAGGAAAAGAGGCTTTTTAGAGGGATGGAAAATAGGAAAAGAGGCAGTGTGAAGGGATGGAGAAGAGGAAATGAGGCTGTTCCCTCCCTTACCTCAAAAACCTTATGCTTATTAAAAGATTTAAGCAAGTCACCCTTAATTCCCCACACCAAGCCATCCAGCCTTCTTCTCCAACAATGAAACCCTGGATTAAAACACAAATATTTACCACGGACACACAGGAGTTGCACAGGTTGGAGTTGTCACAGGCAGGAGAGTTTTAAGAGCATGGAAAGCATTTTTTGTGCTGTGATTTACACAAGAATTAAATAGGAGTGCTTTTATAACAATTTTTACCCCCCTTCTTTTTTAGTGTTCCTGCATCTCCTGTGGTTCCATCGCCATGTGAGTTAATTTATTATTAAAGCCCAAGTTCCAGAGTTCTTTGAATAGGAGGTGGAAAAGAGGCCACACTCAGTCCTCACAACTGAAAAAAAAAAAAAAAGGGGGATTTGAATCACAAAAAGAGATCATTTCCATGGCTCTTAATGCAACCTTGGAAAGATTTGCCCAGGGGTTTGTTGAGTTTTGGGGGCAGCTTCAGCTCAGTGTGACACCAGCCGGTGATTATGTGATTCTGTGAAACGCAGTTGTGGCCTCAGCAGAATTGCTCACTTTTGATAAAATTTTGGTCCCAAATCAGGTTGTCCTGCATTGTGAGGTCACAGCACTACACCTGGAATTCAGGGCTGAATTTCTGACAAGTCCAGAGCTCCACTTTTGGGTTATTTCTCCTCTTTCACCCACATAAAGTCCATCCTAATTGTCAGATAGGCTCATCCTAAGAGTGGGCTCAGTGTGTCACAGAACAGAGTCAGCAAAACAAGTTAGCAATGAGTTAAATGCCCCCAAATTATGCTGTATTTATTTTATTCCCCATCACCAGCAATTACAAATGATAACAAGAGAGTCTTTTGACCTTTAGAATGACTGACACCGCCTTGTGCAAGCTGAGCGGAGCAGCCTCCCCAAGAACACAGGCAGGGGAAGGAGAGTCAAGAGCTGTAATTAGCTGCGTAATTATTTTCCAAAATGAAATGTGCAATCTTCGCCTCTTTGGCAGAGTGGTGTCATTGGGGCCCTGTCATTATGGGCTGACAGGGGAACTCAAACACCTCAGATCCGCGGGAGGATGTGCTCCTTTCCCAGCTCCCCCAGTTCCCCATCCCTGCCCCTGGTTTTGGGGTGATGGGGTTTGAGGAGGGGAAGGAAGGTCACTGACATCAGAGCCAGCAGGGAGAAGGAGCTCTCTTCTCTCCTGGTGCTCTAATGATTGCTGTGTGTCAAATTCTGTGTATTTTTTCCTCCACTCAATGACAAAACTCAGCTCGAGTCAGGGTTTTACTCCGAGCTCCACTCAGGGCACAGAATCAACACAAGAGCTGGAGCAGCAAGGAAGGGAAGAAGGAAATCCAAGCCTTACAGAAATATTGCTTAAGTGAACCTGACTCTACAGGAAACAATTGTACCTTCAGAGGACCTGGACTAACAAATGGATCTAAAAATAAGCTGGATAATATTGTTTGTGTGGTGAAACAAGAACAACCAAAGTAATTTAATCATTGTTGCCCCAGAAATCTGTCATTACACAGTGTCTGTCTGTGCTGCTGTTATCTATTTATCCAAAGCCAAGGTTACTATTTTTATTAAAGCAGCAGAAGGCCTTATTCTTATTTATATATTTATAATTTATAATAATATTGATATTATAATATATTATAACATTAATATATAATCAATAAATAATAATAATTATTATTATTATTATTAAGCAAGCGTGGATTGGAGATTGGGCACTAAAACCTGATTTGGGAGCCCTGGGCTTTTTGGGAGCTGGGGAACTCCACTGAATCCCTGCCTGGAGTGGGAAGCACCTGCAGCAGCAGGACCACGGGGGGATCCAAGTCCTTGCCAGCCCTGAAAACTTCAGGGAAGTGCTCAGTGACATTTTTTCTGGAGGCAATGAGACAAACAAGAAACTCAGAACCCACAGCTGCCAAGGGACAGACAGAGAATATTCACAGGTTTGGGTTTTTTTGATGAAGACAGAAAGATTTAATTATTCAGAACAAAACAGACCTAAAGGAGCCTGTCAATTAAAGTGACTGATAAAAGTTTATGGTTGCTGTGAAATATTTAACAGGGAATGCTGAATTTTTTATGGAAGAAATATTTGTGCTTGCCAGAGCCTGATGTTAATATACAGAAATTAATACAAACATCAAACCTGAACTTCTCAGAGAGGTGCCTAAGGAAAGGGTTTGTCCTTTACATCTGTCAAAATTAACAGGACCAAACCCAAAATCTGGGTAACTCCACATTTATGCCAGCCTGAGTACCCAGAGTTGTCAGAATTGCCTGCTCATTAAAATATTTGTCCCCAGATTGAATTTATATCTATATCTGACCATGATTTCTCCACTCCTAAACACCAGGAAGAGGGAAAAATTAACTCCAGGCTCCCCATTCTGTGGTTTTAATTGACCTTGGGTTTATGGGCATTTTTAAAATTAACCAGGCTTTTAAATAATTATTGCAGCATTGCATTGTTTTAATTAGCAGAATGCAAAGCAACAAAAAGATGATGTGTGCATATTTTACGAACCAAAGAGCCAGAATATTCCCTCGTATTCAGTTTTTTCCAGTGTTTTCCCACCTTTCTGGACCATGTTTCCAGTCTCCCCTACATGAGTCCTGTCAAACTTAATCAACAACATTAACTCTGATACCTGAACTCCTTGGGTAAATTTATGCTTCACTGGGAAAAGGGGTTCCTGGCCAGTTAATTAGGGAATAAATGACTTAAGTACCAAAGCAAACACTCTAATTATTTCCATTTGGGTGTTCCATCACTGCCACTTTGGCATCATTATCAACCTGGTTTCTGAGGCAGTAATTGGGCTCATCTACAGCCAGTTTATTGTTCCACTGCCCTCCCTGGGATGGGTTTGTGGGGTTTTATTGGGAACTGGTGAAGGGAAAACCCTGGGCACAGCACGGGGTGGCCGTGGAGAGGAGCAGGGGGACACCCTCCCATTAAAAAATGACACAGAGAGGTTTCTCCACGTGTCAGGGGTGTGAAAATGTTATTTATTGTTGGAAGTGCCACGGTGGCACTGCCCATCACACAACAGCCCCGAGAGCTGAGGAGCAGCACCCGCCCCAGAACGCTGCTGGGGGCTCCCCAGCAATTCCATCACTGCCTCAGGTGTCCCCAGAGCCTGGAGAAAGGTCTCATTATTGAAATTCCACTGCTTGGTCCTGACTGAAAGGCCAGGCAGACAATTAGAGCAGCTCCCCTTGCTGTCCTCTGCCAGGGAGAGGCAGGGATGATAATCACACGGTGCCTGTGCCCAGTCACATTCCCTCCTCCTCCTCCTGCATTACATTTCGCCTTCAATTCAAAAATATAATTCCTTCTCTTGCTCCTGTCATTTCCTATGGAAACATTCCCTCTGTGCACTCATTTTGCCCTTTCCTTCACTAAATTCTTCCCTCTACTTCTTTTCCCTTTACTTACCCTTTAAATTCAAAATTTTGAGCACTGCCACTGCATTAACACAACTTCATCTTGCTCTCAAAGCCTGCTCAAGTTCTTCTCTGCACCAGGCAATATTTCACCTTTTCTGTGGATTTGTCTTTAAAAGGATGTCACCTAAAAAGAAGATAAAGTTGTTTTCTTTAGCATTTGATATATGCAACAATCCCGCTCACCTCAGTAAAATAAAAATGCATAATTGCCAGCCTGAAAGCCATAATTTGCATTAATATTGTGATTTTAGAGCTCTTGTGCAGGCAGGGATGGAGTGGTGGCCTCAGCATTTGTGCCTCCTTTAGGTGGGCAGGGAGAAATATTGCAGCCCCTCCCCATCCTCCCCGAGCATCCCAAGCAGAATATCCCTGATTAGATTTGGGAGCTGGCTTGGAATCAGCTTTATCAACGATCCCCATTTCCTGGATAATAGAATTAATTTATTCATTAAAATGTTATCTAATTATTGAGGAGAAATCTCCATCCTGAGCGTGAGATAACAGCAGCTCTGCTTCCCATCTTCCCCCTTAGCAGGGACTTTTAACTGGCATTATTGGGTAGTGATTTTATTATTGCCATTATTCAATTCAGCCAAGCTTCTTTTTTTTATCTTCTTTGTACTCTGTTTACACTTTTTAATGAGGTTTTAATCTTCCCTGACGTGTTTATTCAGGTTATTTATTTTACAAAAGGAAAGGGCCTTAAGTATAACTGAGGAAATCAATGCTTTGGGTTTTTTTTTCAACCTGGATCTGAATCTCTTCCTAATTTTCCTTTTCAAATATTCCTCAGTCTGAAGGGAAGAAAACACACAGGGCTGTGTGGAATGTTTGAGAAAAGGATGGAGAATTTTAGATTAATTCAAATGGAACTCAAATTCTTAGGGAAGAATGGTGAATTCTACAAATTCCCCTAAGAATAATTGATTGCAAAATATTAACTTGAGCCTTCAGAGATTTTAAATCAAAACGCATTAAAGTAGCAAGGCAAACCTGGAGCTGGCAACCAGCATTCCCTGAAATGCCAGCAGTGCTGTTCTTTCCCATTTGTTCCTGAAGGTTTGCACTCCTTGTTTGGGTTTGGGTCTAGAGGGCACAGCCTGGAAAACCCAGCAGAGGATCCGTGTCTGGATTTGCCAGGGAATAACCTGGAAGTGGCTGTGGATTTAGCAGCTCTCAGAAATGCAGTGCTGGGGATGAAGAGTCTCGGAAAAGGGAGGGAATTCTGCACCCATGGAAAGCCTCAGAGCAGAGGAACTGAGGCAGAGGCACTTCAGTGTCACCCTGTTCTTCTCAGCCTTCTGATGTTTACATTCTTGTAATGAACTTTGTCATGCACTTTTATGTAAATAATTATTGTTTCACATTCTTCTCTGGAGGAGGAGAAATTTGATGGGCTGTTGGTTTGTCCAGTGGCATTGGAGAGGTGGCACTGCCACCCTCCAGTCCACTGTCACTTTGGAAATCTATAAATGTTGGAGTCAGAAATTAAACTTTCTTCTTTTTCCCTTGGAGGCTCCAGAGTCCACATTGTTTTATTTTGTGTCCTAGAATGACACTTCAGTCTTGACCCACTGAGGTTTGAAGGGAATTCTGTCCTTGCAGTGTCATGGAACAGGGGGAGAATGTGGATTGTGTGGAGAATCCTCCTCAGGATCCCCTGAACCCATTCCTGCTTCTGTCCCTCCTCTGCCCACTCTGAACCCCGGGGGATTCCTGCCCTGGGGCTGGGGATTCACTGTCATTTGGGTAATCCCACATCCACATGTTCCTGTTCCCTGGATCCAGGAGCCCTGGAGCCCCATGGGAAGGTTTTTAGGGCTGGAAGGAGCCTCAGTGCTGAACTCAGCAGCATTTTTAGGTGAAATGCATTTATCTCTGGAATGAATTTATCTCGGTTCCTGCCCATGGAATTCCCCATCCCTGGCCGTGTCCAAGCCCAGACTGGACCAGCCTGGAGTAGTGGGAGGCATCTCTGCCCATCTGAACAGGATTTAAGGTCCCTTCCAACCCAAACCATTCTATAATTCCACCATTCTTTTCTCCAGACCTGATCCAGCAGCTCTGCAAGGAAGGGAGGGTGAAAATTAAGAATTTTAACCCTTTCCCTACACAGCACCTCAGAAGATTTCTGCCTTTAACACTTGCCATGCTGAATATCCCCCTCCTCCCTTCTGGAAGGAAGGTAATAAGATGCTTCCCATTTAATTTTCGAAGCAGCAGAAGTATTTAAAGAACATTAATGGAGTCAGACTTAATTTACTCTTTTTCCTTTTTTTTTTTCCCCTGACTTGCAATCATTTTTCCCCCTCCTCATGCTTGTTAGCTATTATTTTGTAAATGAATGACTTCATTTCATTTAGTCCCAGATTTAATTGTTCCTTATTGGAAATGTCAGCTTTCACAGTTCATTAATAAGGCACTGGTGGAAAAAAAAAGCCAGGGAAGAAGTGGGGATGGGGAGACATAAACTTGCCTGGCAAGGAATGAGGAGCTTTAGTTACTCCAGGATCCACAGATTGTTGGGAAATCCAAAGGTTTTATTCTGCAGCCAATTCCCTGGATCGGTGGCTCCATCCTGCTGCATGGAACCACCTCATTTAATTAATAATTACTGCCTTTAATCATTCCTGTGCCTCAGATGCTTTGAGGAAGACATGAACAAAAACCACTCCCTGTTTTTCCAGTTGGAACAACACCAAAACCATGAATCCAGACCATGAAATCCTGCAGGAGTTCCTGTGGGTAGCCCAAAATTACCTAATTTTCCCCATTTACTCATGAAAATAAAGAACAAAAACATATTAATTCTTTCTTTGCCATGTAGAATGTAGCTGAAATAATTAATTGCCCTGATGGTTTTGTCCCCAGTGCTGGTTTTCTAAGTTTATCAGAGGCTTTGCTAAGTTTTAAACCAAAATGTTGGGGGTTTTTTTAAAGCAGTGGAGCAGCTGTGACAGTGATGGAAAAAGGCAGAATAAGGTCATTTCTGTCCATTAATTAAATTACATTAGTTTTATTATTTCATTATTATTTAAAATAATAATTACTATTGTAATTTATATATTATACTATCACAATTACATTATTATACTACTATTATTATTACTACTACTAATATATACTTATTTTATTTTAATTACTATTCTATAACTATTTTAATTACTATATTACATTACTATTATATTAAAGTTCAAGTCTGATCAAATTTTGTCTCTCCCACCAGTTAAGAAAGAAGAAAATCCCCAAATAATCCATGAAATCTTTATGGTACAATGTCTTAGGTGGCAAATGCAGGAGGTGGCTGGGGTGAGTGTATTCTATTCCCATCTCTCAGAGGTGGGGCAGTTCTCTCCTGTTCATCAGGCAGTTTTATTTATCTCTTCCACAGCCAATCCTCCCTCCAGGGGAGGAATTAATTATTAATTATCTTCTGTTCATGGCCAGTGAGTGTCCCTGCATGGCTGATCAAATTCCTTCATCCCATTGGGAGATGCTCCGCCCAGGGGGAGGAGCCAAGCATTCCTACCTGGATACAATCTGAGGTTTGGGACACCACAGCAGCCTTTGCCCACTGCATTCCCAGAGAAGCAGCTTTCTCCTGCCCTGCATTCCCAGAGGGAGAGCAGGCCCATCTCTGGCAGCCCTGGAGCTCCAGGGGAAAACTCCAGCCTTGTGCAGGATCCCTGCTCCAGCAGAAGCACAGCTGGCACTGCAGGAGGGCTGAGCCCCCATGGGATGGGACTGTGCCACCACCGGGACAGGGCATGTTCTCACTCTGGCAGCACTGTTTTGTATTACTGATTTTAATTTTTATTATAATTTTTACTTTTATCTTCATTTTTATCATTTTTTAAAAAAATTTTTCCTAGTAAAGAACTGTTATTCCTATTCCCGTATCTTTTGCTTGAGAGCCTTTTATTTTCAAAATTATAACAATTCAGAGGGAGGGGGTTTACATTTTCCATTTCAGGGGTGGGTCCTGCCTTCCTTAGCAGACACCTGTTCTGTCAAACCAAGACACACAATCAAATCTAAAGTTATTTATAAATTCAACAAAGCTCCAACACTGCATGAATCCATCACCAAGGGGATATATCCTGCAATCTGTCCTGTAATTGGGATATTTCCTCTTGAAAATGCTTTTTAAGCCCAGTTTGGCTCATTTAGGATTTATAAACCCTTTGCTATGAAATGGTTTTGCCTCCATCTTTTTGGGCTGCCTTCTGCTGTTCCCACATGTTTAAATCAAAAGTTCCCAACAGATTTGGCGGAAGGGAGGGAGAAAGAGCAATTTTGTTTTTAAAAATTTAGTAAATAGTGCAAAGAGAATTGCAGAAGAAGTAGAAATAAACTTTTGCATATTTATGCAGAACCTCCAAAAAGACAAAGGCTGAAAGGAAACAGATTTGGTCTGGGGAATTTATTACTCATCAAGAGAGGCCAAATTGGCTCAATTTGCCATTATAGAAAGAAAAGGAAGATCTGCTGTGTTTTCCATAGACAAAGATATTAAAAGCTGGACTGAAACCATGGAAAATATCCCCACTCTGAGGCTTGCGGGTGGAGAAATCCCTTTTAAGAGAAAATATTTGATTTTTAAGGTCCCAGCAGATTTGATGTCAGTAATGGGTCCCCATTCCCAGAGATGCAAATCAGTCACTGCCTCCTTCAAAAGGGAAACAAAAAAAGACCCAGAGCAGCCCCAGGAGGTTTCTCCCTCAGTTTCCCCAAGGACACAGTACTGGGATAATCTTCCCTAAGAGGAGATTGATAGCTTTAAAGCAGGGTTTTAAAACCACATTCAGATTTTAAGAAAACTACAATATAAATGCAAAATATTTCTATAATAAACACTCAACTGTACAAACTATAATAATCTTCATTTTTTTCCTTCAGAAGCAGCAAAGGCAAACATAATGCACACACTTATCAAGGTGAAATTATCCCATCTTGGAGAGGCTGTGAAGGGAAAATTCTAAGGTGGTATTTTCTTGGATGAAAGCTCCCATGCAAGTGTAAATTATTATCATTAAAATAATGAATTCTTTGCCCGGTTTAAGCTTTGCAGCTCACTCTGGAATTGAAAAATACTCTGTGCTCAATGAAACTCTGGGGTGTAATGTAAATTTTCCACAGCATTTGCTTTTCAGCTGAATTGTACCCAGACAAAACTCCATTCCAAGAGGTTTGGGGGGAGCACCAGAAGCAGCTGCCTCTCCATCCGAATTCCTGGGAAATGGGGAGGTTGGGCACGCTCAGGAAGTGTTTCCACACCAGCCCCACTTCAAATCTGGGTCGGGCAGTGCTGAGCACCTGGATGTTTTGGAGCAGACGCTTTTCTGGGGGCATTTCAGAGAATTCTGGAATGGTTTGGGTTGGGAGAACCTTAAATCCCACCCAGTGCCACCCCTGCCATGGCAGGGACACCTCCCATTGTCCCTGGGGGCTCCAGCCTGGCCTTGGGCACTGCCAGGGATCCAGGGGCAGCCACAGCTGCTCTGGGAATTCCATCCCAGCCCCTCCCCACCCTCACAGAGAAGAATTTCTCCCCAACATCCAAACGAAATCTGCATTTGCCAGCTTTCATCAGTCCCAAGAACCAAACCCTCTTCCCTCGGTGTTAATTCTTTAACACCCATTTATAAACAAAATCTAAATCCACACTTTATTATGAGGATTTTTGGAAGGTTCTTTTGGCATTGAGAGCAGCTCCTCTCTCTTCCTTCCATATCACATTGACCAAGTTAATTAATGCAGAAAGAGCTGTTTACCGGGGACTCTCCCACCCTTTCCCCATTGATTTCTCCCTTTTGGTGATTTTTATCCCACCATGTGTGTGAAGTGGGGCTCTCACCTGTGGCAGGAGTTTACAGACCTTGCCAAAGGAATGGACATTGTTCCCTTGTTTCCTTTTGTGTGGGGTTGTGTCTACTCACCAAACTGCCATTGATTGATTGCTCTGGGTGCTGGAAACAACAAAGAAGTTAATTAAACACAAACAAACAAAAGCAAGACGAGTCAGACCCCTGCACCATCCACACACAGATGTAAACTGAATATTCAGTGTAACAGAAGAAGCAAAAGCCCCTTGAGACGTTGCTTTGGAGCTGCTCCAGCATCTCCCCCAAACACGAACTGCTGCTCTGAAATACCCAAATATTATTGTTTAAGTGCAACAGGAATAATGAGAAACGATGATTGGGGGGGTTTGATGGATTTTACAAGAATCCATGCTTGGATGAGATCAATGTATACAACAGAACAATGTAAGTTTAATAAATTAATATGTAGTTATATAAAGATGAGGGTATAGAAAGGTGTTCATCCTGAACCCATGTCGGAGTCAGATTTGGAAGCACTTGCATATAATCATTCTGGGATTATGTGTTCCCGAATGCTGACACCCCCAGCTCTGCATTCCAGGGTCTGAGGAACATCCCGTTCGGATTGCTGGCACACAAACTCATCTGCACACAACAGCAGAACTGCCTGCAAGCAAAGAGCAGTTATTGCCTCCTCTAAATGCTTTCTCCTTATCGTCTCTAAAATGCTGCAATAATAAAAATAATAATCTCAGGGAGGAGGGGGGACTGGAGTCCCAGAAGGAGCTCGTCAAGGAGAAAAATAATTGTTAGCCAGAGCTGATTAAACAGCAGCATTTTTGAAGGCTGAGAAGTCATCCAGGGGATGTTCATCCCGGCACCCCAGACCTGTCAGGAATGGTTAATTTGCTCAGGAACCCGTTCTGAAGGAGCTCTCTCCCCAGCCACACTAATTGTTTATTAACATACAAAAGAACTGATGACCTTTAAAGGCAGCTTTTTGTCCCTGGTAGGCAGAGGAAATGAGCCCCGGCACAGCAAACGTGCCTGGGCTCCTTTTTATTTTTAGGAAAGTAACCTTTTGAGCAAGGAACTCTTCATCAATAGCGTTTTCACACTCTATATTTAATAATCATGGGATTAAGCAGAAACGTGTTATTTGCTGCTTCATTTAGGATTCAAAATTTACCCAAAAGAATTGAGGCTGTTTTGAGTGTTAAGTCATAGCTGTAAAAATGGAAGAATTTGGGGAATTAAAAAACATATTTAAAAAGGTTTGAGATGTTCCATATCAAGCGCCAGAACCACACATTGATGTGCAAACTTTTTGAAGGGTGAATGGAACAAAACCACAGTTTTTTCCTGGGTTTAAGACATCTCTGTGAGATCCTGATCTCCTGCTCTGACTGTAACCATGACAGGAACAAACTTCCCACAGAAACTCTTGGGTGCAGCTCAGCTAAGAGAACAGTGAACGTGATGATGTGGCTTTATTCCATTTATCCTGGAAGAGGAGGCCTGGTTAAAGGTATCCACTGGAGGGACAATTTTCAGGACCTCTCTGAGCCTGGGCAATCTGTTAGTGGGGAGAGTTTTAGTCCATTAAGCTGCTGAGCCAATTCATGAGAATGTTATTTAGTGTAAATTTTCATTTGGATGAAGAGCAGAGAGCTTGATCTCTAACATCTGTAATTGAATTAGCAGCCTCTTTGTTTCCCCATTCTCTTTATGGCCGGGCCACGGATGCATTTTGTGAGCATTCAGAATTACAGCAGTCGAGCCATTACTTGGGAAAAGTGCCACATAATGCCCTTCTGGAAGTGGATTTTTATTTCACTTAACTTTTTTCCCTTCCCAGGGAAGCAATGTTTTGCCTTCCACTGCTGTTATCCACCGGCTCCTCTTTAAAGCTGTTTTTTCCCCCCCAAATTTGATTAGATCCCGTAGATCTTCTTTGCATGGCTGATGCAGTTTGACCCCTACAAGCCTGGAGCCAGAGCTTCAGAATTCATTTGTTTTCCCATTATTTTCCTGCACAGGAATAGTAATGGGAGATTAGGAAAGAAAAATATAAGAGACTAATTTAACAAGGGATTTAAACACCTGCTTAATTACATCTCTGCTGAGGGCAGCACTGATTCAAGTGCTTAATTGGGTGTTGTTATTTGAAAATATGGAAGAATTGCATGGCAAGAGGTTTGTAAAAGTGCTGGAATGTGGAACAACATCCCCCATTTATTGTAATGCTCAGCATTAAACCAGAATGCTGCATTTTGGGTTTAAGCAGCCGAGCCTCAAGCTGGGTTAAGGCTCGCTGAGGAAAATGGGTGAGTACAGAGGATTTTCTGCTTTTAACAACACAAAGATGCTCCTCTAGAGCCTCATTTCAATCTTTAAACATAATTTGAGCATTAAGAAGCCTGAGTTCTCCTGAGGTTTGGGTCCGCTGAAAGTCCTTCCACCAGGAACAACTGTGCAGAGGAGACTCTCTGGAATGCTACTACCCTTGGACAAATTGGGGGGAAAAGTGAGATTCACCAAAACTCCAACTTGATCTTGGAGATCTTTTCCAACCCTAAAGATTCAGCAGAGTTTAAATTCAGGGAAGGGAACGCAAATGCTAAAATACACTTACACTTAGCCCAAAATAGCCAAGGGTTGTCCTCTGTCCCTAAAATCCTTGAGCTGTCTCTTTGGTTGAGCCCTTTGACCCTGGAGCACCCAGCCCTGTGCAGCAGCACCACAAAACAGGGAGCTCTGCTCTTCAGCTGCTGAGGACTTGGGAAGGATTTCCCTGCAGAATTTCCAGCTGAATTTGAACCCAGCAAACCCCAAACCCAAGGAGCTCCAGGTGTTTACAAGGCCACGTAATTCCACACATGGAAACAGAGCAAAATGAATTATAAAGTTTGAAAAGCAAATAAGTGACAGGTGCCCAGTGCTGGACAACAAAATCCTGGCAGGGAATTCCCACTCCTGAGGGGAATTCACAAAAATATTTGATTTTTTTTCTGCCCACGGGGATATTCCCACTGAACTCTGGATGATCTGAGTCCCCCTCTCCTCCTCCTTCTCCTCTGGGGTGTCACTCCTCGGGGCTCCTGCCAAGATCCACAGCTGGGAGGCAGCTGGAAAACCCAGCCAGTGCTGAGTGTTGGCCAAGAGAGCAGCTCCACAGCCAGTTCCTCAGGGGCCCAATTATTTGCCACGAAACTGAAGGACAGGGATACATTTCCGACTTCATCCACTTCCCAGCCCACTTCATTTGTTCTCCCTCATTTCACAGTGTCAGAAATTGAGGGGGAAAAAAAGCAGTTTGCCAAAAAAAAAAAAAAAAAAAAGAAAAAAACTGCAGTGGAAGAGCCTTTCCTGAAGTTGAGGCTGTTTAATATTCATGTAGAAAATACTGGATATTCATGTAATCATCCTGATTATCCTCAATATGATGTTGCTAAAAGCTAATCTTTGCTGGGCAGAATTGTTTAAAGTAACAGCAATGTCTTTGCAAGCCACAATAATTTCTTAAACTCGTAAACATTGGAGTTCCATGGGCTATTTGGGGATGGAGGGGGGTGGAATCTGAGATTTGGGGATTTAATGTTCTCAGTGGGAATTAAAAGCAATACAAACAAGAACCTTACCAAATGACTGGGCTGTTGCTACAGGGAGAAAAAAAAATACTTTTATGCAGCAAAGTTTAATACAAAGCAGTTTAACACAGCAAAAAAGGACTGAATCAAATGACAACAAACTGCATGGATATTGGGGCATGGAGAGAGGAGATGAAATCAGGCTGTGGAAATAACTCACCACAGTGGGTTATTATAGCAAAGGTGGGCTCCAAAAAATTCCTGGAACTTGTGTTGAGTTAAAAAAATGCACATTTTGCCAGTGGTGTGTGGTGTGCAATGCTGGCCACGACCATAATTGCAGGTTTAATGTCTCCCCACACCACTGCAGGGACTCTGCTTCTAATCAGCTGTGGTGAAAAGCATCCACTCAGGGCTTGCCCTGTCTCATTAAATAAATGACTCAACATGACAACAGGCAAATTATTCCCCAAGGGAAAATGCTGCAGGGAAGGACTGAGCTCTGTGGTGTGAAATCCTGTCCTGAGAGAAGGAACTGGAGCAAGGAATGATCAAAGCAAAGGAGTGCAGAGGAATTTGTTGGGCACTTTAACTTCCAGAGCATCTGGCAGCTCAAAGGATGGCCAGGAAAGGAGGGCAACCACTGCATATCCATGGAGGGAATCCTGGAATGGTTTGGTTTGGAAAGGACCTTAAACTCCATGTAATTCCAGTCCCCTGCCATGGCAGGGACACCTCCCACTGTCCCAGGGGGCTCCAACCTGGCCCTGAACACTTCCAGGGATCCACAGGCAGCCCCAGCTGCTCTGGGAATTCCATCCCAGCCCTCCCCACCATCACAGGGTCAAATTTCTCCCCAATATCTCATGTAACCCTTCCCACCTTCAGCTCAAGACTATTCCCACCCCATGTCCTTGTGAAAAGTCCTTCTCCAGCCCTCTGTAACCCTTTTGAGGTACAGGGAGTGTATCCCACTCTTCCTTGGATACACTGGGAGGCACTGGCAGATTATCCAGTCTCTGTGCCTTCATTTTTTTTTTTTTATTCCCTCTATTTTTCCAGTCAACTCCTTTGGGGAAGGAACAACCCCATCATGGATAAAGCAGTGGGAATGAAAGCCCTGCAGAAGGAAAAAGTCTCTCTTGGGCCAATGGAAAATTTGCCCCCCGTCCCTGCAGAACCTCCCAAAAGTCCTCTGTTGACTCAGGTCATGCTGAAGACGACTCGTGGAGGATGACCACGAAAATCCTGGACTGGAAAAAGCAAATCTGTGACTGGTGACTGGTGGGTGCCCTGGGGAGACAGTCTGAATTCCATGGAAGTGACTGAGGAGAAGCTGAGCTGTCACATCCCACCAGCTGCACGCCCTGCCCGCGGCCCCGGGCTTGATTTGTTGTTGTTGATTGCTCGATTCATGTTAATTCATTCCACTGTACCAGAGCCTTGCCGGGGCTCATCTGTTATTATTAATATTAATGAGTCCCAGCATTTTCATCCAAAGAGCTCCTGGCACTTTACAAACATTAATTAAGCCTCACAACACCCCCGGGGCGGGGAGGAAACTTTGGAGATCTCTTGGAAAGGTCACAGAGGGTTTGGTTGAAAGAGGCAGTTTTGGGGGGATTCAGAGGGCTGAGGAGCAGGGGACACGTGTCGCCCTGTTCTTCTAAGTTCTTCTCAGCCTTCTGATGTCTACATTCTTGTAACGGAGTTTCTCACGCACTTTTATGTATATAATTATTGTTTTTATATTCTTCTCTGGAGGGGGAGAAATTTGATGGACTGTTGGTTTGTCCAGTGGCATTGGAGAGGTGGCACTGTCATCCTTCAATCCTTGTCACTTTGGAAAGTCTATAAATGTTGGAGTCAGAATATAAACTTCCCTTCTTTTTCGTCTGCAGTTCCAGGGTCCGTGTTGTTTTATTTTGTGTCCAATTGTGACAGACATGAGCTCAAGTGGCATTGTCACCACAGATGCTCTTCCCAGAGAAGTGACACAGCGTGGCTGTGCCTGTATTCTGGGTGGGAAAAAATGGATTATGGGATAGGCTTGGCACCCAGCCCCTGCTGGCAGGACAGGCTCAAAAATTACCAGGAGAAATGCACGGGCACTGGAGACACGAGCAGAGACTGACGAGTGCCTGCTCCAACTGCTTCATAAATTCCACAGAAGCCTGCAGTTCCTCAGCCTCCAGAGAACATGGAATGGCTTCAAACTGATAGTGAGTAGGTGTACAATAGAAGCCAAGAAAAAATCCTTCCCTCTGAGGGTGGGGAGGGGCTGGGATGGGATTTCCAGAGCAGCTGTGGCTGCCCCTGGATCCCTGGAAGTGTCCAAGGCCAGGTTGGAGCACTCTGGGACAGTAGGAGGTGTCCCTGCCCATGGTGGCACTAAATGGGCTTTGAGGTCCCTTCCCACCCAGCCCATTCCAAGAATCCCTGATGCAATAAAGGACAGAGATTCTGTGTTTCCACAATCCAAAGGCAATGAAAACAGGCCTTTACAGCCTCGACAGAAGTGCTCCCATCCGAGTGTGGCTGTCACTCCCAGTGTCCCAGGGAACAGCCACTGGATGTTGGAAGCCCCTTCAGCAGCCCAGACAAGAAAAGGGAGGAACTCCTGAGGGATGGGCTGTTGAATTTGCTGGGAATGTCCCCACAAAGGCAGGAATGATGAATCTGGCTCCAGGCTCTCAGAAGGCTAATCTATTACTTTATAATACCATATTATAATAAAGAATACTAAACTATACTAAAGAATACAGAAAGGATACTTACAGAAGGCCAAAAAGATAATAATGAAAACTCATTACTCTTTCCAGAGTCCCAACACAGCTTGGCCCTGATTGGCCAATAAGTCAAAATAATTCACAGCAGAATCCAGTGAAACAATCACTTGTGGGTAAACAATCTCCAAACACATTCTAATGCACCAAAACACAGGAGAAGCAAATAAGATAATTATTGTTTTCCTTTACTCTGAGGCTTCTCAGCTTCCCAGGAGAAAAATCCTGGTGAAGGGATCTTTCCAGATGTTGTGACAGTGACAGTGCCCTGGGTTTATTTCCTAAAGCAAACAGCCCTTCTGTTCTCCCCAGCAGCATTTCAGGGAAGGAGATTGTGCAGTGATGGGAAATGCTTCGATGCCGGGCGATGGGCAGAGATAAAAGTGAGGTAAGTGCACCCTGAGTGCCACAGAATCCATTAGGGGAGGGAACACTGAATGACTGCAAATAACTTGTTAATATTTCCTTATTCCAGGAAAAACTCTCTGGTGTCTAAAATGTGAGACATCACATGGGCCAGTGAATTAAGAGACAAATCTGGGAAAGATGCAGCAGTGAGCTATAGATTTCTGAAACCAACATTAGCCGTAAGAATAAAACCCCTAAATGAGATTATTTTTCAGTGATCCAGCAGAACCTGCCTTGAAAATCAGGCTGCACTGCCTCCAGTGAAATCCCTGTTTATCTGTTTGAGAATCCTGCATTTGACCACCTGTAATTTTTGTATTCTTGGGATGTTTTCTGGACAGGTGGAGGGCTTGGCTAAATTGAGGTTGGATTTTAGGAAAGGTTCTTCCTCCAGAGGGTGCCGGGCACTGCCAGAGCTCCAGGAGGGTTTAGGATTTTGGGATATCTGTGCAGGGCCAGAGTAGGGTGGATGATCCCTGTGGGTCCCATCCATTTCAGGATAATTCCATGATTATGTGTTTCTATTATTCTATTCTATTACTTCAATAATTTTATTAACATGCAAAATATTTTTCTTAAAGTTTAAGATGGAAAAATTCTCATTCATCTGAAGGACACGACCCTCATTCTCATTGTGAATAGAGGAACCAGAAAACCTGAAGGGGTCTGTGTGAGCACCCAGGATTGGGATCTGGCCTTCCCTGTATTTTTATTCTTCTGAAAACCATATTTCTTTAAGTATATTGCAGAAGTGGTCATGCAGAAGTGGTTTGGTCTTTCTTCAGTGGCTGTTTTGTTGTTTTGAGCTCTGGGTTTAAGCATGGGGACCACCCCAAATCTCCATAAAAATGTCCCAAAGCAGCCCACGCCTCTGGATGGACACAAACGTTCTCTGCCCCAGTGTGGGACGGGGCCTGGCAGCTCCAGTCACAGAACACTCTCCAAAAGAGCCCCAGAAACCAAAGGTTCCTGCAGGGTCAGAGGTTTACCCTGAGAAACACGGAGTATTTCCATGGATTTCAAACGGAGACCTGGTCCCAGCCCTCCAACAATTCATTACCAGAAGCCAGAAACTGTAGGGCACAGGGGCAGCCAGTTAATCACTGTAAGTACCCCCCCAGTGTGTAATTACCCCCCTCCTAGCGGGGTTTTATCCTCTCCCTGCCTCCTGCTCTGGGATAAACTGCAACACAATGACAACAACAAAACCCCTGAAAACTCTGTGTGTGGTTTCATTAAAATGATCTCTTTCATGACTCTTTATAACTTAACTCAGGGCTCCTGCAAATAGATGGGTCCTAAATCCCCATGCTGGGTTAATACACAGATTTTCTGCATCCTCCAGAACATGGAATAATGGAAGTGATGGGGGAAAAACCCACAAGATTTTCAGGACCTGTCAGACAAGGAGCAGAACTGAGTCTAAACCACAGGTTAAGTGAGTGCCCAACCCTTCCTTCAGCACAGGTTGATTTCTGAGGAGCTAAAATTGTCCTCTGCTGACCCCTCAGGTTTCTCCTCCCTCCCTTTTAGCTTGGCTGTCAATTTTCTGATGGTTCTATTTGGAGGGTGAGAAAGAGCAGGGCTCTGCTCTGTGGTTCTGGGACTGATGTGGGTATTTCTCATTTCAAAGGACACTCTGGGAAATGAAGGAAAAATTTAAGTAATTTTCTTAACCTCCTGACTCCCAGAAGGCAGAAATGGAAGTCCTGTATTTTTGTCATCAAGATGATGGCAGCAATCTGCAGACCTGTGTGAGGCCACAAACATTTACCTGGCAGCTTTTCTGTAAGTCACAGTGAAAGAAAGAAAAGCCCAGAGCAAAATCCATTTCCCTGACAGTGTTTCTGCTCAGGAGCATTGCAGAGAAAACATCAACAGGAGCTGCCTGCTTAAACCCATCTCAAAAAGGGGCAAAAACTGAGCCTCTGTTGTGCTCCCAGAAACCACAGCACAGCTGAGGAGATGGAATGTTTTACAGACACTTCTAAATTTCACAAGTTTCGAGGTGAATTTTGGGTTTTCAGCAAGATCCTGCAGGTTTTAAGGGATGGGAACAGGTCTTTTAGGGGTTAATTTCACATTTCTAAGGTGAAATTTCTGTGGTGCTCCACATGCAGCACCATCTCAGCTGCACCTTACAGGTGCCAACACCTTACTCTGGAAGCTCCTTGGGAAATATCCATGCAGCACAAACGGCCCTGAGTCATTTCCTACCTCTGAAGAGGGATTTCAAGAGCTCTTAGGAACAGAAAGAGATTTGAGCCACCTGCACGATGAATAAAAGATCATTCTGGGAAGGACAGAGGACCCTCTGGTTAGAGAAGGGTGGTGGGAGAAGCAAAAGTTCAGCTCCCTGTTTTTTCTGCCTTGGAAAAACCAATCTCTCCATCATTTTTGTAATTATCCCCAGCAGCTTCTCTGCCTGTCCTGCAGAGAGAGGAGTTCTTGTGCTTGAGTCACAAGTCCCATATGGGACATTTCTCCCTCTCTTCCAGGGCCAGGTTACAAAATCCAGGTGGAAGAAAGAAGGGAAAATCAGTGCATCAAAAATCACATATTTGCTTATGGAAGTGCTCGTGGACAAAACCAGCCAAGTTTAAATTTTATTCACATTTAGGCTGAGTTTGGGGCTTTGGAAAGGACACAGCCAAAGTGAAGCCCAGCTGGGGTTTACGATTATTGGTGGGATTATTGCACATTTTTGCATTCTGTCGTTCTTCTGACCAAGTCCTGATGGCTGCACCAGGATTTTCTCCTGGTGACAGTCTTGAGCTGCTTCCCAGACTCCTTCTCTCCTTTGAGAAAGGTAATAAAGGAGTCAGATGATCAATTCTGCAATTTGTAGTTGCCAAGCAGCTTTGAAGCAATTTAGTGATTTGGGTACTTATTTCCTGCCTGTCCTGATGGCAGGAGATGATATAAGGATATTGAGCCTTAATAGTTTATTCATTCCCCTGATAAAACCCAGGGAATCAAAAGTTTTTTGTTTTTTTTTTTTTTTTTTTTTTTTTTGTTTTTTTTTTTAAGTTAATTTTGGTTTTACAAGAGCTCGTTGTGCGTTGTCTTTGAATCCATTTAGGGAAGCTCTGAAAAATAAAAGCACAATTTGCAAAGTATGAGACACCTTCCACCGCGCAGGTCTGAGCACCCATTCAGGGGATCTCGGTGCATTAATTAAAATGGTGGTGTTAATGAACACAAAAGGAGCGTGAGCATTCTCCATTCAGCAGCCGAGTGGCTCCTGCTCGCTGAAGTCTAATCCTCCTCCAGGGATTAATGTCAACAATAGAATTTAAATTCACTAAACACCTTATCAGATTGGCATTTACACCCCGCTATTAAACGTTTATCAGGACAGCAAAAGCCTGGATTTCACTCCTTTCATCCTCACATCTCAAATTAGTTAGGGAAGGAGCTCCAATAGATCATTCCCTTCCTGGCTGGATGCCTGGGACGGGTCCAGGATCTCTCCAGGGAGATTTTGGTTGCAGCCCCCTCCCCACAGCACCCTCTGTGTAAATCTGCTGGGACTCAGCATCCTCAGGTGGATTCAGTTTGGATATTGGGAAGGAATTCCTCCCTGGGACGGTGTTGAGGGGCTGGGATGGAATTCCCAGAGCAGCTGTGGCTGCCCCTGGATCCCTGGCAGTGCCCAAGGCCAGGCTGGAACCCCCTGGGACAGTGGGACTGGATGGGATTTAAGGTCCTGTCCAACCCAAATATCCTGGGATTCTTTGACTCTGCCTATCAGAGACTTTTGTTCCCATTTTACACCAGTAAAGCAACATTACAACATCTCCCAGCCTCCTACATAATGCAAGCGACATGATTTCATCTGGTAGTTTCAGCACTGAACTGGATTTATTTTTTAATAACACCATATATATTTTATCCAAACTGTCATTCAGGCCTTCAGAGCTGGGAAAACTAAGACAAACATTACAGAAAAGTTTATGATTCCCTCACTCAGAGGATTTCCACTCTGCTCTCATTATTTCTGCCAGACTCGCTGTGGGGAGTTTTGCTACTTCTCCTCAGTTATAAATATTCCATGCAGATTTTTAATTAGAGCAGCATGGGTTTTTTTGGCTGAGACAAAAGAAATTGGATTCCCCCCCTCACCATTTGGGCTTCATTCATGTGGATGGACTTCCAGTAATGTACCCACATCAAATCTCTGCATAAACAAACCAGAGGCTGTTTTATTGAACTAAAACTCTAATTGCTTTTACCAACAGGTGTCTCCGAGCTGGAAAGAAAACAAATGTTTGATCTGGTCCTTCCTCTAATTAGCAACAGATGAATTAGCAGCTGAAGGGAAAGATGCACTTTTTAGCCCATTGTCTGGGTTTAAACTGCTCTTGTGGAATGTTTCATTCAACAGGAATTTGCTTATGAAGGAGTCAGAATTAGTTGCAGGGAGCACTGAACCATAAGGAAAAGCAGAAAAAGGAACTCTAGGGGGAAGGATAAAGCAGAAGGAGTAAACAGCAGAGTTCTGATTTCTGCCTTTCAGATCTCCTTCAGAAAACTTCAGCCGAGCTCTTCTTCATCTGCTGCTGGATACCTGATTGAGGATTTTATTGGGGTTTTTCAAATGAGCTTGTTCAGAATCAGAGTCCCAGCCTGGATGGGGTTGGGAGGAACCTTAAATCCCATCCAGTGCCACAGGCAGGGAACCTTCCACTAATCCAGGATGCTCCAAAGTATTCCAGTTTCCTGGAATTGGTGCAGGACTCCTCAAACAGGTGGTTCAGCCAAACTGAGTTTCCAGGTGTTGCTGTCTGGAACAATCCTCAATCCCTTGTGCTTCCAACCTCGGAGCAGCTCCCAGGATTTGTCACTGGTGTTGGCAAATCTGTGTCTCTGCCTGGAAAAAGGAATAATGAAACTCCCAACTGGGCCCTGCTGCCAATTCAGCTCTTTATCTCCTGATTTAGCTAATTGATTTACAAACTCCAGCCATCACAGAAATGCCACGATTCTATCAAAGCATTTAACACGGAGGGCTTGGGGCACACGATGACAGCCATGCTCCTTTTTCCCCCTTCAACAATGCCAAACTGATTTAAAGCACACAGAAATATCCATGAATCTAAAAAAAATCCCATTATAAAATCAGGAGAATGGATAAAAATCATCCCATATACAAAATTACAGCCCTGATGTGCAATGATAACAGGGCGCTGGATTTGATTTTTCAGGAATCAAAAGCAGAATTGTGAATTTACACTGCATGCTTTCATTTCTTCCAACGCAACTTTCAGTTCTTTCAGCTCAATTTCCATTTGTGCCAAGGGGAAAAGAGGGCAGGGAAAGCAGCAGCTCCAAACCTGAGCAGCAGCCTTGCTTCCCTCCCACAGGAAGGAAAGGTGATTTTTCCCTGGAATGACACAGGGACAGGACACCGAGCTGTCCCTGGGCCACGCTGGACAAGAGCAGGAAGGGATCCCCAAAAGGACATCACTGAGCCTCCTTCCAAAAAGCCCAACAACTAAACAGATTCCAGTCTCCACCAGAAATGGAGTTAATCCCCACTGATGTGAATTGATGCCACTGGTGTTGGATTAATATCTGGGTTTTTCACTTTAGTCCTTAGGGATCATGGAATAAGGATAAGGAAAGGTTTGGTGTTGCCGTGGATTTTTGTAGCCTGCAGGCAAACAAAATAGGGGGAAAAATAAAAAAGAGGGAACTGGGGGAGAGATGTCTGAGCAGCACCCCCAGCCTGACACGGGGTGTCACGGGGACAGTCCTGTCCTTGTCCAGCACAAACTCAAGCTCCAAACTCTGTTTATTCCTGGCCTTGCAGGCTCGTGTCTCCTCTTCACTTTAATTGTTTCCACGACCTAACAAGCACTTCACAGGGAAAAAAGGAAAAAAAAGGCACACTGGAAAGTGTAAAAACTCCTCGTGTCCTTGTTCTCATATTTTTCCTCTCAGTGTTGCACCCCAGGCAAAGAAATTCATTTGGCTTTACAAGGAATTCTGCTGTAAGTCAAGTGTTGTTAAGGGCTTCTTCATATTGTTTATCACGGGAATCTGAGCTGATGTCTGGCTGAGCACTCCTAGGAAAGCTTGTTTATTAAAAGGTACAAGTGTTCCTGCAGCCCTACAAGCACGGCCCTGACAGGCTCTCTTTTCACACAGCTCCAGAATAAATAACTCTGAGCTGAGGAGAAGCTCAGGCTCTACCCTGGCTGACAGCAGCTTGTGCCTCCTGTGCTTTAGGGGTTGTGAATTTTAAAATTTTTAAAAGTTTGATAGTAATTAAAAATTGTTATAAAAATAGGAATGTAATTAGAGTAATGAAAATTTGAACAATTGGGATTAGGACAATATGAGACAATAAAAACAAAGAGTTATGGACAGTGTGGGTGCCTCTCTCTGGTGCTTCTGGGACTCTTTTGTCCAACAGGGATTGCTCAGAGCTTGCAGAGTGACTGGTTAATGCTTGGACTCCATGGTCCTGCTTTATAGGCTATGATCACTTGCCCTATCTTTGTCTATATTACAATTTTTGTGTGTTTTTTCCCTCACTCCTGATTGTGGGAAGTGGTCATGATGGGAGCCTGTGATTTGTAAGGCTGAAAAACATTTTCCTTCTGGGATGCTTCACTCTTTGGCTGGACACCAAACCTCAGCTGCCTGGAGTTCAGCAGGGTGATTTCACCTCAAAAGGTTTATGAAAATTAACAAACAACTTAAAACCCAGTCAGTTAAAAGAGAAGGGCACTTGAATCCATAAATAGTTTAGGATTCTGGTGTAAGAAATTGTCTCAAGTCTTTTCTAGTGCTGTTACTTTGGAAAATAACACATGAAATATCAATTCCATCTTATTTATTATTTTTAAGACAATGAACAACCGAACACAGGTCAGGCTGCAGCATCAGAGGCTGCTCAAACACAGAAGAGGCACAATCCTTCCTAAAAAACCATCCCAGGGTTTAAAAAGCAGGATCAGGTGCAGCAGGGGCGATGGCAAAGCTCATCTCTGATAGATTTGAGTCCTGGGGTTTGACACCTTCACCCTGCGTAAGAACCAAGTGGTGCCAACACCTCTGTTCACATTGCACAGACTTATTTATCTTCTTCCTTTTTAACAACACTGCATTTTATTATAAGCCACTGCACAAGAAAATCCATCACAGGTGTAGGAATTGACTTTGTGCTGGAAGAGAAAAAAAAATGAAAGGGGGAGACACAAGCAAAGATCTGTAAAAGAAAATAAACCCAGTGCATAAATCACTACAAACCCAGGGTGGAAGAGGCTGCACTTCATAAAATCTGACACTGTCACCTCCAGTCTGCAGAAAGGAGATAAAAAACAAAAACCCTGGATGCTAAATTTGCCCTTTGCATCGAGTTTGAAAATTATAACATCATAAAATCAGAATAAATCAGTCAACTTCAGTCCCTGGCACCGTGTTAGGGATTGTCCATTGGATACTGAGGATTTGGGAGCTGGATTTGTCCTGCATTTAGAGACTGGACATTTTAACTTCCCCCCTTGGAAATGGATCAGGCACCTCTGGTCTCTCCCAGCACAGAATTTCTGTTCTGTAGATCCCACATCAGATTCTACCCCCTGATATAAGATTTATTCCCCCAGGAGCAGTGCTTTGTGTGCTCTTCATTATTTTCCACAAGGAGCTGGGGAAAGGCAGCAGCACTGGCTTTGTCCCTGGGATTTCTACCTGCAGCCAGAGCAACAAAAAGGAAAGGAAAAAAAAAATCCAGTCCTTGACCCTCAGTCAACTTAGAAAATTATTTTTAGCAAATCCTGAAAAGTGCAGGAAGCAGCAGGGGGAGGGAGGGGATGAACACCCAACCAGGTTTCAGAGGTGCCTGAAGGGTATGGCGAATATCCAGGGGGAAATGCAATCATTTGCATAAATTATGGCAATTTTTGTTTGAAGACCTTTTATTCTCTTTCTGTCTCTGTGGGGTTTTAGTTGTGGGGGGTCTGTTTGGGTTTCTTTATCTAAGCAAAAAAATAAAATAAAATAGACTAAAAAGTTAAATATTGGAAAGAGGAGGGGCGTCCAACACCTGGGCAAGAAATGAAGTTATTTCACTTTTCATTTCACCACCAACCCACAGAAGCCCCAGCTTACACTCAGCTGCTCCTTAATTTCCAGTGAACTACAGGTGCATCACCCTATTGATGAAAACACATCCAGGGGGAGTTATGATTGAAAACTTTCAGCATTAAAACCTCCCCATCAGGAAGGTGACAAAGAATGGGAAGAAGACGTGAGGTGCAGTTCACATTTTATGCCCTGGCTTTCCTGAAGTCAGAGAGAAATTAATTAGTGACTGCAAGGAAAAATATCCCAGAGGAACTCCTGAAAACCCTGCATTTGTACAGGCTGCCCAACCAGCATCAGGGGGTTTGCACAATTTTTGGACACAAGTGTATGAACTCCTCTTTGTGCTCTTGAAAATCTGCCTTAAAAGGGTCCGAGGTAACTGTGCTGGACTCTAAAACTTTTGCAGAGATAAAGCTGGGAAATAATACTAATAATATAATTAACTGCATGGAACAGCTTTTAAAAAAATAGAAAAAGAGCTATTGGAAGATACAGAAGACAGGCAGGTGCTCCGTTTAAGTAATCTGGAAGAGGATTCAGCCCAAAAATAATCCCCAAAAGCTTGAGGCACTAATCCCACACTTTCAAGGCCCAATTAAGCACTCCTTGAGGATCAGATGTTAAAAAGCACAAAACAAAATGCATTCACGTTTTCTTGCAAACTATTTTCACCCAAATGTTCCATTTTTCTGCCCTGACAGCAGATAATGGTGGGGAAATGCTTTCTGAATTTGTAAAGCAGGTGACTGTAATGTGGCATAAACATGTTCATTATGCAAATCTGATTGCTTCAATCTTCAGCTGGAGCTCATTTGTTTGGATGAGGCAGGAGATGCTCAGCTCTTGGAGCTTCTTTGGTTTATTCACCCGCAGATCTGCAGAGATAATTGTTGATATTCCCCCCAAGGCATTCACAGTCTGGGGAGAGCTCAGTTCTGATAAGGGAAGGAAATGTTACCTGGGCTTTGAGCTTCTGCCTAATTCAGAAAATAATTAGAATAAGAAAAACAGTAATGCCTCACCTTTGAGATATTCAGAGACGTTTTTACGTAATTCTTTGAGTACCACTGACTTGTGTAGAAAGGAATTCCTTGGGCCTTTGGGAGTTGCCACATTGGAGACACGGAAATGGATTTGTAGAAACATTTCCATGTGTCTGTGTATGACACCACCACATTATTATTATTATTATTATTATTATTATTATTATTATTATTATTATTATTATTGTTATTATTATTATTATTGATGATAATAACAATAATTATTATTATTATACCATTATCTGCTGTCGGGGCAGAAAAATGGAACATTTGGGTGAAAATGGTTTGCAAGAAGACGTGGATGCATTTTGTTTTGTGCTTTTTAACATCTGATCCTCGAGGAGTGCTTAATTGGGGCTTGAAAGTGTGGGATTAGTGCCTCAGGCTTTTGGGGATTATTTTTGGGCTGAATCCTCTTCCAGATTACTTAAACAGAGCACCTGCCTGTCTTCTGTATCTTCTAATAGTTCTTTTTCTATTTTTAAAAGCTTTTCCATGCAGTTAATTATTTTATTGGTATTATTTCCCAGCTTTATCTCTGCAAAAGTTTTAGAGTCCAGCACAGTTGCTTTGCACCCTTTAAAAGCAGATTTTCATATGAATTATTAATAAATTATTCATAATTATTAAATTAATACTACTAATAATAATCTTCACTCCAGCCCTTCAGGCAAGTGGTTTTGCCCAGTAGCTGGGAAAATCCAGCTCTGGAATTCTCACCTGAAATCAAGCATCAAGGACTTGGATTTTCCGTCCTTCCTCGCCACCTCAGTTTGCCAATATTTGGAATATAATTCAGAGGGAAGGGTTTGCATTTTCCATTCCAAGGGAGGCTCCTGCTTTCCTTAGCAGACACCTGTTTTCCAAACCAAGACAATTTGTGATCAAAATTAACCTAACTCCCATTCATAAATGAGTTTTTTAAATCCCTCCTGCCTCCCCAGCATCTGAATTCCCCGAAGAATTCCCTGGGAGGTGCTGATGCTTCCCAAGGAGCTCCTACATCTCTGTGATAAAGCAAACCTGGCATTTTAAGCCAGAATTAAAACACAAATAATGGGCAGAGGGTCAGGAGAGAGCCCACGCTTGGTTTGTTAGAAGAAATTTATTACCCAGGCCAAAGTGAATGGAACAAAACCAGGGCTTAATGGTCAGATTTATAAATATTATTGCTGTCACTGAAGGCATCATTGGCTTTAGAATATTTGCATAAGGAGGCTGAAAACAAAATTTTAATCAGGCAAAAAAAACCAGTAGCTACTTTTTTATTTTTATCCCGCTCTCCAATTATTATTTGTGTGCTTACTTAGACACAAAATCCCCAGAGACTTCATCAGGATATATGGAGATTATTTGATAGCCTGGCTTCGTGTTATTTAATTCCCAGAAGAGAAAACAATTTCCCCAGCAATAACAAGAAAATTTTCATGTGCTTCTTTCCTGCCCGGATCAGCACCTTGGCTTTTGTTCAGGGTGTGGGATTCACTGGAAAGGTGGCAAAAAAAAATAAAAATTGCTACCAGTGGAAGGATGTGCCTGTTGTTCCTTCTACACACAGAGCTTCCAGGGCTGAGTTTGTACAGCGATGGGAAAGAGGTTTGTGGGCTCAGAAAGGAGATTTTGGAGGTTCCAGAGCTGGTGACCCCCAGTTTGTCCCAGTATGAACCTTCTGCCCCAGTACAAACCTTTTCCTCCACTCCAAACCTTCTGCTCCGTGCCGGGAGAGGGGAAATTCTCATTTCTCAGCCGTGAAAAGCAGCACTTCCACCTCTTGCTGGAGCACAGGGAGAGAAGAGTGTTTAAAAGTGGTTATTTTTTATTAAATTGTTCGTTTTTGTGGCTACAGGGAGAGCACAAAGCGGGCAGGGGGTTTGGGGCGCTCGGGTGACTGCAGGCAGTGCCACTAACCTTGGTGGGAGCCCCAGTCCGTGCAAAGGGAGGAAAATATAAATCAGGAACCTGCCCAAAGTCCCTTTTCCCTTCTGCAGGAGCCTTTTCATCCCGGCAGGTCGGTGGCTCCTGCATTTCACACAAATCAGGGCCTCTGGCAAGGATTTCCTGTGTGTGGAGCTCTGTGTTAACTTCAAATGTTGTCAGCAAAAGCTGGGACCAAAAACCCTCTAAAACAAACTGAAACAGGGAAGGAGCTCAGGAAATGCACAGGGAGCTCCTTCAAGACGATCCCACTGTTACTTCCACGGGTATTTCTTATCCAAATTGAGAATATCAGCAAAGGGAAACCTCAGGTACAGCTCCTGTGTCTGTGGGTAAGGTTGATTATCAGAGGTGTCACTGCCTCACATAACTTTTCCCTGGCACTTGCAGCCATCAAATCCCCCTAAAATACCATTTTTTTTACCAGCAAAATGCCATTTTATTCTCTTCTGAGCGCCCCTCTACAGCTCTAAAAGAGTGAAGAGTTATGGCAGTGTTGATGCCAAACAAATCCACTTCCATGAAGGCACCTCCTGTCCCAGTTAGAATTAGGAAATTCTATTTAAGAACCCGAAAGTCTTTTCTGGGAGAATTTGTAACAGGTACTTAGCCACATCCAGCCCTAATTTGGTCGAAAATTACAGTTATTGTGATTCTTGGAGTGCTTCAAGGGGAAAAAGCACAGGAAATCATCCCCTGCTGTGGCTGGGTGCAAATTTCAAATGCTGCACTTCATTTTCCAGGTGGAAACCCCATGTGCTTTTCCCTCCTCTTCTTTTTTAGCACTTGAAACCCTTGATTCTATTTCTCCTTCTTTATTTGTACTGGAAAGCCCAAACATCTGAATTGAGCTGGTACTTCCAGGTCTTCAAAAAGCTTTGTCAGAGGAAGGAAATCAACCAAATTCTCATCTAGGGGGATTTGTTTAATGAAAATCAATAATATTTAATATACAGCTAAACCTGCTGCCATGAAGTGGCACCACATCTATAGAAACACCTCCAGATCTTGGCATTTTCTTCCATTTTTCTATTTACAATATAATTCTGCAGCTTGAAAGTTGCTTTTGCAGCAGTGAAGGAGTTTATTTACATGTAATTCCACATTCTTGGGCAGCTTTGAGTGGGAATTTGGGATTAATGAGCATGGACTCTGGCAGACCAGGGGCTGGAGAATTCCACTCTTCATTCCCAGGTCATTTCCAGCAATACTTTCACAAAATGCACTGCCAATTTCTGATTTTTCTTCCATTTACCAAAACCACACCAGATTTTGACAGGATTTTTTTTTCACTCAGATCTGAGCTGCTTCTTTTATTGCAGATCCTTCATCAAATTAAACAACAGCTCAAGCGCCTTAAATGATGTGCTGTAAATTTTGTTATTGATTTAAAAAGGCAGCAAAAAGGGGTCCAGAGGCAGAAGAACTCTGTGCTGAAGGAGTTACTGGGAGAGTGGCCCAGAGGAGAACAATTCCTGAGAGAGGCAGAACCACGGGATTGTGGTAGAAAATGAAATGAACCAAGGACTCTTACTGATCAAACCCCTCATTGGAACGGAAGCATTGGGAGATTACTTTCAGCTCCTGGAAATCACTGACAATAAACAAATATCCAAACAGTGCCTCTGAAGCCGTCACAGAGCTGTTCATGAGGGTTTTTTATGCATCAAGGCAAGAGAGAGAAATAAATTTTTAAAAAAGGCTAAAAAAAGGGGTGAAATATTACTGCCAGGTCCTTGAAGGGATTTCAGCCCACAGGATGCTCTGGCTGCCATGAATAAAGGAGGTGACAAGGTCTGAGACAAGGTTTCAAAAGCAGGAGGAAGAGAAAGTGGAAAAGTCAAGATTTATTCGATTCATCCCAACAGCAAGAGGGGCTCTGTTTGCCAAGGTTAGCTGACACCAGCACAAAAATGGAATAGCCATAAATTTGTCTCCAACAAGATCTATTGTCACTTGGAGATGATGAAACCTGGTTTATCATCTGACTTTTAAAATGTATACACACAGAGCTGTTAACAGATGAAATAATACCGTCTCTGAAATTTTAAGAGGATGCACAAAACTGGTGTGGATTAAAGTGGAAATAAAGGAGTGCGTGGTTATTGTTTCCCCAGGTAATCTCCTCTCCCTGAAAGGCGTGCATGAAGCCTGCAGGCCATGCTATCCCGTGCAGATAATCCCACATAAATGTGCTGATGTGATGCCAGTGAAACAAAGAGTGGGAGTGCCATTTCCCAAATCCACGCCATGGCACGTGCACTGTGGGAAGAAACATTTCAGGAATGGGTTCCCTGCTGTATTTTCCTAATATACACAAGGCAGGATAAATCTTTTTGTGGCGTTGGCTCTGAGCTCTCTCTGCTTCAGCCTCAGCCCATTTCCATGGATTGCTCCGCACAGGATCCCTGCTGAGGGATGGGGTGTGCTTCAGGGCAGAGTTACAGCAGCTCCAAAAATCTGACAAGTGCCAGGGCAGCTGGCCTTCAGTCCATGGAACTGATTCCAGTCCACAGCAACTGCTTTCAGTTCCATAAGGACTGCCTCCAGCCCCGTAAAAACTGCCTGAAATCCATTAGAAATGTTTACAGTTCGTGAGAATTGCCTTAAATGTGTAAGGATTTCCTTCAATCCCGTAAGAAATGCCTTCAACCCATAGCAACTGGTTTCAGTCCCATAAAAACTGCCTTGAACCCATAAGAATCCCCCAGAAGCAGGCCTTGGAATGAAATCCTGATGAGCAGGGAGCAGGGATTTGAGCTGACACAAAGTTTGGGAGCTGCCAGCCCCGTCCTGCCCCATCCACACCCCAGCTCAGCAAGGACCAGCAGGGAACCACAGCCTCTCTCCAGAAGGAAAGGCCCAATCCTGACTTCTTGGCTTTTAGGAATTTCTTTTCCCTGGAATTTCCCTGGGATTTCCTCCTGTACTCAGGGTAAATCCCTTGCCCTGCTCAGGGATCAGGGTTTGATATTCCACTTTTCAATATTCCTCTGAGGAGTGTTGAGGGAAGGTTTAGTCCCAGTTTTGAGCCTGGATTTGCTTTCCAGTCTTGGACACATCAATTCTCTGCCTCAGCTCCCCACCAGTGAGGGGATGATGGTCCAACATTGGCCGTTGCTCCATCCCAAATATTACTAGAGTGAGCAGTGGGTGGGAACAACCCAGGAGGTGCTTTTATTATCCTGCAAAACACTCAGCAAATGAAATCACTCCTCTGCCAGGTCAGGATAAACCGACCTAAAAAAATCTCAATTTTCCTCTAATTTCAGCTGAATAAAGGAAGGAGGGACTTCACCCAGGTTATTTCTTCAGTGGGCTCTTTAGAATTGGTTTTAAAAAGGGAAGAAAGAAAAAGAAATGGGCCCTTCCCAGGCTGATTCATCCCACTCCAACACAGGGCAGATAAATTGCTTTTATTCCTTCAAATAAAAGGAGCCATAAGAACACTCACGGAGCAAGGCTTTAAATGTGCCTGCCCACTGACAGAGATGAATTTCATTCTAACTGAAAATCCATACAAACTTTAATTTTGAATGAACCTTTGATTCTCAATTAATTTTTTTTCCCAAGTCCTTAATTCCACTCGGAGATATCGGTGCTCCCATAGAACAATTCCCAACCAGTTTAATGATGGAGCATAAATTGCAGATTTGTTTTCTTTTCAGGCAGGTTTCTTACATAATATAAAGCAAATTTCCAATTAAAGGCAGATCCTGTTGGAGGCAGCATCCCAAAACCACAGTGTGCCTCAGGCTTTGGGAAGAAACCAAAGAAACAGCCACAAAACCAGCAGATACCTCCAAAAATATCATTTATTCCTGCTGCTCTGCTTTGCTTGGCAGAGCACTTTTGCCCTGATGAATAATTTGAAGCCTTAAAACAAATCCCAGGGCCAGCTCAGAGGTGCTGAGTGACCCTGGGTTTCCTGCTGGCTGTCCTACAAAATGGAGACATCTGTACCCAGAGGGGCTGGGAGGGCTGAGTTTTAGTAAAAATCTAGTGATTAAAAAACACAATAAAATCTTGTTCTTGTTCTTCTTCTTGTTCTTGTTCTTGTTCTTGTTCTTGTTCTTGTTCTTGTTCTTGTTCTTCTTCTTCTTCTTCTTAATAATAATAATAATAATAATAATAATAATAATAATAATAATAGCATCCTGATGGCACCAAGCTTTGCAGGTCCCAGGCAGACATTAAAAATGGGGCTTTTTGCCCGGGTAAATCCTACAAACCCACCACAAGAACGCAGAAGGAACTGGAGAACACGCAGACGTGACACCTGTAAAAGCGAACGTTTTAATTGGAAGGGACACAAAGACAGAAGAATGGACAGACATAACAGTCCTGCCTGATTATCATGGCCTTTTCCAGGCCCTGCTGCAGGACTGGAGCCTCTGTTTGTAGCAGGAATGACCCCACGGTCATTTCCTCCAGCAATAATCTGAAATAACCCTCAGCTGCACACCTTTCCCTAAACACAGAGAAATTCCTGGGCAGAGCAAGTGTGGAGATCGCCCAGGTCAGTGTGGCTGTTGCAGAGTATTTCAGGTTAAGTATCAACTGAATATCACCTAAAAACTGCAGATAAAACCTTTCAAATGATTGGTGTCCTCCAGAGATGCTTTTGAGGATCCAGGGGAAGCCAGTTCCCAGTCCTTCCCTCCCAACCCAGGTGAGCAACCCCAGATTGTTCTGGCTTTAAAAAGGAAATTATGGCAGCTCTGAAATTCCTGCCCCTTTGGACCCCCCACCCACCCTCTCCTGGGGGTGCAGGTGCCTTTTGCCTGCCCTCAGACAACTTTTATAGCCCAATTCAAAACCTGTTTAGTCAAGCCATTCATCCTTTGTCACTTTAATCTCTCCTTATAAATCAAACCCTCAATCTTCATCATTTCCCCTGTCCTTCCACAGCAATCCATTCCCGAGCTTCTGTTCCCTTTGGCGAGTTGATAAAAGACAACAGCAAATATTTGGACGTGTCCTGCAGTTTGCAAATTGTAGCAGCAGCTTTGTTGAGGTCTGCTCTGCTGTTTGCTCTGCCTGTCCCCTGCATGCTAGTGCTCAAAGCCCTCCCCAGGCTTCCAGCAGGGAAAAGATCAGCAGATAATCAAAATACTGAATACTGAAAAGGTCAACACAATGCTGAACAGAACCTGAGCTACTCCCATGTATTGGGTATTGAAATTATTGCATCTTGCACTCTGTGAGAAGGAGCAGGGGAGAAAAAGAGCAAAGGCTGGAGCATTAATCCACTGAGGTGCCAAAGGCAGCAGTGAAAAGGAGAAAGAAACATTCTGAACCATTGGTTTGATCTGATTTCTTTTCCTAAAAAGGGGACCTCCCCTTTTCCATTCCAAGGTAAGTATTCAGAATGAGGCAGCCTTACAAAAAAATCTTCACCAGGGAAGGAATTCTAACCTGGAACTGAATGAGTTGGAAGAGTCTGCTACAAAAACCTGAAATATTTACTCCAATGTTTACACCCTTAAGACGCTGCTGGTGCTTTACCCTGAAATGAGACGTAGGAAGAAATGACTTCTCTCACTGAGGTTTCCACCAGACAGAGCAGTGGTGAGGGAAGAGGTTTTTTTATCCATGCTCAGCAAACAAGGGCTGTGAATTTGCTGAAATTCCTCCGGAGAGCTCCAACTACACTGAGCAGGAGCTGCATTTGCATAATTTAAATACTGGCTGAATAAATAAATAAATCAGCATGGCCAGCAGTGAGGCAGCACTGGGACGTTGCCTGGTGCTGTAATGTTACACCAAGTCTGAGGGCAGAGCTGAAGTTCTCCCTGAAAAGTCCAGGCAAAGTTCCTTTGCTTTTTTTTTTTTTTTTTTTAAGGGAATAAATGTTACCACACTCAAAGTAAAAAAGAAATATTTTTTTGCCACTTCAAACTGTTACAAAAGAGTTGAGGTGTGTAAACATCAAACGGGAAAATCTCAAAGCATCTCAGTGTTGGGATTCCAGCTTTTTGTTGCTCATATTTTTCCTCCAGAGAACAGAAACAAATTTTTTTCGCTGTTGAAACTCACCAAAAAAAGTCGATTTTTAAGATGTTTACAGAGGAGAATTTATCCACAGCTTTTTGGACAGCCACAAGTTCTAAGTGAAATAAAAAATAATGATTCATTCACGAGAATGATTTTCCCAGCCTGCAGCAAGGCAGGTGTGATTACATACATGTTATACACATGTTCCTTCTTACAGCCCTGCCCCTTGTTTGCAGGGTTTGCAAGGTCAGAAAATGCTATAAAATAAATAAAACAACACGGACACTGGAACTGCAAGGCAAGAAGAAGAAAAAGAAGGGAAGTTTATTTCCTGACTCCAACACTTACAGACTTTCCAAAGTGACAGTGGACTGGAGGATGACAGTGCCACCTCTCCAATGCCACTGGACAAATTTCAAATCATCAAATGCCACATCAAATTTCTCCCCCTCCAGAGAAGAATGTAAAAGCTTTAATTATTTACATAAAAGTGCGTGAGAAACTCCGTCACAAGAATGTAAACATCAGAGGGCTGAGAAGGACAGGGCGACTCTGGGGTGGGTTTGGGATTTACCTCAGAGGGGTTCAGAGACACCCCTGAGCTCCTGGGGCGTGCCAGGCTGGGGTGGCTCACCAAAGGTGCTCAGACCTCTTTGAGCTGGGAGAATTTCCCTTCCCACAAAACCCTGGAATGCTTCAGGTTGGGAAGGACCCTAAATCCCACCCAGTGCCACCGCTGCCATGGCAGGGACACCTCCCACTGTCCCTGGCCTTGGGCACTTCCAGGGATCCAGGGGCAGCCCCAGCTGCTCTGGGAATGCCATCCCAGTCCCTCCCCACCCTCACAGCCAGGAATTCCTTCCCAAAATCTCACCTAAACTTCCTCTCTCTCAGCTTGCAAACTGAAATCATTTGTGGTAAGAACCCCAGCAGAGTTTAGCCCCTTCAGCTGGCTCCTCTCTAAATTTTTCCTTGTTGGAATATTAAAATTAAAAGAGAAAAAAGCGACATTCTCCCGATCTGTGTTTGCCTTTGGTGCTTTGATTTAAATCACACCCCCCTTAACTTCACAGATAATGACTCATTAATTGCTTCTTTCTGGAAATCAGGGTTAAATAAGTCTGGATTCAGACACAATAAATTTCTAGATAAGAAGATATCCTTAATAAAACCCTGGGTGGCAGTGATGTTGCCATATTAAATTCACAGCATCTGTTTAATAAACAATCTTTTCCTCCCTCCTCTATTCCAAATGTTGCTCCAGGAGATCTTTTTATGGAGGATAATTTTTGATTTTATGGTGGGACTGTAAACAGGCAGGGAAAGCAATATTTTAGTCCATTCCTCGTGCTGGGCTCCACTCCACAGAGTCCTTCACTAAAACCTGGTGCCCTTTTCCAGTTTGAAAACTGGAATTTGGGGAATTTCCTTTCCACTCTTCCCAGGATGGATGCTGCACGAAGAAAGGTCAGGATGTGGTAGCAACATCCGGGAAAAAACCAGAAACGGGGGCTGAAGACCCAGAGAAAAATCCTTTTGAGCCAAAATATTTAATTCTGGGTAAAAAAACCAACTCTGGGCATGTTTTTTTTCCTGAAAAATAAATATATTTGGGCTTCTCACCCAGGGGGGGCAATTTTATGACTTGAAAAATGCCAAAAAATGGAGTTTTGTTCCATCCCTGCTCCAAACCCAGCATTTTCTATCCCAATTTTGGAGCAAAACCAGTGAATTACCACCCAGTCTTAAACAGGATCCTAAAACCCAGAGCCAGGAGTTGTGTCCCAAGAATTCTTCTTGTGACTGAGGAAAAAAAGAAAAGGAAATGAGAGATATTAACTGTTTTTTATTTTTATTGTTCTGATTGATCGGGGGATTAGGAAGGGAACCCTCCTGGCAGAGCTCTCTGCGTCCATGGTGTGCTCTACCCCAGCTGGGTTAATCCCACAGAACTGAAAGGAAATTAAGAAAAAAATTAAACGTGTAATGCAATTTCATTTCACATTTGCTCCCAAGGTGTCAGATTTGGCTTATAGGTTGAAAGAAAAATGCAACCATGTTTTATTTACAAAATAACTGGGTATTTCAGCAGTTTTAACAGAAGTCTACCAAAAAAAAGTACAGAAATTTGGAAATTTTGAACAAAAATGTCTGCTTTTAAAAAAAATTTAAAGCTCAAATATAAGCATGGTCATGCTTACATCAACATTTTCCCCTACCTGGCGCCCTCCAGTTTCTTCCCATATTAATTTGAGTCTGGGGATGCCATGAGAAGAGAAGGAGAAAAAAAAACCCAAACCCAATGTCTGCTCATAACTTTGCAATTTGTTGTGGTTGTTAGCAACCTGAAAGAAAAATCTATCTCCTTATTGACAGTTTTCTTTCTCCCTGGTGTGGATATTCTGCTTTATTGCCAGTGGTTTGTCCGTTGTGGGCTCTTGCATTGATTTTTCTGGTTTTGGTGAGGGTGAAAAACATCAGTTTTGGGAAACCAGCATGAAATATTGCATTAAAAATACCACAAACCCATTAATTTTGGGAAACCAGCATGAAATATTGCATTTAAAATGCCATAAACCCAGGCCATGCTTTGGGGACGAGGCTGGATTTGTACAATATTTCCAAGGAGGAAAATTAGGTGGCTATTTAAGAATGTTTGAAAATCAAAGAGGAGCATTTGTGCAGTGCCTGGACAGCTCCAGTGCCCGGGATAATCAGGGAATGTTCCATGGCAGTGCTGGGGTGTGAAGGGCCTGGCAGGTGACGGAATTCCCTGTCTATTCACCCCGGGGATTAAAGCCCCCAGGTGATTTTTCATGGTATTCTAAACTAAAAATGCTCATTTATGCTTCAAGCCCACCTGGTGACTTGAAATTCTGACAGAATTTGGTTCCTTCAGCCTAATTTTGCCCATCTTGTGCAAGTGACCACAGGATTTTGCTCCTCAGTCATCTCAATACTCCCATTTTCTCCCATTTTCTCCCCTTTTCTCCCTTTTCCTACTTTATTGTCCCATTTTCTCTGTTTTCCTCCCTTTTTCTCCTTTTTTCCCCTTTTTCTCCCATTTTCTCCCCATCCCATCAGACTCAGGGCTGCACCCCCCTGATCCTCAGCCCCCCTCACACTCAGACCCCTCTTCAAGCCCAACTCCTGCTCCAGAGCGTTTGAAAAGCATTTTCAAATTCATTTTTCCTGTGGAAGCTTTTTCTTCCTGAAATACTGACTTTTTTTTTTTTCCTTAAAAAATACAGAAGGTAACAAAATCTTTCTTGGATTTGTCATAAAAAACATTTCATTTCCACTTACTGCCTTCTGTTTGTTGTTAAATAAATCCAAGGGGTTACATCCTCTATTAACAATTATAAGAAGCGAATGTGCTAAGAACCGAGTTCAAATCACTTTAATAATTTACCAAAAGAAAGCAGGAAGCATAAACAAATTATAATGAAACACTTGTTAATGAATTCACATCCCAGAGCACTTGTTCCCACTCCTAAGCAATTCCTCCTCTGTTTTTACTCGAGCTCGTAAGGAGTGATGAAAATTAAACATTATCACACCTACACCTCTCACCTCCAAATTAAAGTATTAATGAGCTGCGCGTGTTTCTTCTCCCCCTGACAATTTCAGCACCGTTTGACCTGGATACTTCTGGAAGTCTCAGAGTGGATAAATCTCATTTCTGTCGTGTCAGCGAAGCAGCAGGGACAGGCACTGCACTCATCAGAACAAGGCACTTGTGTCAAAGAGAAGGGAAATGAAACTGATTAACAGGGGGCCTCAGACATGGCCAAAGATCCAGGTGAAAAAAAAACTGAATAATCATTAATTTTTAAAGTCCTTTGGACACTGAAATGCCAGTATTGGTCCCTCCCTCATGGGTGGCTGCTGTGAGCACAACCCACACTCATCTCCCTCCCACCATTCCCCAAACCCAAGCTGATGCTCTGAATAATGCAAAAAAAATGACAGGAAACCAGACAGACCTGACAGCCAAAAAAAAAAAAAAACCAAAAAAACCAAAAAACCAAAAAAACAAACAAAAAAAAAAACCAACCAAAAAAACTCTGTATTCATTTTCAATAGAATCCTGTCCCTCGTTTGAATTTGGCAGCTCAGCTTTTCCAGGGAGCGTGTAAATAATAAACACAGGCTGCTTGATCTGCCTCTGAGATCTCCTGCCTCCTCAAAAAAAAAAAAACAAAACAAAAAAAAAACCAAAAAAAACCCCCAAAAAACCCCAAAAAACCCAAAAAAACCCAAAAAAACCAAACCAACCAACCAACAAACCAAACCAAACCAAACAAAACAAAAAACAAAAAACCCCCCCCCACACACAAAAAAAACAAACAAAAAAACCCCAATACCCCAAAAAACAAACCACAACCAAAAAAACCCCACCCCCCCAAAAAAAAATAGAGCTAAAAAAACCTCTATTTGGCAATGAAATGACAGCAATATTGCTTTGTGAAAAAGGTCCCCTCAGCCAGGGGAATTGAGGAATGTGCATTTTTCCTGGGGAGGGAGAGGAATGGCAGATTTGTCTTTCCAAACAAGCTGTGGATAAAACCAGCCCTGGGACATAAAAGAAGCCATGGGGAGGATTCCACCGACTGATGAATGGAGAAAGATGTTTGCTTTTGCAAATAAACTTCTGGGTTGCTGATAGATTAAGTTGGACATTGAACGATGGAAGAAATAATGGGGGAAAACCCCTAAATCCCATAAGAATTAGAAATTAAAAGGTAGGGTTGTACATTAGAGGGGAATCTTTGGTATCAGGTGTTCTGGGAAGTCGGAACCTCTCCAGTACCTCAGAAATGGGGAGAGGGAAGGGAAACACAGCTGGAAAATTGGGATAAAAAAGGAGTCTGGGTCCTCAGGGGTCCCACCTGAGCAGTGGCCAGGTGTGTTTTGGCTCTCCAAAACAGAAATCCCCACCCAGGCTGGGCAGAGGCAGCAGGAAAAGCCAGAAGAGCCCGCTCCATGCTTCCCCAGCTTGGAAAAACGGGGTATAAACAAGAATGAAAGACAAAGCTAATAATTGCATTTTACAGTTTATAACTGTCTATATCTATATGCAGGGGGAGAAAAAAAAATCGTGCTTGTAAGACCCGGAGAGCTCAGGGGTCTTTGATCTCCAGCTGATGGGTTCAAAGGCAATTTCTGTTAACAGCCACTTACAGCTCATTTCCATTCCAAAGCCATTAGGAACGGCAGACAGGGACAAGCTGTGACACGGAATTAGTGGCAGAGGTGAAAATTACCTTGGAAATACCTACAAGAATCGCGGTGGCACTGCATTGTTCCTAAGTGGGTAATTCCAGTTTATCGTCTCTGCCGAGGGTGTGCCGTAGAACGAGAGTTTTTTTGATGCTCTGGAGATGAAAAGAAATTAAAACTAATTCCTGGAAATGTGTGGGGCTTCTGCCATGAGTGGGGACACATATTTCAGCTACTTCCAAGAGACTGAGTGAAGGAATGTGTGCACATTGTCCTTGTTTTGGTGGTAAATTACATTCAATTCCTAATCAATACTGTTTATTTTGCCAGCTTTAATACAAGCACCTTGGTAGCATGCTCTGGTTTATGTTCTGCTGTAATCTGTAGATCTTTAGTTTTATACTGTGTAGTGAGCAATTCTGATTGAGATCTTTTGCCTGTTATCTATTTCTGCTTTATAAAGAATTCATTTTTAAAACAGATCTGATTTGCCATCGCTGGAACTTGATGTGATTCCTTAAATTTAAACTTTTGCCAAGGTCTGAGGTTAAGGAATGATTTCCCTCCATTTAAACCCCTTTCTGTGGAGGAGTTTAAACACACAAACTAGTAGTTTATTAAATACACAAATGAGTCTTTTCTGCCCCTCAGGCGTGGCAGAAAGGCTTCTTTAATAAACCCTGTCTGTCATTTATTCTTCCTGTGACAGCCAAGGGCCTGGGGGTGCTGCAGGTGAGCCCAGGTGGGCAGAGAGGCCAAGGGCAGCCGGGCTGTCCCAGCCCCAGAGTGGCCACAGGAGCAGGGCAGGGACCTCCCCTTGTCCTGGGCACTGCCGAGGCCACGCTGCAAATTCTGGGTCAGTTTTGGGCCCCTCACCCCAAAAAAAGCCTTTGAGGAGCTGGAGTTTGTCCAGAGCTGGTGAGGCCAGGCCAGCATCCCTCAAAGTGCAGCCTCAGCAGCTCTGCCTGCTCAGGCTCTGCTCTGGGCACAGAAAAACCTCTTTGCCCTCTGGTGATTTATTTTTAGCCACCCAAAAATCGCTCCCAAAGCCAGCAGGGACAGAAATCCTGTGCTGTGTTTGCGGGGTGCCCCGATGAAGGGAGGAAGGATGAATCTGGCTCTGTGTTCTCAGAAGGATAATTTATTATTTTATGATACTATGTTGTATTAAAAAATACTATACTAAACTACACTAAAGAATACAGAAAGGATACTTACAGAAGGCTAAAAGTTAATAATGAAAACTTGTGACTCTCTTCAGAGTGTAGACACTGCTTGGCTCTGGTTGGCCAATAAATCAAAATAATTCACAGCAAAAACCAATGAAACATTCACCTGTGGGTAAACAATGTCCAACCACATTCCAAAAGAACAAAACACAGGAGAAGCAAATGAGATAAGAATTGTTTTCCTTTTTCTCTGAGGCCTCTCAGCTTCCCAGGAGCAAAATCCTGGGCAAAGGGATTTTTCAGAGAATGTGACTGTGACAATCCTGTGCTGTAAAGAACAGGGGGCACTGAAGGCAGAACTGGGCCACATATTCCCATGTTTGGGACCCCCAGGGTGGTGGCAGAGGGATTCTGTGGCATCCCTGGGGACCCAGGAATCGTTTCCTAGAGCTGGATTTATGTTCCTCCACACAAACACAGATTTGGAGCGGGGGTCAGATTTCAGAGCTGGGGGCTCCAGTCCCAGGAATTTTCCTTATCTGTGTTCTGTGACCTGAAGTGCTTTGAGAATTAGCTAAAGAAAAAGAAAAAGAGGGGAAAAAAAGAAAAAGAAAAAAAAAATGGATACAGCCAGCCCATAAATTAATGTTAAATGCACAAAGATCCACATTAAACAGATATCTTTGTACGTAAACAGGCCCCCAACTGTAACACAAATGGGAAGAAAAATAACTCCGTGTCAGCTGTGTGTTTCCAGCAGGATGCTGTGGTGCTCTGCCCAGCGCCCTGCACTAATTAACCACTTTATTAATGCCTGGAATAGATGTAAGTGACCATCCCACTGACAAAGATGAAACACAACTTAAAGGAGTGGCTCCTGACAGAGGACAGGGGCTCATTATGAAATTACAGAAAACAATGGCATAAATCAGAGGAAATGTAATTTCCATTCCCTGCTCGTGCCTGGAGGCACATTTCACCTTTCTGTGGAAATATTTTCAGCAGCAGGATCAGGGTCAGGATCTGGATTTTCCCATTCCCAAGAATAGTTTTTCCAGCAGGAGGAGGCGAGTGCACCTGATGGAAGGGATTTACAGCAGAGGGAATATTTCTGTGCTGCTCAGCACTCACAGGTCATGCAGCTCTCTCCACAATCCTCCATCTCAAGGTGATGATAAACAAATGTCAATAATAGCTGGGGCCCAAGCTAAGAAATGGTGCTTCATTCCATCACACTAAAAATGCCAACAAATGCTAATTATTATTTTAAGTTTCTCTTGGAATAAACGTTATTAATGATTTCTTCCTCTGCATGCAAATTTTCATGACTTTCCCACTGTAATTAAATTAGCATTGTTTATGCTTTGGAGTATTTAAAATCTGAAATTACAGGCAATAACTATAAAATAGAGTGATAATTAATGATAATAACTCATTCCTGCAGAAACTGGGCTGATGCTTTCGCAGTTACGACACTTTTTATTCCCAGCAGCTACTTTATGGTACTTGAAATTACTTAGCAATTCTCCTGAGCTAATTTTTATTGCTAAGCAAAAACTTTCAGGAGTGGAGGGGTAGAATTTGGTGTTCACCTTTGGGATGATGGTCATTTCTGGATGCTCTGTCTGAGACACTGGGACGCAGCAGAGAAGTGGGTTGGACTTGTCCAGCCACTGGAGACCTTGGAGGGAGGATTTGTCATGGAATACTGGAATATTTTGTGCTGGAAAGGACCTTAAAGTGCTGCCCCCTCCATGGGCAGGGTCACCTTCCACCATCCCAGGGGCTCCAGCCTGGCCTTGGGCACTGCCAGGGATCCAGGGGCAGCCACAATTGCAGCCCAACTGCTCTGGGAATTTTCTGTTCTGTGCTGCTCCTGACCCTCTGTGGTTTCACCCTTTGCCCTGGGAAAGCTCTGGTCATTCCCAGACAAGCCCAGAACTTTCCTGAAGAAAACTTCAGCCAACAACAACAACAACAACACCAAAAGTTGGTGGGAAGCACAGCCTAAATCCTCCTTGTTGTAAAGGCTGGCGCAGCACCTAAATCTTCACAAGTTTTTTGTGTTTTAGCATGGAACAAAGCTCTAAATCACAGCGACTACAGTAGAATTGGTTTTGCTGTTTAAAAAATGGGGCCTCATCCGCCACAAATTCGAGGGCAAGGGACCAGCATGGCAGCAGCAGCAGCTGAGGGATGACTCGGGGGAAAAACTATTAACTCTCCAAGCTCCGCATTCCTAAAAACCAGAGGACTCAAGGATTGTCTGGCTCTGGGTGCCCAGAGCAGCTGTGGCTGCTTCTGGGTCCCTGGCAGTGTCCCAGGCCAGGCTGGACAGGGCTTGGAGCACCCAGGACAGGGGAAGGTGTCCCTGCCATGGCAGGGCTGGAACTGGGTGGGCTTTGAGGTGATTTGGTTTGTGTGAGAGGGCAGAGATTCCCACCCTGCCCTGGGAATGGCTCAGGCCAGCCTGGCACTGAGGGGCTGAGAGCCAAGCAGAGCACAGGGATGCAGGAGAGTCCCCAGGTGGGAAGTGAGAGCCAGCTGCTGCCATCAGAGCCCAGAGCCGGGCTGGGAGAGCCGGAGGAGCTGGGCTTAGGCTGGCCAGCAATCTGTGCTGCACAAGAAGGATCTAAATCCAATTAAACTGCCCGTTCTGCTGGCAGTGTCTGTGTGTTTCCAGCACGCTCCTCGCTGTGACACCTCGGCCCCTGTTCCAGGAAACCTCTCCAAGCACAGCCAGGTCACTCCATGTCCCTCCAGCCAATTCTTTTAGGAGCTCTTTGAGGCCTCCGCTTCTGCAAAAGTAGTTTCTTGGCAACTAATAGAGCTCTGAGGAGACATCCCTCCTGATTAGAGCATAGATCTTCCCTCTGACACCCCTGAACTTTTTGTGGTTGGCTGCAAAGTTCTGCAGGCTCAGAAGAGAGGAAGAATTCCAACCTTTTTGCGCCGAGGGAGGAACATTTTGAGCAGCTGCTGCCACCTTGCTTCTCAGCTGGACACAAAAAACGTGCTGGCCAAGTTGTTGGAAATGATGCAAGGTTTAAAATCTTTCTGTGTGACTTCAGCCAGGGGTTTTGCCCAGGGGGAAAAGGATTGAAGTTTCTTTTCAGGGGGTGTTTCACCACTCCAGGCCTGGTGAGCTGAACATCTCAAGAGCCCAGGAGTGGCAGAGAAGATACACAAAAGATAACAAATATTACCAAACATCAACTCCAAACATCACCTCTGGCTGGGAGACACTTGATCTGGGGAAAGACAGATAAGAGAATAAAGAATGAGAACCTAATTAACATCAATTAAGTTGGGATCAATAAGCAATAGGAAACCAAACAGTAAGAACTGTGTGACTTGGGACCAAGGAACTCTGAACTAATGAATTTCTGTGGGTTTTGATGGTACAGGTATGGGAAAGATCTCATAAAAATCAGGGGTGATGGAATGATTTTCTCTGCACAACCTGGGCAATGCATGGATGAAATTATTTCTGTTGCCCATCGTGGTCAGAAAAAACTCCTGGCCAGAAAAAAAGTAATGGCTTGATTCCTCTCCCAGACTCCCTGCAAGTGCTGGTCTGCCCAAAACTCCTGTAAAATGCCTGACAAACACGGACAATTCCAGATTTTTTCCCGTGTGCAGCTGCTGAAGGTGTTGGGATTGCAGAGGGGGAGTAAATGTGCTGTTTATTTGCAGAGGAGGCACAGAACGAGCTGCTCTGCTCCCAGTTTGCCCACACTGTGCCTGCCAAGGGTTGTCCCTCATCCACGCCCGGGCTAAATTCCAGCCAGCCACGGGAGAATGGATGGAGCTGCTCCCACCACCATCCTTGGAGCCTCACCACCCCCTGCTCCATGAGCTGTGAAACGTGGCCTTGTGCCTCATGGGCAGGAGATCACAGCCCAGAGATGAGATCCCCAGCTCTGGGGCCGTCAGGGACTCGCCAAGGGACATTTCTGGGAGCCCAGGAGGGGCTGCAGGGCTGGGACATGGACACAAGCAGCACACAGCTCCTCTGCCAGCAGGGATGGAGGGAAACACATTTCCTGGCTTTGCTTCTGCTCATCAGATGGGAGCAATAACTGGGTTTTTAAAATTATTTCTTAACTGCCCAAGTAAAATTTTGATGCAGGGCAATCGTGGAACAATATTATTTACACCTGGTGTCATTCTGAATGTTCAAAAGCTTGGCAAAGCTCTAAACCACGCATAAATGATGTTGTACTCCTCAAATCTACAGCATAACCCTAGCACTGGGTAAATTTTTGCCTTTTAGCACTTTCTGCCTCAAACCTTTGAAAATTTCATGCCATTTCTGCACAAATGTTACCAGCTGGCTGCACAGAAATCAACCTCCAGAGCAGAACAAAACCCAAGTGTTTGCCTTCAGTTTTATAGGAATTCATCTCGTCTCCCTTTCCAGAGACAGAGGGGAGAAATGACATTATCAAACCTCCTCATTTTCTTGCCTCCTTATCCCACAGAAACAAAAGGAATTGAATATTCTCAGCCTGCAGAACCATGAACTAAATTACTGGGAGTGAAAAGTGAAAAGAGTGAAAAGAGAAGGCTGGAATGTAAAGATATAAATAAAGCCTGTCCAGACCTGTGGGTTTTTTTCAGGTTCTGTCTCAGAAGAACAAATTTTGGGCCAAACTATGAAATCCACACTGGGCAAGGAATCAGCTTCTGCCTCATTTGGAAAACTGGAGGAAATCCTCACTTGTGGAAGTCACTTGAGAATTTGTCACAGTCACAAGTCACAAGTGGCCTGTGAGTCACTTGAGAATTTGTCATACCCCACCTTAGGACAAGTTTTGTCTGTTCCAGCAGGAGCTCTGATTGTAGAATCCATTGCTGGAAGTGTTTCCTCACTGGAGCTGGAGGTTCCCTGGAAAATCCAAGCTGCAGCTCAGTAAAACACGAGCAGCTGTCCCCGGTCTAATCCATGCAGTGAGGATTTAACAGCCCTGGGAGAAACAGAGAGCAATTCCCGTGCCAGGGGCACATCAAGAGCATCTGATGGAAGGAGGGACACGTCCAAGTCCCAGACCTCCTGCACCTGCCTGCTCTGGGAGCCCAGGCACTCAGCCAAACGCCCAGCAAATGCTGGGGATTCAGGGCCAGAACCATGGGATTGATTTCCTCGTGTCCCAGTCCGGGCTCAAGCATCAAAAGAAAGTCAAACCAGTCTAAAATAGAGAATTTTTGCAAGGAATGGAGGGACAGGACAACAGGGAATGCCTTCCTGCTGCCAGAGGGCAGGGTTGGATGGGATATTGGGGAGGAATTCTGAGGATGAGGGTGGGGAGGGGTTGGGATGGAATTCCCAGAGAAGCGGTGACTGCCCTGGATCCCTGGAAGTGCCCAAGACCAGGTTGGAGCACCCTGGGACAGTGGGAGGTGTCCCTGCGTGTGGCAAGGGTTGAAACTGGATCATCTTTAGGTTCTTCTCACCCAACCCATTCCATGATTCCATGAGCATCTTCCTTCCTCCTTTTTCCTACACTAAGTGGCATCAGGAAGCTTCATAAATAAAAGATTCCCCAACTTTGGAGCTGTATGTATAAAGCCTGTGATAAATATTCATTCCCAAGGAAGCTGCCTCCCACAAGTATTAATTCCCCTTTTTAACATGAAGAGCTTCCTCCTTTCCATGAAAAGCAAACAAAAAGAGTGACAAAAATGACAGCACGGGAATGGATTACCTGGAGCACAGCTGCACACCCTGCACCAGCTTGGATATTAATTCCAAGAAAATGCCAGGAAAGTTGGGAATGTGTTCCTCTGAATGGGAAACCTGGACTCAGGCCCAGCAAGCAGAACCTTGGCTGACACAGCAGCAGCAGTTGGGTGCTGTGGGTTGCCCACACCTGCTCCTTCAGCCCAAACCCAAACCAAAAATTCCTTCTTCCAGTTTCTGCTGCATTTCCTTCCTATTCCAGGAAACATCAAGAGCTTGGGGGTTGTTTTCCTGCTGCTCCAGGAGAACCCAGTGCTGGGGGTGTGACTAATCCAGGGATTCTCCATGCCCTGCTTTGCTGGTCCCTGAGCAGCCCTGGTGTGTCCTGACAGCTCCTGCTCTTTGATCACCATCCCAAACTCATCAGGGAGAGAATCAGCACCTGCTCCAGCCCCAGGCAGGAGGCTGAAGGTTCTGCCTGGTGATAACCAGAGCAAAATGAGCTGAAATGTTCCGCTTGGTGACAACCAGAGCAAAATGAGCTGAAATGTTCCGCTTGGTGATAACCAGATCAAAATGAACTGAAATATTTTGCTTATTGATAACCAGGCTGAAGTGAGATGAAATATTCTGCTTTTGATAACCAGGCTGAAATGAGCTCATGGTAAAACATAAGGAGCTGGAAAAAATCACAACTCATCAAGATGTGTGGATGTGGCACTGAGGGGCAGGCTTAGGGGTAGATTTGGCAGTTTGATGGCTGGACTCAACCATCCCAAGGAGTTTTTCCCAGTGTAAAAAATTCTAGGATTCTAAGAAGTCAAGCTAGAGGCTCAGCTTCTTTCCTGTGTTCTCTGACTGCCCAAGGTCATGACATTTAATCCCAAAAACGATGACACCACTGATCCACAAACTTTACAGCTTTGCCATCAGCAGCCACAGCAACGCTTCCAAGGCTTGGATTCCTCATCCAAGCAGGGCTGATGCTGTCCAGTGACCTTCAGAGCCTCGGGGAGCATCTCTGGAAGAGGAGGAGGAGGACAGGACTGGGAGATTTAGTGCTGAGCAGCCACTGCAGACGTGGGCAGGCAATTACAGCTCCTGCAAATGGCACTGAGAACATCGATGGAGCAGGGCACTGATCCAGAAAAGCACTTAAGCACGTGCTTAACTTTAAGAGCTCCTTCCTCCCCGGCCTGATCCTGCACCATTTTAGAGGCAGATTTAAAATTCCAGCAGGGAAAAGCTCTTTGTGCTGGCCCAATGAGCAGGAAGGAGCATGAGGTGATTTAGAGTGAGGGAAATTGTCACAACACCCTCTTGGTTGTTTACAGGTCAGCCTGCAAATCCCTCTTCATGAGGAGGAGGAATCAACAGAAAATTCCTGCCTGTGGCAGCAGATCAAGGGACTCCAGGAACTACAGAAAAACGCACCTTTAATTGGTGTTAAAGCAGTTCAGCAGTGCCTGAATACGACAGACGTGCCACGTTAAAAATAACACTCTGGTTTTGCAGGCGTGGACTTTTGCTGGACATATCCAAGGGCTCCAAGGAAGTTCAGCTTCATAATTCATGTGGCGGATTCTGGTGTGAGTGCACCAAAGTCTCCCTGTGTCTGCTGGGATGCCTGATTGATGGGTTCTGAGAATTCCAGCATTTGGAAGTGTAATTTCTTGTAGCCAAGGGTTTATTTATGGGAATGGCACTAAAAGCAGAGACAGACCAAGCTGAAATAGCACAAACTTGGACAATGGGATCTGAAAGTAAAAGGGTAGTGAAGGGAAAAGTGTTGATCTCATATTTAGTGGGAACTCAACACCAACTTAGCCTCACAAATTCCAGCCTAAAATTTCTATTTCTGCCACCTATTAATAAATTGTCCATATAAATATTCCCTATTTAAGCATTTTCTCTGATTCAGAATGGCTCAGTGTGATTTATCACATAGATCTCTGATTACCAATTGCTCATAATTATTTGTTGTCACCACTAATTGCAGCAGTGACAACGAGCAATGTGTTGCCTGAGTCGTGATCCTGCAGCCGAAACTGGGAACAGCAGCGAGTCTGGAATTAATAATAGAAAATAAAAATGTTCTGTACTATGAGCTCCTTGGGGCAGGTTCACCTCATGCTAACACTTGGTATTAATTCATCGTGCAGAATTCTGGTCCCTTGAAACTTGGAATTTGGCTCAGGAGTAGGTCTTAGAAGACAGGGATTTGGTCATGACAGAGCAGGACTGAATTTATTCCTCACAAAGTCCCTAAAAATGCTGCTTCCCCCTCTTCATCCTTCCCACATTTCCATTTCTTGGATAACAGAGGCTTCCAGGAGGTGATTATTTTTCTGGAAGAAGATCCAGTTTTGGGGATGCTCTGCTCAATGTACCAGGAATTATTCCCTGGTGTGACGAGCTGGGACCATCTCTACCACACCAAAACCACAAGACGAGTTTGGAGTGCATCATTTCAATGCACAAATCCCCTCCCTGGAGCTCCCAGAGAGTCCCAGATGGAGCAGCACATCCATGTGGGGCCACTGGTCTCCAAGAATTTGGTGGCACCAGCCAAACCCTAATTGCTCCTGGGCTCGTTATCGACGTCCCCCTGCCCCCAGCACCAGGGAACTGTATCCATGTCCTTGTCAGACCTTTGGGATATAAAATATGGACACACGCAGAGGCTTTATTTTCTCCTTGGAGAATTTATGTTCCGTTACATTCCATTATGGGTTTTTTTTTCAGCTGTACATTTAAATGATGTTGAATCGGTGATCGTTAAACCGAGCCCCCTTTTATTCAGCAAGGTTTTGATCTTTGATCCCCCAATGCCTCTCACTGTGAGCCAAAGCCTTTTATAATGCTGGTAAATTATTACTTTCCTGCCCTGAGTTTTAATTAAATATATGGAGTCAGCAGGTGTCAAATCACAGCTCCCATATCAGCTGCAATTTCTACATGACACTGCACCTTTCAAAAGTCAGGAGCCATACATCCCACAAACAAAACAAACTCATTATTCTGCCCATTTGTGATTGAAAAAATGGCTTTTTATTTCATTTTTCTGTCCAGAAGGGTCCGACTACTGGAACATATCAACTCACGATACTGCTGTGCTGCACTTTTGATTTGTTGATGATATTCTGAAACAAACACTTCTCAATTTGGAAATTTTCTGCAAAACACTTTCCTTCAGCCATCCATTAATCAAAGGAAGTTGTAGCAGTTTTCTTTTTTAGCAGTTTTACATTTTACACATCCTCGGGGGTTTCAGGCAAAGGAACTGTGCCTGGAATCACACACACAAATGGCTTTTCTCCTTCCAACCCTTTAGAAAACCATATGCTGTTCTCAGGCTGATGCAGTGGAGGGAGGGAAGGCAGCAAGAGTCACTTCCAAATATTAAAATAAAACTATAAAAGCCAATTTTCAGCAGGGAGAGCAAATAGACTTCGTTATTGCCACGTGGCTGGGTTTCTTTACCCTGTTTGTGTGCTGCATAAAGTGGAAAACAATTCTACCTTTATAAGTTGGATAATGGGCTAACTATAATTTGCTAATTAAAATCATCAAGTTGCCCTACACGCCAAGTTAGGCAAAAGTGTGACAAACACCCAAACCTGTCCTTGTCTGGAGAGCAGACAGCCTGTCCCTGTCCTTTCTCTGCTTTGCTGCCCTGGAGAGAGAGGCTCCGCTCATTTCCACAGGACAATCTCCTCTCCCACCCCTCTTGCTGAGGATTTTTATGAGGGAGTCTCCTGCTGGAGAACCACATTCAGTAAACACTGGGTGATCCGGGGTGGATTTGGGTTGGACTGGGGCCATTTGTGCCGTAAATATTCATTAATCACTCACTTTTCAGAAGGCACAGCTGCAAAGTAAAGCTCAGGTGTCCAGGGAAAAAGGTCACCCAGTAAGAGCAGCAAACTGGTAGCTGCTGGGAATCCTCGGTGCAGTTCTCTTTGCACATTATTAGGCATGAGGTGGGTGTGAATTCCACTTACCTGTGACTAATAATGCTGGAAATTAAATCCCCTGGAAATAATTATGACTCTTCAGGAAAAAAAAAAAAACACCAAGTGCCTCAGCCAGTGAGACAAAGGACAGCCCAGTGCACCTCACCTCGGGGCAGATGGGGCTCCTGAAATGCCCACCTGGAATTGGGGCATTCGTGGCACAAAGTGAGAAACACAGAGCAAAGAGCCAAGAAACTGAAGAGAGAATGTTGCAGTCATGGCAAATGGATCTTCTTTTCTGGGAAAGACCTGAGAAAGGGCAAAAGCAGATTAAATTAAAAAAAAAAAAAAAAAGAAGAAATCGAAAAATAAGAAAAATAAGAAACAACATTCTCTAAGGTTTTTTACACCCAAGGGAAGGTTTCAAATCCAATGCAGTTATTTGCTCAAATGAAATTAAAGCCAAGCTTTAATGAAGTTGGACAGGAGCTCATTTCCCACTCCCAGCCTCCAGTGCCACTGAACAACACCCTGCATTGTGAGGAAACATTTACAACCCTTCCTGGGTGGAAAACAGCGTTAGCAAGACATAAATTGCCTGGTTTGAAGATACAAAGAGTAAACAGAGAGTGGGGAGCCTGATCTGTTTTTCTCTCAGCTGAGCTGCTGTATTTTGGGTTTGTGTTTGGCCCTGGAAATTCCACCCCCCTCAAGTTTCAACAGGTAAATCTTTGCTTTTCTCAGAGTTTCTTCCCAGGACACAACCCACGTTTTATTTTGGACACCTCATCCCTCCTCCTGAAAGGATTCAAGGGAAAATCGTCAATGAGCACTAGGTCTGATCCCTGTCAGGTGTCACAGCTACAAGGCAGCTTTTCCCACATTTTTCCCCGTTTTCCCCTCCGATTCCTGCATGCCTGAACACTTTCACTTGGCTTTCACCCCCACTCAGAGAAAGCAGAGCATTGTAACAAGAAGGTAAATCAGGATGTGACAAAGCCCTTCTTCAAAAGACACGAGTGCACTTCAATTAACTCGTGGATTTTGCTGCACTAATTGTTCCCATTATGTTAATATCATAATTGCTGCCATTTTCTTACATAATCCTGCTTCTCCTCACAGAAAAGGAGAGGAAGGAAGCTTGAACATGCCCTGAGAAGTTCTCGAGGCAGAGAACAGGGGGTACAGTTAATTTGGGAGCAGCTTTTGCCAGAGTCAGAAGAAGCAACTCAAGTCATTAATTCTTTGTGAAGTTCAGGAAGCCAAGCTTTTAAATCATAATTAAACAATGCTTCCCCCAAAAAACGGCCTGTCAAGAATAGACATTCTGAACAGACATTACAGTGAATTTTTCTGCAATGGAATTGCTAATGGACTAATAACTGGGGAGATTGCTTAATAGGAGAGTGCTGGTTATTTATAGGATTGGTAACAGCACAAGGTTTGGAAAGGAAATCTGGTTAATGATCCCTTCTCAGATCTGAGGTACAGGCAAAGGTGCTGTGCACATCCTGCTGGGAGCTTGTCTCTCATCCTTTTTCCACTCTCCTCTCCTCTCCTCTCCTCTCCTCTCCTCTCCTCTCCTCTCCTCTCCTCTCCTCTCCTCTCCTCTCCTCTCCTCTCCTCTCCTCTCCTCTCCTCTCCTCTCCTCTCCTCTCCTCTCCTCTCCTCTCCTCTCCTCTCCTCTCCTCTCCTCTCCTCTCCTCTCCTCTCCTCTCCTCTCCTCTCCTCTCCTCTCCTCTCCTCTCCTCTCCTCTCCTCTCCTCTCCTCTCCTCTCCTCTCCTCTCCTCTCCTCTCCTCTCCTCTCCTCTCCTCTCCTCTCCTCTCCTCTCCTCTCCTCTCCTCTCCTCTCCTCTCCTCTCCTCTCCTCTGGAATTGCACACTGAGATCCTCATTTGCAGTCAGAATGAGCTATTCAGGACTGGAAATGTTGTGAACTGATATTAAAGAAAATCACCTCCTTCATTTCACAGCGTGCTGGAGAAGCCAGGGCACAGGGACACAAATTCCACACAAGTGCAGGGGTGATTTCAGCAGCCTTTAACTGTTCCTTCTCTGTGCTCTCACTCTGCTTTAATGCAACAGAGCTGTGCCACCCTGGAGTTGCAGCAAATATTAAAATTCTTGTCATGGTCACACCTGAGAGACATTTCCCAGTGGCATTTCAGCTCTCTCAGCTAGCAAACTGCTCTGGCTGAAGAGATCCTTTCCCAGGGGGCACCTGTGTCTTACATACTCCTTCTGGAGCAGCAGATTTTGATGGATTTTCCCCCTCAAAGATTCCAGAGGAGTGTGAGAAGGAAAAAAAAAAAAAAAAACCAACAACCTAAAACCAAACAAACAGGACAGAGATGAGCTCTGCTGGAGAATGATTAAATGGGGTCTGAATTCAGGGTGGGACCTGGGCAGCTTCTGAGCTGAAGGAGCAGCAGGTGGCAGCTCAGTGAATGCAAGAGGAATGTTGTTCACACTGATGCCTCAGAGATGTTGCTCTGAGGTCAGCTGGAACTGTTTGATAACTCCATAAGGTCTCTGCCAGCCCAGGAATTCAGCTCAGGCAGGCCAGGCACAGGGAGTGAAAATGAACCCTCTAAATATTACCTGGAGTAAAGCAGGGCACATCCAACTGGAGGGAAATGTTCCTCTGGCATCATCTTCCTGCCTCTGGTGCTAATAAACCATAATTCCAAATGGCTTGTAAGCTGTGTAAATAATGAGTGACCTCCCATTAAGGACTGCTAAATGAATGAGGCTCGCTGCAGGACCAGTGACAGAGAGTGGCTGATTGTGGTCTGTTCTCAGGGTGATTTACATCATCCTGGCACTCTAAAGGGGAATTAAGTGAACATAAATGTGATCTATGCCCACTTTAAGAATCCCTTCCTGCCTGGGTGTTGAATAAAGGGAGCTTACTGTAAATAAGGCTGAGAAAAATGACATTCAGTTGCTGTTTTGGCAAGAGAATGAAGCTCAGTAATCCTCAGGGGGTGAGGGCTGGAGCAGAGGCATTTCAGCCCATGGCCTGAGAAAGGGGACAGACTCCTCACAAGGTGTTGGGACAATAAATTCAACTTTCTTTAGCCAGGTGACTGAAAAGCAGCTCCTGATGCCTTTCCTGCTTAGGAATATGAAAGCTGGGAAGCAGGAACCCAACACCAGGAGGGATTCTGGTAGCACTGAACTGAATTTCATGGCCAGAGAGTCACATCTGTGCAATGACAGCAACAACAAAGTTCCCCACGGTAAAAGTTAAGAAATAAGAGAAAGCAAAAATTTCCTACAGTGAAAACTAAGAAATAAAAGAAACCAAAAACGCCAAATTCCTGACTGATAAAATAAAAAAGCAGAATGCAGCATATTCCAAGGTGGTTTTAAACCAGCGAGGAGCCAGCAGATCCCAAGCTCTGCTTGTCAGACATTCCCAGGCACAAACTGGGGCTGCATGGCAGGAGGATGGAGCAGTCACAGCCCCTGCACCAGCTCCTTTTGGCCAAGGCAGCTTTCCTGCTTCCCAGCTGCACCACAAATTCACCTCCAAGATGCAAAAGGGAGCAGAAGAGAGCGGGTCACACGTTCAGCAGATGACAGTAATTCCCTGCAGATGACAAAAAGCAGCTTGTCTATCAGCAGCCTCCTTTTGTGCCTGACTTTGAGGCGCATTATCTTTGCAGAAAGTGAAACGTGGGCAATGAAAGAGGGGAAAACAGAGCCTGTAAACAGCACAAAGAAATCTCCCAGGCTGCCAAACTTCACTGGAGTGGAAGGACTTGAGTGCCTGTGCTGTGCCCTGGGCTCCGTGCTCTGCCAGGGCAGCAGCTCCCAGTCCGGGAGAGGCACGGAGAGCTCCCACTGCCACAGCTGCACTTGTCCTAAAATGCTCTTAAATCTTCTCCCATTCCCTCTCCCAGCTTCCTCCCTTCCTCCCCTCCTACACAGATCCCAGCTGCAGATCCAGGAGCTTGGCAACAGCCCACCTGACTGAGGGCTTTGTTTGATGCCTCCCATTCTCCCTGTGTGACGTGGCTCATTTCCACAGCTGATGCTCCCACACTGGGAAATTTGCACCGAGATAATCAGGATTTGTGCGCAGGCAGAGCCCTCTGGTTTGGACAAAGCAGAGGGCAAGCTGTGTTTTCTCCAAAGGTGAGTTGGATGCCCCTGGAAGTGCCCAAGGCCAGGCTGGAGCAGCCTGGGGCAGTGGGAGATGTCCCTGCCATGGCAGGGGTGGCACTGGATGATTTTTAAGGTCCCTTCCAACCCAAACCATTCCATGGCTTTTGTGTTTCGGGGCTGGTGGGATTTCGTGCACCAGAACAAGAACAAAGATCAATTTTGAAAGTGCGTGTTGCCAATATTAAGGAATCACTGCCTCAGAGCAAAGATTGTTAAATACAGAGCAGTAGTTAAAATGTAAAAATGTAGAGATTTTAACCAAGATACAGAGGTGTCTCTCATGCCTGTTTTAAGGACAAAAGCCACATGAATGAGGATGGACAGATGGATATTGGGCAGCACTGAAAGGCAGTAATAGCCTCAGAATTAAGAGCAGGAGAAAGTAGAAAAATCTTTTATGTTGTTTACACCACACAAGAGTAGAAGAGTTTTGTGTTTTATGAGAAAGAAACCATCTACAAGTGATTGTAACCCAAACCTCAGCAGAAAACCTCTGGTGTCAGCAATGTGAGGTCAAATCTCAGAAGCTGCTGCTGATTCCTTCCCAAAGGAGAGTGTATTTAGCTCTGCAAAAATACACCTGTGTGCCAGAAATACACCTGGATTCTAAAAATACACATGGATTCCAAAAATACCCCGGATTCTGAAAATACACCTGCATTCCAAAACCTCACCTGCATTCCAAAAATACACCTGGATTCTAAAAATACACATGGATTCCAAAAATACAACTGGATTCTAAAAATACACCTGCATTCCAAAACCTCACCTGCATTCCAAAAACACAACTGGATTCTAAAAATACACATGGATTCCAAAAATACACCTGGATTCTGAAAATACACATGGATTCCAAAAGTTCAACTGAATTTTGAAAATACACCTGGATTCCCAAACCACTCCTGCGTTCCTGCTCTGCACGGCTCCCTGTGGCTGTTACTCTGTGCCTGAGTCAAAAGAGAGAAAACTTCTGCTGCTGCCAATGAAATTTGGATGAAATCCCCACCAACAACAGGAACAAGAAGTTAATTTGAAGCCTTCCCTGTCAGTTCTGTTCCAGACTCTGTTCAGTCACTCCAGGCTGCACATGCTTGGTTGTATTGGAAGTGAGCCTCAGGAAAAGGGACAATTTACCTCAAATTTACCTTAAATTTACTTTAAATTCACCAAGTGATTCCCCTGCACTAAAACAACTTTATGGCTGTGGTGCAGCTGTCCCACACAGCAATCCAGCCACCTCTGTCACATTCCATAGCCACCATTATTTATAAATAAATTCAGTAATTAAGATTCAGTTTGATGACCTTGAGCAGCCCCTGGGGTTCACTTTTCCCTTCTTGGGCAGCTTGAGATACACTTTGGGTATCTTGAATCACACTTTAGGGAATGTGAGGAGAATCATGACATTTACTAGGAAAAATCCTGCTTGTGATGCAAATTCCCACGTGAGGTTAGGATGCAGAAATGATCGAGACTCATTTGGTATTTAACAGCATTGTTTTACATTTAATATTTGAAACCAAACACCACCAATAAAACTTAAAAAGCCCAGATCAGGAGAATCACTCCCCCCCCAGCCTTCCCTCCTAACTGCAAACAATAAATCATGATGGTTAAGGAGTTTTAAGCCATAAAACTGCAAATCAGGCATTTTGTGCTGCAAATCGATTTCTATTGAGAGCTCTCCCTCGTGCAACTTCATTTGGAGCTGCCAGGGGTTGCTAACAGAGTTTGCAGCAGCAAACACAGATGACAGGAACTCATCTGGCTCTGTGGGGGCAGCCCTTGCATCCGCAAGAGAAATGGAATTTTGGGGTGGTTTTTTTTCCTAAATGCAAAGCAGGTAAAATTGAAAGCAATTTGTGCAAAATTGAAGCGCAAGTTAAAGTGCTGCTGCAATCCATCCCCAAAAGTTCAGCTCTGCTATACTTGAATTTTTCTTTTTCATTTGTTTTTTAGCATTTATTACAGCAGGGAATGATGATGCCTTAGGAAGGGGAGATTTAGTGCAGTACAGGAACAGGAGCAGACCAGAACTAGGAGCACTTGTGCTGTCTGATGCCAAATAATATCTTTGCCTGATTCTAAAATGCACTACAAATAAAAGCTCTGCATTCATGCACTACATTAGCACTGAAAAGGAGCCCCAGAGAACATCTCATTTCTGCAGCGTGGATTATCAAGCTGCCAAGAAAGAGCTACTGCAAACTGATTTTATGATGCTTGTTACTGGCTGATAAAATTAATGTTGTCACGCAGCAAACACAGATTCTTAATACTTGGATAAAATAGCAGTTGTCATAATGAAATCAGGCTGCCTGGGAGCCAAAATAAAACAAAAAGGAAAGGGAGATGGTGCTTTAGACAATTTTGGGAGTTCAGTGGAGACATAAAATATTAAGACAGACCTGAGCTTGTTCACCTTCTCATCACAGACAAATTGGATTAGTGGGTACCTGGCTGTTTGCTCCTGTGTTTGGTTCCTGTCTGCAGTGAAGGGACTGGTTCGGGATTGCCAGGAATGAGAAGTGATTGGATAATTCTCATTCTGCATCCTCAGGGAAAGGATGCCAGCCATGAGAGGATGTGTGGCTTCTCTGGATGAATTAAATGGCAACACTCACACAATTGAAGTTAATTACCTGACCCAAATCCTTTTCTGGGTTAGGAACACACTGCTCAGGCTTTTCCAAGAGAAAATGCCACACAGATATTCCCAGTGAAGACACTGCAGGTACTGAACTTTTATCTGGAATTTCCTCAGAGTCAGAACCATTTCAGACACTGAAATCGCTATGAAAATTTCATGGTTTCTATGAAATCTTGGCCCCATAGGAAAATTGCATCACCAGCTTAGTGGGGACATGATTTCCCCAAAGTTCATTGTTTATAATGCCGAATGTGCCTAATTAAAATCCATACAAGAACTTGTTTTCCCCGAGGTGTGGCTTGGGTGCAAAGCTGTTTTAAGTCAAATACACAGAGGATGCACAGACACCCCTCACCATCCTCTCTGCTCGTAGGGAGCCTCACGTACACATGAAGACATTTACTCACTCCATAAAGTTTATAAAGCCATCACTGAATATAATTAAAGGTATATTTTCTTCTAGCTGATCTTTTTAAAGTGGGTCATCATGTTGATTTAAGTAACTGCAATGGTGCCCGTGAATGTTTAATGAAAATAAAGGCCAGTGAGGAACAAGCACAGACAATTTATTGTCCCATTCCCATTTCACCGAGGTTCTTACTCTCAGCTACAAAGCCACTTTTAGAAGTAATAATAAGATCATTTCCTCTCCTCCCCCCTTCCCCATCCCTTTTATTCCGGGAAGATTAGAAAGAATAAAAGGATCTGGTCATAAAACCTGAAAGGGACAAGATTCACAATGGCTCTAATCTCTGTTCAGCCTGCAGAGCTTGACTCAAACGGGCTCTGTCCCTGGAGCTGTGACATTCCCAAGCAGGTCACAATTCCTGAAACACGACCCCATCACCTCCTTACAGAAACCAGCCTTAAACCACAGCAGTGTTGCAGCAGAGGAGGAGTTTGGGTTCCCAAACCCTGTTTCTGAGCCCTGTGCCCACATCCATCACTCTGGGCACGTCTCCCACACTCCAGGGTGTTCACACCGAATTTGTCTCTCACCGTCCCCCAAAGAGGGGTTAAAGCCAAGGCAAAAGCTTTCCTCCCCCTTCAGCTGTGTGCACAGAGGAGCGACAGCAAATAAGGATCAGGTTTTACATGTGCCATGTCACCAAAGGCTCTGAATTAAAAGAGCAAACAGAAAATGAAGATTTTGTGATGTGACTGCAGTGACAAGGACAAGTTGGACAGGGCTGGGAGCAATCTGGGCTGCTGGAAGGTGTCCCATGGCAGGGAGAGGGACTGGATGAGCTTTAATGTCCCTTCAACCATGGTTTTCTGATTAAAAACCACCCCAAAAACTCAATATTTCCATCAGCCCCACTGGTGAGAATTGTGAGAATTCAGTGTGACCAGATGGAATTCACACTGTGGTGAAGGAGAGATGTCAAACCCCACGATTGCCTTTGGGCTTCTTCATTTGGAAATATTTCAGCCTAAATTTTCCCATAAACATTAAACTGTGAAAAATCAGTGTCACGTAAGGGACTTGCAGTAAACCAGATCCATTTTTTTTCTGAGAGATCCATTAATAGTTGCTATTAAGCAGAGGAACATAAAGCAGCATTTGTTGAATCACAGCTCAAGTGGCCTTTTCATTATGGGCTTCATCTGCCACCACTGACAGAAACAAGGGCCAGGATTGAGCTAAATTGGGTGTTATTGACCAAACACCAGCCTGGCAGGGCTGCAACAAAAAATGACTGATTTCGTATTAAAAATAAAAATACAAGGCCTGCTCAGGAGAAGATAATACCCAAGAACCATCATCCCTGAAAGATTAATGGCTTTCCATACTGAAGCACTGGTTACAGGTGTAGAAAGTTCCCATATTTATGCACATTGCCATATTTCCAAATGCAGAAAATGCCCAGGGAAGAAATTCCAAGGAATCCTGCTGGAAAGGCTGCCAGAGCTCCAGTACTCACCTTGCAGAGGGGCAGCAGCTCCAGGTCTGTCCCCAGGCTGTGAAATCTTGATTTGTTCGTGGCTACAAACCCTTGAAAGAAACATCATTACCACTGGGGTTTGCTTTATGAGCCTTGAGTCAAGTTTGGATTGTTAGAGGGGTTTTATGGATGTCTCCAGCACGAGCAGCAAACCTGGGATTTGGATTGCACTGCCACTCGTAAAAGGCAGGTATTTACTGCTCTCACCTCATAAACTGGGCTCCCCTGACCTGAGATGTGCTTAAGATTTAAAGGTGACAAAGCAAGGATCCTGCAATCCCAGCAAGGATCCTGGAGCCCAGAGCAGTTCCCAGCCTGGCAAAGGCACTCAGGGGCACTGCCCTTCCAAAAGCCTGTCCCTCCATCAGCAGAGGGACTCAGGGTCACCTCAATACCCCCCTGCAGTGCCTGACCCATAAACCCTTCTGCAGGTTCACCTCCCAGGAAATCAGGAATTTTTTACCTTTTTGTTCCTAGAGGAATGGATGCCTCAAACGCACACTGCAAGTCCATCACCTCAAAAGCCTCCCAAGGGCTTCTTGTCAAACCCTTTAATTCAGAGTTCGGGAAAATCAAGCATTACCATTTTGATTATAGCCCAAGCATGTTTTTAATGCCACTTTTGGATATTGGACCCCGGTGTTGGTTCCTGAATCAAGTGCAGGACTGAGCTCCTATTCCAAATGGTGCCATTTCCGATATTATCTCTGGCAAGGAGCTCAAGTGACAGGAATTCTTCCAGTCTGACAAGTTATTTATTGGGTGGCCTCAGGGAAGGTCACTTTCCCTTCCTTTTCTCACTGTTTTATTTATTTACTGTATACACATTCTGTATAAAACATTATTGGTTTCCTTTGAGAAGTTTTTTGAGGTCTGGGAATGAAAAGCAAGTGCTGCTGGTGTTCTCAGCTGAGTTGTTCATCTGCTGCTGTCAGACAATTCTCTCCTCTTTTAAGGGGAGATCAGGAAAAATAAAACATTGGCATTTGCATGACTGGCACTCACGTTGAAAATACACATCATTCTTTGGGGTTGTGAAAATAAATACAAACAATCCTCTTGTGTCCCACAGTGGTGAAGAAAATAATCTCCAGTGGTGGATGGGGCTTGACCTGAAAGCTCCAGCAGTCTCTCTTATGAGTTAAACCAACAAAGCAAACACTGATTTCCCCACAGGGATCAAAACTGGCACAATTCCCAAAATTGGCTGTGGTCACCCTCTCCCTGCAGCCAAAAGCAGCACCAGAACTCCTCAGGTAGCCAGACCTGGCATGGATCAGACCCACTCACTCTCACCCCTTCCCTGGCCCTACATTCGAACTAAGAAATCTCTTTAGGGCTCCTTTACATAAAGAACAGTTTAAATAAATATCCCAGCCCTGTCTGCTCTCCAAACAGGTTCAGACCCAGGTGCCCTCCCTGTCCCAGCTCCTGGCACAACCCTGGCCTGTTTTTCCCTTGCACCCTCCCTCATGAATCTCCCTCTACTTCCACCTCAGACAGAAAAGAGGCAGCAGAAGCTGTTTGTGAAGAAGAGAAGAAATTAAAACAAGGAACCAGAGCTGCTGAAACAAAGGTTTGCCTGATCTGACTCAGGCCAAACATTAATATTAATCTAATTTTTCCCATTCCCCAGGGGATAATCTCAGCTCCTGAGCTTTCCTGGCATCCATAAGGCCCCTTCCAGCAGCTTTGCTGCAGCTTGAACTCAAGCCATTCATTTTTTTTTTTTTAAACTTTTGGCTGCATTCTTGTAAAATAGCCCTGTTTGATGTATTGGCGGGGTAAATAGCAATTAGTAAAAATTAATTTTACTTTTCCTGGTAAGCTGAATTTCTCTCAACTAAGGTGGAACAGAGTCGTGCCTCCAGTCTCGCTTGGGTGGATCCCGGTTTTTCCTTTCCTGCCGCTGTCCATGGTCCTGATGGAATCAGGGCAATCCCGTCTAAAGCTAGAAAACAAAGGGAACCTGCATTTCCCAGGGCTTGGAGCTCCACTGAAGGGCAAATCTCCCCTGGCAGTGTTTAATAATGGGGAAACTTGGGCCCGGGGGTTTAGGAAATAATGCTGTGCTACTAATCCTAATCTTTAGATGGGATTAGACGACAAACATTACAGAATTTAATGCTGCAGTAATCACAAAAGTGGAACTTTTTATAGAAATAGTCTAAAGCTCTTATCAAATATATGCTCTATACCCAAAGTCCCAAATCCATATTTTATGCAACTTCCAATTACTCTTCTAACAGAGCCTTTATTAATTTAAAAGCAGTGATACTTAATCAACTTTGAACCCAGCAGATGGCTCAGCTTTGGCAGCTGTGACCACAGGTTAACTCTTTCCAAGTTGGTCCAAATCCCTCAGAGGTTTTCCAGCCACACCATCCTTTGCAGAACTGGTTCTCTCCATGGTAAAAAAATAAAATATGGGATGCTCAGGTGATGCTTGGAACAGAAGGAAGAGGCAGCTGCAGATTTGGAAGCAAAACTCTGAATTTAGAGCAGTTTTGGTGGAACATGGAAAAGAAAGGGACGGTATTAAGCAAGAGAACAAGAGAAAATATTGAATTCTGCTTTATAAATAAATAACAGGAAAAAATGTAAGAGGGAGTAGGAGACAAAATTCACATTGTAAGGAACAGCAGGAGCAGCTCAAACTGCAGAGTTCAAGGTGAAGTTTATTTTTAAAATATTCCAGGTCAGCTCTTGAACTTCCTGTTCAGTGGAACCAGGAGGAAAATGTTCTCTTTTTTTCTGTAATGCACAGTAAAAATTTATGGTCAGATCATGACCCAAAACTGACCCAAAGCCACAGAAAAAAAACCCAAAAAAAGCTACCCAAAAGAAAAGAACTCAACCCACGGAAAATCTGAATTAGCAGCAGCAACTGGTTAGCATTGGGTTGTGAAGACACAGACATGAGCAGCCCTGCAAAGAATTTTTGCAGCTCTGCGTTCAACCTGCAAAAAAATTAAAGGTGCTTAAAAATACTGTCATTGAGTGTGAGAAAAGAGAATTAAAATAAGTGATTGCTGATTAAGGCAAGAGGTGGAAAGCAGGAGCTCAAGGTTCCTTTTCCTGGAACTAGTTTTAAGTTTCAAAAAAGATTTTTCAGCCAACTATTTATTCCAAAAAGTATTTAAATAATAAAAAGGAAACAATTCCTTGTCCTGTTTATACTCAGGAACCTTAAACTGCGTGGAAACTGCCAAAAGAGCAAGGGAAGAAATCACACCCCATTTCAAAAAGTGGGAGTTTTGACCCAAAGCCCACAAGAGAAAAAGCCACAGCACTTATGAAAATTCCCTGCTCTGGAAGTTCAGTGTAGCTTCAACATTTTCTTTCCAATTTCTTCTGAAATTGTCTCAAGTTTCCCCTTCTCACCCTCTCAAAAGAAAAAATAATTAAATCCCAGGCGAGTTTTGATGAAGATTTAGAGGTGAAGATCCTCTTTGGGAGGAAGATTCCACAGGCTGGAAGAGCTGCTGCTCCCACAACAGTGGAGTAAATTCAACTTCCAGGTGTGCTAAAACCACACCTGGAGTGTCTGCCTCAGGATTCTGAAGGATTCTCCATCATCCAAAATGCCCCTGGAACCATCAAGAGAGGGAAACCCCCAAAAATGTCACATTTAGAGATCATTTGGGGGTGGCAAAGTTACTAAGAAGGGCTGGTGTGCAGTTACCTTTCCTTGAAAAACAGAAGGTTCTTTGCCTTTTGTCATAAATATTCCTGTATTTAGAAGAATTAAGAAAGAAATGCATGAAGAGAGTGGAAATTCATCCACAAACTGAAAAGATAAAAGCACCTTTACCTCTTATTTTGTCCTGGCTATTAAATTAAAATAAATTAACCCCAAATCACTTTGATTTCAACCTCTGGGTTGTGTCTGTCAGCAAACAAACAAAGGCCATTGCAGAGTGTGCAGATAATGCCAAGTTCAGCTGGTGAAAATACAAAAATAAATATAAATGAGCCTAGAGATTAAAGGAAAATCCTGTCTGAAAGGCTTATTAGGAGTAATTTGTTATGTTTTCCTCCTAATTACTGGAATTAATAACAATAATATCTCCTCCACTCCCAGGATTAATGGGAGATGTTTCCTTCCTTGGTGAATACTTTTTTATTTTTTCAGCAGGGAAGTTTACTCAAACACCATTTTAAGAATTTGTTTCATTAGGGAAGCTTCAAATATCAAAATGGATGAAGTGTTAAAAGTTTATACAGGAAATGATGGATATAGAAATATACAGAAATAATTAGAATATAGAGATATGTAGAAATAATTATCTCCTTTTTGGTTCAATGGATGAATAATATTTTTTTAAAGAAGCCAGAGAGAGGAAATAAAACAAAATAAAATAAACATTTTTTTAAAAATTGCAAATATTAACTCAAAGATCACTTGAAATAAATAAATAAAGTTTCCATTAACTTTGTCACATCCTTAAAACAAATGTTACAGCAATGGTAATTGTGCAATTAAATTACCAGGCTTTTCCATCTCCTTGATTCATTAATGTTCAAAATGCAACCCTGTTGCAGCAAATATGGAATTAATAAGGAATGGGCTTGTACACCATATTTTTATAATTTATTTGCCAGTTCATTAAGTAGAAACAATAAAACAGGACTAAGAAAAGCAGCATAGGGAGCAGTGGGGGTTTTTTTCTGTCTACCTAGGCAATTTCCCCAAAAGTGATGGATTGCTTTGCATTTGTTGGGGTCTTTGCTGTTAACACTCAGAATATTTATAATCTTACAGGGGAAATGAGAGCATTAATGGGGACATTCCCACCTGCTGCTGGTCACATTAACTCTGCCCCCTCCCCATCCCTGCTCCAAGAGGACTCTGAGTTCTCCACCCTGGAAAACTCCAAGTTTTCCAACCATTTCCCCTGGAAAACCTCAGCCTGTCATGACAACAGCCTGAACTGTGGGGTTTTTTATTTCAGATTACAATTTCCCTTTCCTCCCTCTCCCTGTTCTGGGTGGGGGGGGGGAAATCACAATTCCTGCTTCCAAACAGGAAAAGAATCAGGACAGATCTCCAAATGCACAAAAGGCAGCTGGATAAAAAAAATATACTCTCCAAATCCCTCTGAAATATGGGAAATTGTGAGAGTAACTGAGGTTCAAAAGCATCCAACAGCGCTGGGAGAAGAACGGGATAGGCAAAAATCCCTCTGGAAATGGGAATGAACATGAGCCCTCATGTTCAGTGTTCAAACACTAGGTGTTGAATGAGAATTTCAATGCAGGAGATGGGAGAACCTTGACAAAATGCATCTCTGTCCCCTGTTTTCAAGAGGGAAATCTCCCAGATCCAGTTGTGCCGGAACAAGGAGTTTTCACCTCCTGAAACTCTTCCACAACAGTGGCCAAGCACTCCCCACATTCCTGAGGGGGGGAAAAAAGGGTTTGTGTTAACTTTGCTCCCATTTTGATGGGAATAAATCGCCCTGAAGGAGCCCTGCAGCAGATTTGGGCTCTGGGAGCTCTGCCAGAGCAGCTGTGACGAGCATTTGATGTTGGAACCAGTGGGTGACAGCAGCAACATCTGGCACGGGCAGAGCTGGATGTGAGGGGCACATTTATCTCCACCCTGAGAGAGGGCAGAGCCAGAATTTTGGGCTCTTCCCCAGGTCTGCTGGCCTGCTCTCACGCCAGTCCTCTGCGAGCCCCCACAATTCTTCCAACAAGAAAATTCATCACCTTCCCTGTCTGGATCTGCGCTGGTGGGAGGTGATGACAGCCCCGCTAATGAGGCATTAATTCTAATTAGAACCACTCAGTGTTTCCCTGCCATTCATTGTGTAAATAATAAAAAATAGCCCTTTGCCACATGCCAGGGATCTGCTGGTGTGGCCAGCCTGGAAATGCTTTCCTCTGAGGGGATGTGGGTCCTGATGGATTGAGAGGCAGCACAGGCACCAAGATCTTCCCACCTTCTGCTTTCTGTGCTCTGACAGAGACAATCAGAGTGATTGCCCCCGATAAATCAAATTATGGGGAGCTCAGCTAATGGTGAGGACCAGGGGAAATGCTCTGTGCTGTTTGCAGCCAGCCTTTCTTGGTTTTGCTTCTCTGGGCAGTTCTGTGGGTTGGAATTTGCTCTCCTTCCTGGGAATTTGGAACCCAGGAGCCCCGGGTCCAGCAGAGTGAGCAGCTAACAGCAAGCCTGAAAAGTTCCTGTGGGAGAAGAATTGTCACAGTGACAATAGAGTTGGCATAAAAGTATGTTTTTATTTGCACCTGTGGGGAGGAAGGTTCCCCCCTTGTGAAACATCTTCTCCCCAGAAGACAAAAATGTAAAGATATCCAGAAAGAGAAGAGTTTTGCTGGACCTGTACACCAGCCATTGCCAAGCAATCAGCTGAGTTACAATGAATTACTGAGCAATTAGAATGAAACACAGTGACTTCTGATAACCATAGAAATATGAGTTATGTGAATAAAGATTTGGCTATTCTGCATGAAAAACAGGTGTCTTTGTCTGTCTTTACTGCAGTTACCCCCCTGGTTTTTATCCCTAGAGACTTCAAAGGTTCAACTAACAAAATAATTCAAATTATCTGCTTATGAATGTATGCAAGGAGAAATATTCCAAATGAACAATTTCAGAGCTGTCAATCCTGGCTTCCTGAATTCTGGGATTGGGGATATAAATGGGACATTTTGGGATTTGGGCCTGAAGGATCTTACAGTGGGTGATGCAGAATCAGCTGCTCTGAAGTCACCAGTGATGTGAGGTAAAAACAAACCTAAGAAAAAACCGGTGATCAAAGTTCAGAATCACTTGAAATGGGCAATTCCTACAGCAGAAAAAAAAAAAATACTGTCCTTTGTTAAACTGCCTGAAAAGGTGATAAAAGTTATGGTAACACAACCAAAGCTTTGTGTACCTAAATTGCAGCTGTCTGATAGGAGAGCTCACAATAATGAAGTTGTAATAAAGATATTCTAAACCCAGAGAGATTTACAGCAATGGAGTTACAAACCAACACAACTCAATTCTCCAGCATTCCACCCCCAAAAGAGTCAGCACAAGCCACAGAAGTAGAAATAAAATTGGTGGAAGGCCAAAAGAAGGGTGTCAGAATTCGCCATTAGCAAAAAACCCCTTGCTCTTTCCACCGAGCAGTTTTAAAAATAAACAGTTTATAGCTGTGTATGAAGAGGAGCAGGCAGATTTGAGCAGGAAAACCCTGCTCCCTGGACCCCTGCCACGCTGCTGGCTGTACTAGGAAGTCATCTGAAACATTAATCCAGCAGTTTATCCTGGCCAGTTGTGCAGACACGGAGCTCCAGCCTCGCTGAGTGTGCCAAGTTCAGCCCTGGCTCCCAGGAGAGCCTTTGCTGAGCAGGATGGGGAAGGGGAAAAAAGGAAAAAAAAAAAAAGGCACAAAGAAAAATTGCTGCTTTGAAGGAAAAAGGGAGAGACAAAGGTTTGCAGAAGGCACAAAAAGATCTGAAGGGCTTTTTCTGTCTGTGTCTGCCTTCAGAGCTGCACAGTTCAACTTCTCACAGAGCTCCCTGAGCCAGCCTGGGCTGTCACCTGTCACTGGTGTCACCCCTGCCTTACCCACCCCTGCCACTGCCCAGGGCAGGGAATTATCCTCAGCAATTCTGCACCTCCAGGGAAATCCCTGCTGTCCTTTATTTCCCTCTCCACACCAGCTTTGATCTTCAATTTTCCACCTCAACTGACCAACAAATGGAAGTTGTAACATTTAAGGGCTAAACAACACTTCCAATGCCCTGATTTCCATCTCTGCACCCAAGATAACCAGGATAAAGATGATTTCCTCTCACAGACCTCTTTCCATCCCTCAAGCAGGTTCTGTAAATGCTCCCACCCCTCTTCTGACTGCAGGCTTTGGGTTGGTTCATCCTGCCAGGAGGATGCTCAGGAATCTCCAGTGGGGAATTTTTTTTTCCCTTTTCCTGCCCCTCTTTGTCAAGTGCACTTAAAACAGACACTCATTTTCAACACCCAGCCTGCAACTTGTCAGCAACACATCAAATAAACAAACCAGCCTGAACTGATTTATCCTGTCAATACAAAACAAAAACATTCTCCGAGAAGGTTGGTAGTGAATGTATGGATGAGTAATGAATAAAAAAAGTTATAAAAACCCTTGGGAAATTATCATGGTTCTCTTTCCTCATTTATAACATGGATGTACCACCCCACACACATCTATAAGGCACCAGGAGAGCACAGCAGGGAATTCAGGCTGCCCAGGAATGCAAAATCCCCACAGAAAAATCACCTCAAACAAAGAAAAATAACTTGGGGCAAAGGGATTTGATTAGAAATCCAAAAGTGTCCTAATTTCATAGAACTGCTGGAAGAATTCTGATTTTTTAATCTCTGTTTGGATTTTGGGGCAGGTCAAGAGCTGAGTTTATTTCTTTTTTCCTCGATGATCTCTTTCCTCCCAGATCCTGGAAGGCTGTAGAGGTTTCAGGGCATGGCAGAGTTTTGTATATTGAGATTTCAACCAACCTCTACTTCATTCCTGCTGTTTGTTCAGTGTTTTCCTGCACAGCATAAAAACAAAACAGAAATTCCCCCCTCTCACTGGTTAACAGGCCCAGAAAAGTGACAAACCACAAGAAAACTGCAAACCTAAATTAAAAAAAAAAAAAGCTTAGAAGAACTTTTAGGCCAGTGCTAAGTCAAAAAGAGGTTGTGAAGCGTTAATAATAAATTGTTTCATGTTTGACTGCAACTGTCTTTAGGGATGCCTGAGCATCCTTTGTAAACCAAAAAGATTGCATAAAAAATTCCTAACTCTTCTCTGTTTGCTCTCAAAACGGGAACAACTCACAGGACCAAGAAATCCTTGTTCATTCAAGCCCAAAAATGAGCCATGGGAAGAGGTTAGAGCAGAAATGCAGGAATCCTGTTTGCCTGGGAATGCAGACCTGCAATGATCTCACAAATTTCTTCTGTCACTGGGAGCCAAAATCAGTCTCAGGACATTGTCAGAAAAAGTCAATGAATGATCAAAGTGGTTATTAAACGAAAACAAACAAAAACTACCAATCCACCCTCACACAATTGCTGCAAGGACCTGGGTTTGGGTTTGGACAGGTGATTTTTAATCTTCTCAACTCATTTTAGACTCTCTATAGCTCATTGCCTGAAGTAACTGAGCTGGAAATTCCTCCTTTTTTGGTGAGAAAAATCCAGTGGAACAGCGGGAAATCAATCCCAGCGCTCAGTTGGTCTTTCCCTGTCAGATTTAGGCACTGAGTGGATTAACTGACCCTAACTCCCATAATCCAATAAAAGTTTTTATCCAGAGGCAAAAGTGATGGAGGGAAAGAAAAAAAAAAAAAAAGAGAGAGAGAATGAACAACCACAAACCCACAGCAGAGCAGTTTAAGAGAGCGAGGGAAAAAACAGCAAAAAAACCCCAAAACACAAGGCTTTGCTGAGGGAAAAAACAGCAAAAAAAACCCCAAAAAGCCAAGGCTTTGCTGAGCAGGAGATGTCATTATTAATGCAAAGAATGAACATTATTAGCATAATATCACTCCAAATTCATTGAACACAGCCCCCTGAGGGAAGAACTTGCTGTGTTTACAATCAGGAGTAGTGGGGAAACAAAAGGACACTCCAGCTAAAGAGACCTTGATCTGGGAGGATTGAAAACGAGGAGGTAGAGAAAAAAAACTTCCAAACAAATCAGGGTATTTCTAGGAAAAGCCTTTGCTCTCTGGAACAGATCCAGTCTCAGTTTATGTTCAGAACTGCTCCTCTAAAGGGGACATTAATTATTATTAATCAATAATTAACAGATGTCACAGACCACGGCAGAGCTTTAGAAACACATTAACAAGATATGTTTTAGGAGGTAAAATTCAACTCCCAGGTTTGAGCCCTGGGTGAGATTGGAGACTTGGACTTAATGATCCTTGTGGCTCCTTTCCAACTCGGAATATCCTGTGCTTTTCTCAACTATTTATCAGTTATTGAACTTTTTAATTCTTGTGAGTAGGTTCCAATTAGCAGACTGAGAAAGTCCCAAATCTGGAGATTAGGATAGCAAACAAAAAGCAGAAATAAAGGGCTCCAGTTAAGAAATAAAGCTCAACTCCTGCTGCTGATTTTCTGCCTCAGCCATTTCCTTCTCCTGTACTAAGCCTTTAAATCCGCTTATTGACCAAAAGTTAAAATAGATAAATAAAAATTTAAATTCTTGTGCATTCTGTTCCACAGCTACTCCATTCTGCCCACATCCAAACATGCCGGGACGTCATCACAAACCTGAAAAAATTAAAAGTTATAAAAATTTCAGTGAAATTATTTTGACTTCATGACAAACAAAGCAGCGACTTGAAGTGATTTGCTGTGACAATTCTTCCACTCAGAACCTTATCCAAGCCTACATCTTCCCGGGAAATGTTTTGATTCTGACACAAATATGTTTTCCAAAGGAAAACTCCCTGTGCCCAGAATTGCAGTGAATTAACTGAGACCTCAGCAAGGCCTGGGGCGTGCTGGTGGCACTGCTGGGGTGGCCCTGGGGACAAGGGCTGCCCTGGGGTCTCTGCCCAGCCCAGTCTGCTGCTGTTTGCCCACAGCTTCAGTGCTCCAGCAATTCAGTTTCGCCCCAGGACACGAAATAAAACGATGCATATGCTGGAACTGCAAGGCAAGAAGAAGAAAAAGAAGGGAAGTTTCATTTTCTGACTCCAGCATTTGTAGACTTCCAGAAGTGACAGTGGATTGGAGGGTGACAGTGCCACCTCTGCAATGCCACTGGACAAACCAACAGTCCATCAAATTTCTCCTTCTCCAGAAAAAAAAAAAAAGTAAACCAATGATTATTTACATAAAAATGTATGAGAAACTTCATTACAAGAATGTAAACAGCTTAGAAGAACTTAGGAGAAGAGGGTGACACTTCAGCATCTCCGCATGGGAACACTTTTGTCTCCTGGGGAGCTGTAACTCACAGCAGAAGCAAATTTGTGTTTCTGTCACTCACTTTTGGAGGGATCTTGGCAGAATAAAAACCACTCTGGCCATTTCACCTGGTCAGGGAAGAGGGACTCCAGGGCATGGATCCAGCTTGGTAGATTTACAAACAAAATGCTTTCCTTACAACCAGGTGAGGACTTTGTTGGGTCTTTAATGCAATTAACAAAGTCCATTAGTGATGAAGAGTCATTAGAGAGGGGAAGGGGGAAGCCCAGGAGTGGGCACCAGGAATGTTCAAAGACATCAAAGGAGCCCAGGAACCCTCTGCAGTTTCCTTGGAGTGCCTCACTCCTAAATTAGGGAATTTTCCCTGCTGAAGCCGGACAGAAAACAGCTGTGCTCATTAAAAAGAGGAGGGAGGCACTGCTAGGCAGCTCCATAATCAGCACCATGTAATTAACAGAGTTATAATGAAGGCTGGATGCTGAGCTGAGCAGGATGGGAACAGCAGCCCGGCCTTTGTGCTGCTGCCACGCTCCTCAGCATGGCTCAGCAGCCACAAAAACACCCAAAATGTCCCGGGAAAGGAGAGCCAGGCAGGCAGGAGCAGCTCCAGCAGGGCAGGAGGTGCAGGAGCACACAGAAGGGTCCTGCTGGTGCCTCAAACATCTTCCCCATTCTGATTTTCTCCGTTCCAAACCCAAGAACTCACTTGGGCCCAAAGTTTTGTCATCCTCCTCCACCACCTCTTTCTTCCGCCCAGAGAAAGGAGTTTTCCAGGTAAATCCATCAAGCAGCAGGGAGGAAATGATAAAGCACAACCCAGGAGTTCTGTTTTCTTGGCCTTTTGCTGTAACCACTAGATGACACCACTTCCTTAAACACCAGCCCCCTTTTCCAAGGTTTCTGGGCACTTCCACCCTTCCCTGGCTCCATATGGAGCTCTGGGTGTCAATTCCTGCCTTCAAGGCAGGAAAAAAATATTAACAGGCTACAGGATGAACAGCTCAGCTACACTGCAGGTTTTTTCCCATAATTTTTCCTTCCCTTTGTTCTTGATTCTTCCCCACCCCAGACAAATCTGAGTGTTTTGTGCATTTTCAGTTTTCTTGACGTCTACTGGAAATTCCGTCATTCCCAAGGCACACCCAAGCAGACCAATAAATAAATGAGAGTTAACACCAGCTGAGACTTCCAAAGAGTTCCTCTAAAATCTTCAGGATGAAAGGCTGTTCTTAGGACAGCCCAGGTCAGGAGGGACTCACTGAGGACAGAGCACCGAGCCATGGCAAATCCAGGGCATTTTAATCTGGATCCAGTGGGTGGGATTCCAAAATCACAGCTTGAAATCCCTGTTCTCTCCTCCTTGCCCATCTTTAGGATTGCCACAGGATGCAGTTAGAAAGTTCTGCCTTTGTGCAGGTTTAATGATGAGCCTTGGACAGACCATTTTAACTTCCCACATTAACACAGAATTGTGTCTTTTATTTTACACTTCAAAACCTCCTCTTTTTCTGTTCCTCAAGGGCTGGAGTTTTTGGTTTTTAATTGCCTCTGGAACTGCACACTGTCATTTAACCCTCTTGTTCAGTCTCATTTTCCACCTTCTCTATTTTCACACACAATTGAGCTGACTTACAGCAAAATAGAATTTATTAAGCTGAAGACAATGTGGGTAATCAACATAATGCACTGTCTGCTAATCCCTGGTTACTCCATTTATTTTTTTACTGTTTATTTGACTTTTGGTCCACATTGTTGAGCAGAGAATATGGATTTTCTTCACTGAGGAGAGCCATTCAATTGGAAAATGTGTGTGATACTTTGGGTGTTGTGTGCACGAGTACCAGCACAGCACTGGATAAAAGGACCATCCATCAAAGCCAGGCAAAAAGCCTTGAAAATTCCTCTTCCAAGAGTCTGGACAAAAAATGTGAGGTGCTGCATAAAAAGGGTGGTCAGAAGGAGGGGATTATTTATTTTGTGAAGGGGGTACGAATCCAGCCAGGATCTGGACAGGGATTTGGATGTGCCTGGGCTGTGAGGGGTTTGCAAATCAAATCTCAGCAGCACAAAGGCCCAAACCTGGGAACTTTTACCATGCAGGATTTGATTACCACCATCCACCTCTCCAACAGCTTTGTTATCCCAAACATCCCAGTCGAATGGTGCTCTTGGGATGCATGGGACCATTGCCATGGAATTATAGGATTATGGGATGGCTGGGGTTGCAAGGGACCTGAAAACTCCTCTTGTTCCAGCCCTCTTCTGGACCACCTTGATCCAGCCTGGCCTTGGGCATTTCCAGGGATGGGGCAGCCTCTGGAAACCCATGCCAGGGCTTCTCCACCAGCACAGGGAGGAATTCATTCCCAATATCCCATCTAACCCCTGCCCTCCTGCAGCTTGAGGCCACCCCCCTTGTGCTGCCACTGCAGGCACGGGTGACAGACAGATGGACACTCACAACTCTGAGCACAGCACCAATTTTTACCATTTTAAATTAACATTTCAGCCACAACCAGTTTTCCCATCTCCCCCCAGCAGCTGCTACAGGATCCCTGCTCCAACAAACCCACCCCTGACACTCCAGGAGGGCTGCAGACACAATTCCAATTGGATGCTGCCACCACCCTGACCCACAGGGTGTCAGGTATTCTGACTCTGTCAGTGCTCTTTTTGTTTACTTATTTTATCCTTTTATTTTCTTCCCTATTAAAGAACTGTTGTTTCCTGCTCCCATATTTTTTGCCTGAGAGCCCCTGAATTTAAAATTTATAGCAATTCAGAGGGGGGTGTGTTTATATTTTCCATTTCAGGGGAGGCTCCTGCCTCTTTAGCAGGCACCTGTCTTTCCAAACCACGACACACTCCTTGGATTCCCTCCTCTAGCCACTAATTCCTCCTGTGAGGATCATGATTTCCCAGCTCCCAGGGCTCTTCCATGGCAATGAAGAGGGAGAAGAAATGCCAAAGGGAATCAGCCTGCAGATCTCCCATGGTTACCTCACCATGGAGCTTCCTGCAGGAGTGGCTCCAGTGCGGCTTCAGCCCTTCAAAGAAACCTCAAATGCAGTAAAGCAGCACTCAGATCTTGACAAGCAGGAAAACTGCACTGGCAAATCCCATTTCTCACTGCTGAGACCAAAAAATAAATTAATTTAAATCCTTTTATTTGTACAATTTCTACTACATTTCCCAGGCTCTTGTGCTTTACAAAAAATATTTTATTTTCCCCTTCCTGCCCAGCCCTGCTGCAGCACCAAAGAGCATAGGGAGCTCTAGGGAAGCCTGGTGAGTTTGCAGGTTACAGGTGTCCTTTGGAAGCTCCATTTTACAGGAAATTTAAAAAAAAACAAAACAGGAAAACCATCCACGTGGTGCAGAACCTCCAGCAAATCCAGGAGGGTTTGAGCACTCAGAGAGAAGTTTCTGGAATTAGACACCTGTGGCTGGAGCTGACCTTTACCGAGCCCAGGTTGCTCCCAGGAGATGAATAAAACACAGCAGGCTCTCTCCCCATTTTTCCCACAATCTCCCTGACAGGTAAAAGGGTTGAAAAGGAACATAGCAAGGACATGTTTTGCAAATTAAACATTAGTGATGCATTTCTGGGGGAAATAAACAACTTACAGAATTCTCTTCAGGTTCAGCTCCCTATCAGCTAAATTGGATCTTGTCTGTGAGAGAGATAAAATCACCAATTCCCTATCTTTAATCTGGGATTTAATAACCCCATTTTTCTCCAAGGGCTGAGCGAGCCTGATTGCATTTCTGCAGTTTGTCAGGCAGCAGGGTTTGGGTGTTTCTGTGGGGAGCAGGGAGGGTGTTTTATTTACCTTCACAGCATCTTCCACTTCACCTGGAGCCAACAGATGATGTTTAATGACCTTGCCACCCATGGAAACAAATCTGACACAGTGTGCAGGCTGCACATCAAACCTCTGCTGTGCTCTGACTGCGCTAACAAAAGCGTTCAAGTGAAATTTTGTTTCATTTACCCACAGAACCATAAATCACAGACTGGTTTGGGTTGGAAAGGACCTTAAATATAATTTTGTTCCAAACCCCTGCCATGGGCCGGGATGAAATGTAACATATAACTTAAGGAGACTTTGTTTTCTAAAAAATAAACAATAAAATTTCTGTGGTTTCTGTGGTGTAATTTAAATTTTCTCTAGTTCAGTCCAGTGGAAAAATAAGAAAGTTGCCCTGCAGGACAGAACTGATCCTGGTTGGGGTCTGCACACCCTCAGCTGAAAGCTGAATAAAGTGATTAAAAACATTTGTCTGGCTCTGTACAAAGGTTGGAATTCACCCACCAAACTCAAAGGGCTTATTTACAGCCAGTGTTTGCTTCTTCCACATATCTGAGTATTGCCTTTACATTTTCTCTTCCCTGAAGTTCCTAAAAATGGCTGAAATTCTTATTTAAATGCTGTTGTGCAGCTGTCACTTGTGACTCCTGTAATGCAGCCAATGTTCCTCACCAAGTAATGATTATGTTCCCAGGAGAGAGAAAAAAATCCATATATAAAATTTCCTGTAAGAATTCATTGTCTTATCCTGGGGACGAGGAGATGCAGAAGAGGTGATGGGAGGGGGTTTGGGCAAACACAGGCACACAAATCACACAATTCTGCCTTGAAATTTAGCCCAGTTTCCCTTTGAATTTACACTGGAATTTACACCATTTTCTCTCTGGTTTTTATTGAGATAATTCAGCCCAACTGGATTTCTCTGAGTCAGTGCCCACTGGTTTGGAATGAAAAAGATTTTGGCAGGACTGACCTGGTACAAACACCTTGGTCTTGGCCTCCCCTCCCAGCTGCTGATATTCTCTCCCACACCATTTGGGTTCTTCCTAAATTTTTTTTAAAATTTAAATCCTTTTTGGAATAAACAGGTTGTTTTAATTCTCTTTTCTCACAGGTAGTGACAGTATTTTTAAGTATCTTTAATTTTTTTTGCAGTCACTTGCTGGCTCTGCTGCTAACCCAGAGTGCCCAGAGCCACCTGATTTCACCTGAGCCAGGTGGGAAAACAAGAACCTGAAATAGCCAGGACACTCCCAGGGCACCAGACACAGGGATTTAGGATCCCAAAGACTGTTTTCTCCTGGTCTAAAACATTCCTGGGACAGTGATGTGCTTTTCTAGGTGGCAAATGTGAGGCATTGACATAACACAAAGTGAGAAATAAATTACAATGCAGCAATTAACACAGGGAGACAGAAACAAGCTCCGCGTTTACATTTTCATGGTGGAAAATCTGAAACATTTTTCCCAGCTGCGCTGTTTACTGCAATTATTTCATCATACATCAGGATCCTTCTAGTCAACAACTAATCTAATTAACAACACTGTATGATGATTCTTGAGCTTTTATTGTAATCAAATTCTGATTAACCAAAGACTTCACTATGTGGGTGATTTTTCCCCTTTTTTAAAATCTAAACACACTCAGACAATGTTCCCAAGTTTTAAAAGATCAAGGGCTTGAAGCAAAAATTCTTCCATACTGGAAGATCCTGACCAGAAAAGCTGAGGATACACAACTTTATCCATCACCAGTAGGAATCTGAGTGCAAAACTGCATTTGCAAGGGCAGTAAATGGTGCACAGCAACTGGGAAGTGCAGAAGAAAGAGCAAGAAATATAACCTGGATGCGAAAAGATCTCTTTGTGGGTTATTTGCACAGGCTGTAAGGAGAAAGTTGGGTTTCAGCACCTCAAAAGGGGCTGCGAATGAAAGAGAAAATGAACAAATGTTAATGAAGGCAATCCTCTTATCTCCACTGGTAAAAACCAGCCAATACTATCAGCATTTTAACTTTACCCAGGAAAAAGCAGCTTGGCTTTCCCCACCCTCCACCATCAGACTGATCTAAAATTCAAGGAAAGCCCCACGAAATAAACCAAAAATCTTTCTCACCAGGACATTTCATCACCTACTTCACATCCAGGGGCTGATCTGCAAAAGAGTCACGGCAGCGGGAGGAGTGAAGTCATCCCACGCAGCCCGAGTGACCTGCAGGAGACATTTCCCTGACATCTCATTCCCGCCAAGAAAATGAAGCTTTGTGCCTGGAAATGCTCAGGTTTGTGAAGATAAAATCACCCCAAAGAAGAGAAAATTTACAGCGATCTGCCACTTGGTCTTAGAATCCCTTTAAAAAAAACCCTCAGCCATAATAAATAATTATTGTGGAGTTTATTATTTAACATCTGCTTGTGTGATTATTCAGTATATTATAGGTAAAATATAAATAGGCAATGGCTACAACATTTATCAGTGGGTCTCAAAGCACATAAAGAAATCAATTCCCACTTTTATTTTTTCTCCCAGTGGATAAATAGGAAGACAAAGGCAAATTAGTGACTTGATCAGCAGAGCCCCAGCATGGGTTGGAGCAGAAATCCAAGTTTGGAGTCACCCTCCCTGGCCAGGGACAAGCTGACCCAAAAAGGTGCTGCAGGTGGAGTGTCTGGTGTAAAAAAGGAGTTTTTAGAGAGCCAAAGCTTGTTTCCAAGGAGTCATGTCCCTTGAGAAGTCCCATTTGGATGGAACACTGTTTTGAGAAGTGAGGCTGATCAAGCAGCATCAGTCACCAAGGATGCACCTAAAATACACCCAAATTCTGCCCAGCCTGCACAAAGGGGTTTAATTTCCCCTTTCAGACCCAGCACTGGGACTGCCCAGATGAACCAGAGACCTCTGAGTGTGTTCATTCTGCCCCTGTGCCCACTCTTGATTCATTTCTGGACCCGTAACTGGGAATATCTTGGAAAACCTGCAAGCATTTGCTGAGCTGGGTCAAAATAAACCTCTGCACAAAGTTTCAGACACTGCCAGAGCTGTTTCGGGGTCAAAAAACAGGCACAAAATTGAAGGCATACAACGAAAGCCATGAGCAGGGTATGGAGTTTATTAGTTAAGAGAAATCCCACTTGGAACCAGGGCTCCTCTGGGAGCCTACAGTCGGATTTTGTGGCAGAGAGGGAAATCCCTGTATTCGCGGAGGTGTTTGAGGGAGCTGGGGAAGGCTCTGGGGTGGGGGCAGCTCCTCTTTGTAGGACAGGAACCCAAACCTGGCAGAAATGGGGATTTGTTTTATTCACCAGCCCAGGGAAGCTCAGGGAAGTTCAGGCAGTCCGAGTCCAGCACAGGAGGGTTTGGTACATCTGGGAGCTGGAGGAGTGTGCAGGGCTTTCCCCCTACAGTCCTGGTGGTACAATGACCCAAAGGGGCAATCACCTCTGCTTTTAAACTTTCTCAATTCCCCTTTCTTATATTTTGAAAAATCACTTTGAATTATTTCATATTTCAAAGGAAAAGGCATGAATTTGTTATTCCAGTCATCAGATGGCATAATCCCCCAAATCCAAATTAGTTCCTCTAAAAAGCATTTCAGACTCTATTTACTTTCTGCAAAGAGAATTCATACAATGTATTAAAAAGAAATAATTTTAATTTCAATGACTTTAACCAAGACATTCCATACAGAAAAAAAAAAATCATTTCACTTCCTCTGACTTCAGACTTACATCCTGGCCTTCCAAATTTTTTTTTAAAAGGACTTTAGCTTTGCCCCAATTAATAGTGCACCACTAACAAACTTCTATGCAGAGAGAAGACTGAGATGAGAGCTCTCACTCAAACCAAGGCTGAGAAGAAAATCTCTGAGCCTCTTTGTTCCTCAGTTCTTCATGTGTGAAAGGAATAATAGAACTTGCCTGAGTCCCAGGGCTGTTGTCAGAGTAAGAACATTAAAGGTTAAGAGTGGCTCTGATAGTTCAGTAATGGAGGACAATAGCTAAGATAGTATTTCATTTATTCAAAGCTCTGCAGAAACTGCACAGTTCCAGAAATCCTGCAATCCACCCCTAAAAAGCTAAAGCACTCCTAAATCATCCGAAATATATTACCAAGCAGGGCTTTGTGGCAAAGTGTAAAACAGCTTTGTTCTTTAGAGGAAAAATGGCACTTTTATCATCCCTCCTCTTTTTATTCCCCCACTTTTATCCCCGTGCTGCTTTCCACTTTGCTTTGTAGGGGAAACCAGCACGGGGAATTTTTTTCCTTTTTTTATTTTAAGTCAGTGCAACTCAAACCTTGCTGGGTAAACAGGAAAAACGTGTTTGCATAACTCTTCCTAAAATCAGATCCAGCCTGCACTGGATGGCTGCTCACTGCTCTCTGCAGATACACATCAAAAATAGGGAGGGCAAAATAAACACAGGGACCACAAAATATTGCCCAGGGAGTGAGAGAAATATGGAACAGCATGAATCTCTCCAAAACTTTGTGTATTTTCATATGAACTTTGCATGGGCTCAAAGCAAGGACAAAGAGAATTATGATGTAAGTGTTTCACCACTAATAAATATATCAGAAAAAAAAGCTTTAAATGCCCCTGATTTGAATGGAACTGGGTGTGGAATGAGGCACTGAAGAAGGTCAGTCAAATTAGCTCACAAGTCTCAAATAAACCCTGTGCCAGTGCTGGGCAGTTTCCTAATTCTGCTTCCATTGGAAAATCAATCCAAGGATGCCCTGTGTTGCTTGGGGCTTCAGCTGCTCAGGCTTTTCCACTTTGAGGGGTTTTGCTTTGCAGAAATGTTTGAAGAATTACAGAAAAAGTCTTCTCCAAAGTGCCACATTCCAGCACAATCCATCAGGCATTCAATGACTAAAACCAATTCACCTCCAGCCCTGGCCAGCCTCGTGTCGTCCTCCCCAAAAAAAACCCAACCAGAGATCACTGAAGCCACTAAAAAGCTGCTGAAGAGACAGAATTTTTAATGTTTAACCTGCTTTTTGTCAAACTGCTCGGAGAGATAAAACACCCAGAATGGACAATTTTGCATTCTGAATGCAAAACTAAAGAAAAAACAACCCACAAACAAGCAAAATCCCACTAAAGACAGGACACACTTCTTTTTTTCTTAATTTTATTTTTTTAAAATTTTGTTTTAATTGTGGTTTTTTGTTTGCTTGGTTTTGTTTGGTTTGGTTTTATTTTGTTGGGGCTTTTTTGTTTGGTTTGGTTTTTGGTTTGGGGTTTTTTTTGGGGGGGAGGTTGTTTGTTTTTTGTTTGGTCTTTTGCTTTGGTTTGCTTTGGGTTGTTTTGTTTTTTAAGGATTCCAAAGGCCCCAGTAGGATGACAGGCTGGGATGAACAACTAAAGCACAGTCTGGAGCTGATCCAGACTCAGGTACCTGCTGGATTCCTCCTGACTCTCCTTTGGAGAAGGAAGATGATCCACAACCCTTTAATTTGGCCTTTCGTTTAATGACAATTTCCTGGAGAAGAAGGAGGAGCAGGTAGGGAATGAACCTCCTCAGTTTATCTGTGCTTCTCTGGATAAACATCCCCGTCTCCAGGGCAGCTCTCTGAAGTTCCCAATCTCTCTTTTGTGCTGCTTTTCAAGGGGAAGAAAAAAAAAGTGTAAATAATTTCCGGTGGTGCCTTGGCTTTGTCTTTGATACTGGCTTGGTTTGTGTTGGAAAGAGAATAAAAATCCAGGCTGCTGGGAGCCTGAACAAACCCCCACAAACTTTTTTCCCCACTTCTTTTCTGTTGATGCCATCAGCTTTTTGCCCAGTGGAGCATCATTGGCAGCACCATTTCTGTTCACATTGCAGTTCTTCCTGCCCTAAATACTTCATTTTTCACTTTCATTTAAAGCAGTAACTCCATTTATTGTGGAAATGGGCTCTTGTAGAGTAGAGCACAAACCTGGAAGAGTGAAAATTCCATCTTTTCCATCCCAGTCAGGAGGCTGGGATACTTGTGCAAGGGAAGCCACTCCTGTATTTATCTCATTTACTGCATTCACATGTGCTAAATGGAATTACAGACATAATTACACACTGTGTCAAAAATAACTGCAGCTAAGCACAACCACCTCTGCTTCTCTGCATTTTTTTTTTTGCTCCCATTAAGTATAGGCACAAAAAATTTGCAGGAATGCAAATGAAGAGCTTGTTTATTCCAAATGATCAATTACAGTAATAACTAATACAGAACCAAGTTAAATAATAATTAACTATTATTATTGCTGCTGGGAAAATAATATTTCAAGTATATCTGGGGAAAAACACTGAACATCAACATGTGACATTTGTCACAACCTGTTTAAACTCACGCCAGGAATTCCACTGGGTCACAAACAAAACAAAAATTATTTTCCAAGAAGTTCTGAGGTGTCATCCCAGGAGCTGTGACTGCTCTAAGAAGTAAGAAAAGCGTGTCCAAAATTCACCTTTATACCGCTTCCAGACCCTTAGGAAGTCCAGGCTTCCTCATACTTTTTCTCCACGTAAAGGAGAAGAAAACAATTCCCTGGCTTCCCCCTTGAAATTCCTGCAAGTGTTTGTGTGTTTTATCCATAAATTCTCAGATGGATTGTGACTCCAATTAGTGGATTGGCTGATTTTCTCTAATTACAGCAGTTTGTCACTAGACTGTTGTCTCTAATTGGTCACCTCGAGTGTATAAACTAAGTGAATTTACAAGAGTGTGTTTATAAAACTTCCCTGAGGACTCTGGAGCTCCAATGGCCACACATTTCCCGTGGAAAAGCCTCTTCCCTCAGGCTCTGGGGTCCAGACACAACAACCCTGAGGTCAGGGGAAGGCAGAGAGGTGAAAATATTTGTGGTTTATTTTCAGCTCTGTCACCACCCCTGGGGGACTCATTTAGCCTTTGGCATCTCACTTAACTCCAGGGCAACATAATTAATTCAAATCCGTAATTACACGTTCACTTTCATCAGGGGAGCACAAAAAGATTCCCAAATTATTATTACCAATAGTCCCAAACACCAGAGGTCACAGCAATTCTTTCAGTCTGCTCAAGGCCAGCATTTTAAAATACATTGATTATAAAGGGAATTTCAAACACAAGGTGTGTTGGCTCAGCTGCTAAAATGCACAGGACACCCCTATTTTCATATCACACAGCACAGGACCACATATTATTATTGTTAAAATAATAAACTTATTCATACAGAGATTTTCCAAAGTCCTTCAGGGTGAAAATTGAAAATGGCTTTTTGTCAAAGCCAAGGCCGATCCTGCAACCTGCAGCATTAATAACCCTGCACTGTTTTTTTTCTGCTGCAAAAAAACAAAGCGTGAAAGGAAAATGAAAAAGGATTTGCATTTAATTTCTTCCTTAAAAAAGGAGGCTGTTCTCAGTCCAGGGATGTAACTTCAGAGTGTTTCACTTCATTGGACTGAACTCAGAGTTATGTGAGCAAAAATAACATAAAATGCAGGAGAAATGTTTTAAACCCATTTAAACCCTCAACCTTTAGCTCGGCCTGTTCTGCTTCTGTCCCACCAACTGAACAGTTCTGAAAACAGTAAAAGAAATTTTTAAATCATTTCATCAATATCTTAAATTGAAGTACAGCCCCATGAGTGTAGTGACCATGTAGGCTCCAAGAGCTGGGTGGGATTTTGGGATGCCCAGAACAGCTCCTCATTGTCCCTGGAATGCCACAGGGAGCCTGGCCCAGGACACTGCCACAGTCATATTTTCTGGAAAAATCCCTTTGTCCGGGATTTTTTCCCCTGGGAAGCTGAGAAGCCTCAGAGAAAAAGGAAAATAATTTTATCTCATTTGCTTCTCCTGTATTTTGCTGCTTTGGAATGTGTTTGGAGATTGTTTACCCACAGGTGATTGTTCCATTGCTTTCATGTGAATTGTTTTGACTTATTGGCCAATCAGTGCCGAGCTGTGTCAGGATCCTGAGAGAGTCATGAGTTTTCATTATTATCTTCTTTTAGCCTTCTGTAAGTATTCTTTCTGTATTCTTTAGTACAGTTCAGTGTTCTTTGATATAATATAGTATAATAAAGCAATAAATTATCCTTCTGAGAACACAGAGTCAGATTCATCATTCCTTCTTTTGTCTGGGAGCCCCTCAAATGCAAGAGGGCACAGCAGGGTTTCCTCTCGGAGCAGGGGATGAAGGCAGGTCCTGCTGGCTCCTCATCAGCCCCATCCCCACGAGCAGGGCACACATCAGACTGAGGTTTTGGTGCCGCCTTTTGCTTGGGGTATCAGGACGATTCACCTGGGTGTTTTCATTGCTCTCTGTTTGCTTTCTCAGCTGCTGGGGCAGCCGGGGGCTGTGCTCCCCCAGCTCCTGCTGGATCGCCTGCTCCCTGTGCATCACCTTGCCCTGGTTTGTCAGGAACACCAGCAGGAGCTCTGGGTTTCCTCCTCCCTGCTGCTCTCTCCTGAAACAGCCAAACAATATTGTAAAAGGCTCCTGTTGCCCAAACACCCCCATTTTTTGCTCTATTTATTTTAACACGATTTCTCCTGTTCCTACAAGTTCCGGCCACTTAACTCCTGTGTCGTTTGCGATGGCTGGAGCAGGAAGGGGCCAAGTGCCATGGCAGTAATATCCTCTGCTTCCAGCCCAGCAAAACACAGCCAGGACTCCACCTGCTGCACCAGCAGCTCCCTGATTAGGAGGTTTTAGACTCCTGAGAGAACTGAGAATTAGAACTTTAAAGAGCCAAGTGCCACAAGAACCTTCACATCCCACCGAGACTTGTTTAGGAGTCTTGTAAACTTCTTTGCACCTGTAAACAGTGAAACCTCATTTTCTTTTTTTTTTCTTTCCCCCTCATCTTTGGATCTAAGTCTCAAGTCAGGGAATTTCACTTAATTTGGTGCCAGTTAGAATCAACGTATAATGACAGGCTGTGGTATTGAGAAATAGAAATGCCCTCAGAGAGCAGGGATTTGCCCTCTCAGGGTTGTCTGGTTTATTATCTCTGCTTGGGCACTGGATTTTATCTGGTTGGGGAAGCTCAGGGGAGAATTGAAACCTCTAAAGATGTCTGAAGGAGGTTGTAGGAAGGTGGGGGTCAGGCTCTGCTCCCAGGTAAAAAGTGGAAAACAAGAGGGAATAGTCTCAGGTTGTGCCAGAGCAGGCTCAAGTTGGAAATCAGGAGGAATTTGTCCATGGAAAAGGACACTGGAATTGCTGCCCAGGCAGGTGGTGGAGTCCCAGTCTCTGCAGGTGTCCAAGGTCGCACTCAGTGCTCTGGGCTGGGGACAAGGTGGGCATCAGCCACAGGCTGGACTCCAGGATCCTGCAGCTCTTTTCCACCCTCGGTGATTCTGAGCTAAATCTCTTCCACCCTAAGCAAAAATAATTCTATTTCGGGAGGTGGACAGTGGATCTGTGAATTTCCCCATGGCTCTGTCATTGGTATTTCACAGCAGGAACCACCTGAGGTACTCTGGGTGTCCCTCAGAGAGCACAGTCCCCTCCTGAGTACCAAGGACAGCTCACAGACCTGACTGAGCTTCCTGGCGCCAGTGCTTTCTGATTTCACAGTGAAACCCTAACCCTAACCCTTCCATCCATGGATTTAGAATGAAAAGGGGAAATTCCTTCTCCTGCCCTCCATCAATTTGAGGTTCTGAAGTTGTTCGGGACAAGGAGGGTTCCACAGTGCCTGCCTCAGCTCTGACTTTGATGAAAACGCACTTTTGTGCAAGGTTAAAGATTTCCAGTGAAGACAAAGAATTCTGGGATGCAGCTTAGGGAGAGAAGGGGCTAAAGATGGTTTTGTACGCCACAAGAAAGCCAATTTAGAGCCTGAAGCAGAGCAGGAGATGATAAAGGTAATATACTTGACAAAGTTTCCCAGAGATACACACTGGAGAAATCCACCCAGACCATTTATTCCTCTGTGAGCAACTGGAAAGACTCATTACAGATTCTGCCTTTGTTGCTCTATAGAAATGAGAATGCTAATTGGTTTACTTGAAGTTTAATTGAAAATTAATAGAATTTCACCAGAGATTTGCAGCATAGGACTGGAGTTAAAATGACATTTGATTAAAGTCACACTGAAAACATACTCAAGGACATTCTGAAGACAGCAGCAATGGCATTCCTTTTGGAATGGAAATAAAGATTTCTCATTAGTAGAAATCACTGAGAAAATCCACTGTTTTTAAGGACCATGGTAACACACAGCGATATTTTTATCAGAACCTCTCTCCCTTCTTCTGTCTTCAAGGACCCCTCCAAGTGGCCCTGCATTGTTTTTATCCTAAACAGAGAATATTTAAGCCCAGATACACTCTTCCCCAAAAATACAAACATGCAAGCTTAAGAATAGAATCCTGACCAGGATCATACAGGAAATTTCCAGGGAAATCTTGAACAAAGCAGTTGGAATAAATAAAACCTTTTATCTGCACGTGACAGGAACATCAGGAAACAAGGGACACTCAGCTGTTGCTTTCCTCCAAATAAATGAGGCCAGGCTTTTCCCTCTGGATGGAATATCCATCTTCATAAAGATTTGGAAAATAAATAAATACTGAACACTGTCTTAAAGCACCAGTGCAGTTGCCCAGTGTTCCACAATGGAATTTTCACAACAAAAGTTCTGAAGAATGAGAAATGTTTTGCCAACTGCAGAAAAATCCCTGCTTGGACATTGTAAAACACAGGTTTGAAATGAGTGCACCTTTGTGCAAATTAACTGCATCAACTGAATATTCATTTGATTGACTGTAATCACATTTCCTTTATCATTACTATGGCAACTGTTTGGCTGGCATTTGATATTTACTTGAAACATGCTACAGTTTCAATACTATCACCAAAAGTAGGTCATTAAGCTGCCAGCCCTATGAATACATCTGCACAATTCCAAACCCTCCTTGCCTGACTTAATTGCTTTCCTTTCCAGTCAAAGCTAAATCAGCCCTGGAAGAAAATATCTATTGATCTGAAGCACAGGGCCATTGTCCCCAGGACTGGCGGCAGAAAATAAAAGACATTTTCTTAAATTATCAGCTGCAGTTGTATCACTACAGAGCCTTTGATCAGGTCAAAAGAAAGAGACTAAAGATTTATTGGATATTTAACAGCGTGTTTTAACTTTGCCATTCCTGTTAATGACAAAACCAGATTTTGCTGGATGTTCAGTGGGTTTTCTTCTGAAGGAGAGCGCTGAGCAGCCACATCTTCAAAAGAGCTGGCACCAGGACAAACTTCCCGAGCTGTGCCAATTAAGTCACTAATGACAGTGTCACTCTCCAGGTCAATAATGGCCAGGGCATGTTCTACAGTTTAAACCAAAGCATGAAAATCTCTTTATAACCCATATTTTAATATTTGAGAACCATTAGCTTTTACTGTGCACAAGTTACCAATGCTTCAAATTACTTATAATAGTTAAACAAATTAAAGGATTCATTTCAACTCATAAAAAAGCCCACACAGGGCTGTTGCACCCCAAGTGTTTACAATGAGTAGTAAGATAATTGTGTTTAAAATCTCTGCTTCCAGTTTCCAACTCAATCACTGCTTATGTGTATTTTTTATTACTAATAAAAGGAACTCTACAAAATTTATCCCTTCATGATGCAGGCAGGCACATCACCAAAGCTTTACCACTCATTTCTGCTGAGGTTCTTTATTCCTTTTCAGCATCACAAAAAGTCTCCATCAGAATAATGATAAAATGAGCCTCAGCTCTGTGAAGTCTCCTTTTGGAGACCTCAAACAAGGGTGGAGTCAGGGAGCTCCATGGCTCTGCGGTCAAACACAGGTAATTACATTAAAGAAGTCCATTTTCCTGAGTTCTCTGCTCACCAGGAGGAATTCCACCCACAGCAGGACCCTGCCTCTCCTCCGATTGTCAGTCGGGCTCCAAATGCAGCAGCTTTGGCGCCGTCTCTCTCCAGCAAATCCTTTCCTGGACCTGCAGCCCAGAAAATAAATTTCAGCAATAAAATTCCTGCTTTGTGTACTAACCACCAACTAATTTTTTGGCACACAGATGCATCTTCTCTGTCGTGTTCTGATGCAGCACAGAGCAGATGTGAACCTGCCTGGAAAACTGAAAATCTCAGTTTTCTCAAGTCTTAGAAGAGGTAAAACCCCTTAAATTATACCAAATCAAGACATCAGAGATTTGTTGTGTTCTACAGAAGTGGAACCCTCATCCCCTGTTGAAAGAAGAGATACCAGAGTTTGGAATTGGTCTATCACTAAGAATTACAGCTGCAGCAGTATCTGTACCAGGAAATGTTCCCATTCCTCCCATCACAAACATTCCCTCCTCCCGGTATCTCTCTGCAATTTGGCCTCCCAGAAATGACTTCCCCAAGAAAAATGAATCAGAGAGGCGTGAGAGCGCTAAAACAATTCCCCAGAGTTTCCTGATGAAAAATGCCTGGGCATAAATCACCAAGAAACTCTGCAACCATCTCTCCTCACACAAGCAGGGAGTTCAGAATCCGAGTTGTGCCTCCGCTGTGGCTCTGAGGGATAAACAGGGACCATCACTGAGCCAAGGAACAGGAGAGAGCCGGGATTTAACCTGCACGAGTCCCTCATCAGGAGATGAGTCAGGATTCCCTAAGGAACAACCTCAGCAGAAGGACAACACCCCAGGAAAACTCCTCCAAGATTGTTCTTTCAGGAAATAAAACATTTAGAGTTTGTCAGGAACTAATTCCTCGAGCTGCCATGGGAACGCCTAAACACTCATCAATAAACAAGGGCAGCAAAAGAATTTCTGAAATGTTCCTCATTAATCTCCCCTAATTTCCCTTATTAGTTTTGATTTTCACACTTGTCCTTTTTCATGCCTTTCATCCAGCACATTTAGAGATGGAAGGCAACACAAGCAAACAGCACAGAATCAGTTCTCTCTCCCTCATTATTGTTTAGAGTATTTGAGATTTCACTGTGATTTTCACAGCCTTTGCTAATTTCAATTTCCCTTCTTCAAACAGCTTTATGGGGGTTTTTTTCCCATTCTCAAAATTATTTTGTTTTGTTCATGCTCCTTCTTTCCCTTAGCTTTTATTGCAAACCAGCTAATCCTTTTCATTTCAAACTCATGTCATTATTAAAGCCTCTTATTTTGCTGTTGGGCTGCATCTGTTCCAGAGCCAGAATCCAGCCTTCTACGCAAATTTTACACCTCACAATTTAACCTGTTGGTCATGTTTTGGATATATTAAAATTGTTTGGGTTTTTTTTTTTTTCTTACTCCCAGCTTGTCACCTGTACCCTGGTGTCCCAACTCAGGCAAGGAACTCCTGAGCAACCACGTTTCATTTCAGAGGCTCAAGGTGAAGTCAGCCTGCAGAGGATCCACTGCTCTGACCTCCATCAGGGTTCACAAATAAGGGGAATTGGCACTAATTATAGCTGTCACACAGCTCAGATCCCTTTTCTTGCTGTCCAAGATACACCAGTGGAAGGAAAACCAAGCACAACTCCTCGATGAGCAATGGAGAATGTTTAACTCAAGGAATGCCATGGCAGTGAGGGATGGAGTCAAGAATTAACACCCCAAAATCAGATACAGAGACATTTAATTGAGATACAGAGAGCTGGGTCAGGAAGGAATTCACACAAAAACATTCATTGGTGCCATAATCCCATTGGTGCCAAGCCCCCATCTCAGGCCTGGCAGCTCATTCCTTCAGGGAATCCCCAAGTTAAACATTTTCCCCTGTAAATATTTAATGAATCCCATCACTGGGAAGTTTTCTGCACCACTTGTATGCCTGCTGTGTCTGAGCGGGGCTGTCCCAGCAGGCAGCTGCTGATCACTGAGTGGTAGAACCTGATCTGAGCAGGAATCTTGGATCAAACACGAGGAGCCAGAGTTCAACACTGTAAGGGGAGGAGAGGAAGAAGGAGATGGTACCACCTCAGCCTCTGTCAGTTCCACTGCTGAGCTTCATTTTCACTAAGGCCCTGGGGGAAAGATTAGGTTATTTTCTAGTCATTAGAGCATTACTTACTCATAGAGATCGCTATTCTATATTTCTTTCTTTATTTCTGTTTCTGTTGGACAAACCCTGTTCATTTACATCATTCCCTGACAAGCGGAGGAATCACACACGGGTTTAGGTCTTGGACAGCCAAAGGTGCTGATGGGCAGCAGGGTCACTGCCACTTTGGGGATGCTTCAAGGTGTGCCATGGCAAGGGGCAGTGCCAGGAGGGACAGGCCAGCTGCCCGAGGTAACCACACGTGTCTTGTTCATGAGAGGGGGGTGAGGGAATAGAAATGCAGAGCTCAGTGCAGGAGGCTCGGAAGCTTTGTGTTTCTCAAAGATTTTTTAGGCATCCCACAATTGTGGGCCCTGCACAGCTCTGTGCATCACACCCAGGCTCCTGAGGCAGCTGGTGGGTGGCTCAGGGTAAAGAGGTTTCTCCGTGGAAAGGGTGGTCAGGCCTTGGAAGTGCCTGGGAGGTTTGGAGTCCCCAGGCCTGGAGATGTCACCTGGATGTGGCACTCATTGCTCTGGGCTGGGGACAAGGTGGGCATCGGGCACAGGTTGGAGCTGATGGTCTGGGAGGGCTTTTCCAACCTCCATGACTCTGAGATTCTGTGACATTTTTCTTCCTGAATCATAAACTGGCTGTTCCCAGCTCTGCCACTGCCCAGCTGGGGAATCCCAGACACAGCAGTGCAGTTATGATGTTTTCTGGAAAATCCTTTTGCCAGGATTTTTTTTCTCCTGAGAAGCTGAGGAGCCTCAGGAAAGAAATGTAAACAATAATTATCTGCTGCTGTGGAATGCAACAAGTGCATCTGTGTTTGGTGCATGTTGATGGTTCTAATTGATGGCCAATCACAGTCAGATGGCTTGGACACACTGAGAGTCAGGAGCTTTTGTTCATTCCTCTCCTGTCTTTTCTAGCCTTCTGATGAACCTTTTCTCTCTATTCTTTTAGTGTGGTTTTAATATAGCATTTTAATATAATATATATCATAATATGATAAAACAGCCTTCTGAAACACGGAGTCAAGATTCTTGTCTCTTCCCTCGTCCTGGCACCCTCGAACACAACCATCCACCCCTTTAACCTCCTGATTATTTCTGTGTTTAGGGAACAGGAGCCTCTTCCCCCCCTGAGACACAAACCCAGAGCAGCATCGGGGCTTTGCGCATCGCACAAATCACTAACGAGCAGTAAAAGGGACAGGAGCAGTAATTACACGAGCTAATGGCTGCTCCAAGCTGGGCACTGCGTGTACATTATTACAGTGATTCACTCCAGAACATCTTAACAACAACATTTCCTTTGGGATATGCCCGTGCAAGGTCAAGCAAAAAATAAGAGAGTGTGGCGGGGAGGAAATCTTTCAGATGAGCACTGGGGGAACCATCAGCAATCCAGGCACCACCAAACACTCTGTGGAGAACTCAGGGTCCCCAGCGGAGTATTCAGACAGAAACTGGTCAACCAGGAACATCTGAAACCAATTACTCCCTTCCCAAGCCATCCTAATGGAATGATTATGCAAGCGGATGGAGAGGGGAGAATTAAATGCCGTGGAGGCAGCGTGGGAGGACAGCAGCTCACTCAGTGATAAGATGTACTCTGTGCTTTTAATAAATAGCAACAAATTGCACATAACCAGTTAAAGTTGAGCGCTGAGGCAAGTGCTTTGCTGAACTGGGTCCAAAAAACCTATTCCGATCCTTGCTGGCTTAAAAAAAATAACCACCAAGAAAACAAATAAAAATTTCAGTGAGCAGGAAGGTGCCAGGTTATTTCTTGTTATCTGACATCTCAGAAAGGGAGCTTGTCACCAGCTCCTCAAATTGAGTCATCAGGCCTGAAATGCCTGGCTTAAAATACTCCTTTTTCTACTCAGTAGCATGTGCACGTATGTGGTTCTGATGTAGGGTTTAATGCATGGTACAAAAAAAATTTCTTTTTCTAACTGCAGCAGCGAAACACAAAGTTCTCAGGAGAGACACAGAGACCAAGGCTCCTCCTGGAGCTGAATTCAGGCTTGTTTCAGGTCTTGTTTTTATTATTATCCATAACCTTTTCACACAATCTGGCATGAAACAATTCTGACAAGTTTATTAAAGCCTTTTGTTGTTACACTTGACATTTATGAAGGGGAGATGATAAATAAGCAGAGGAATGACATGTTTGCCAGAAATGCAGACTCTGGTGAGGAAGGCTTCTCCCCAGCCTCCCTTTTAAATGAAATCTACCCTCTGCAGTCATTCCTGTGTCTCTAGGAAGGAAAAAAATCCAGTTTTTCTGCACTTGAACAGCCAATTTGATCCTGATTTTGAATTCCAAACATTACGACTTCAGTTTCCAAGCCACTGAGGTCCTATGCAAGTGAAGATTATAATTTTATTTAAGCAGCAAGACAAAGGGCAGCGAGTTTTAGTGTAGTAAAATCATTAATGATGAAATAATTTTGACACCAAGTGGGCTGGTTTGGGAGCTCTTCTCTGCTCACTACACTGCAGCCCCTGCCAGGGATCCACAGAGAAAACACAGGAAAGAACACAAGTCACTAGAAATCTGCATTACTCCACATACAGATTAGAGACCAATATGGAAAAAATCTACTTACACTGCTCCATGTCCCAAAATTTTTGAGGTAGAAATAGTAAAAAGTAACTAGAATAAGAGTAGACACTTTTGGGTGCCCAAGGAGGAGCCATGGAGGCTCGTGCTGGGCATTGCTGAGTGATTTCCTTGTCATTATTGGGTTATTTAAAGGATGGTACCACATCACAAGTGGAAGTGGTTTGTGTATGAAAATGGGCTTTGGGAAAATGGAAACTTCCTAGGGCACTTTCTGCCAGGAAAAAAATTAAAAATCCAGTGTTTCATGGTCAGGCAGCACCAGCAAACACAGTACCCTCTGAATTTCCAGTACAGGGGCTCTGGAATCCAGGAAAACTTGAATAAACTGGGGGTTCTACTTCCAAGCACAGAAATTTTCTTTGGGACAGAAGTTCTGCTTTGGATTGTGTCAAACATTGTGAATTGGCCCCAAAAGGACCAATGGGAATAACAGATGAGTGATCCAGCTGAGCTTTGTTTGCACCACCTTTACTGGTCTTGGACAAGGCTGAGCATAGGCAGAAATTCAGATTGGACTCTGGAAGATCAAAATTATTTTGTTAAAAGTACAGGAAGTGCTGAGTTTTTCTGTGTTCAAAAGAATGTTGAAATTCTGTCACAAAGCAAAGGCATTAAAATATGGGTTTTTTTCCTTGAGACTACTGGAAACTCACATGATTAGAAACATAATTATTGCTGGGAGTCTCTAACCTTGTGCAGGAGAACAACAGAAAACCACAGAGCAAATCCCAAATGTGATTTAGCACAAAATCCTCCCCAGACCTTGCACCAAGGGAGGACTCGGTGTCAGCCAGCAAAGCCTACCAAGGTGATTTGCTTTCATATTATGATTTAAAATGACAACAATTAAAATTATTTCAGTTAAGGAGCATCAGTTTTATTTTCATATAATTTAACTGTTTGGTTGTTAATAATTTTAAGAACTAGGTCTGCAGTATCTGCATTCTATAGGGCTTTTTCTAAGCATAAAAATCTTACCATATTCTCAAGTAAACCTGCATGGAGGCACCTTTGATCTCTGCAATATTAAAATACTAATTAGAAACACAATCAAAGTAAGATTAGAATTATTATTGCCCTGACAGTGCTAGAAATTACTTTGGTTGTTACAAATTGAACAGAAAAACAGAAATGAACTCAGTGTGTCCCTTGTGGGACATTTTGCCTTTCCCTCCCAGGAACGTTCCAGGGAGCTCTAAATAATCCCAAGTACTACACGGTTGCTTTTAAATTGACCTCACAGAATGTCATAAAAGTTTATTCAGAAGACAAACTTCACATCATTTGCAATCACACAGCACATCCCGAGGTCACATCAGCCTGTGCTGCTGAGAGATTCTGCATTTCATATGCAGATGCCAATATCAGAGGCTGGAATCGTATTAAATACCGAGTGAGTGTCATAAAAGCACATCTAAGAGAGGAAAAAAACCCTTTACAAGCAGCTGATGGGCCAAGCCTGGGCAAGGAAACAATCCCATTCTGCACATCCACAGGTGTTTGCAGGTACCTTCCAAAGATGGTCTTGGCTGCTTTTTTTTTTTTTTTTTTAAAAAAAAAGGAGCTGTGAATGAGAGAAATCAAAGCTGCAGGTACTTAATTTGTGCATCCCTTTGATGATCAAAGCCTTGCTCAGGGTTCACAGCAATTCTGATCTCACAAAGCCACTTTCTTGTCTAGAGCCCAATCTCCAGCTCCAATCTCGTGGTGGAAATGGGGCAGAAAATCATAAAATCCTGCAATGGTTTGGGTTGGAAGGGACCTTGAAACATCTCTTTCCGCCCAAGAGAACTCTGAACAACAAAACAAACCCCCCAAAATTCTTTTTTTTTTTTTTTTAAAGTTTTTCTTCTTGTAAATTTTAAGAATGGTGTTTCGTACTTGGCTGGATTACAGACTGTTGGCGGAGGTTTTAGGACAATAAATTCAGGCAAATCTCGATGCTGCTCCCAAACCAGCAGGTCCCAACTGGAGAGTGTTTGGCTTCAACCAAAAAGATCCAACCTCTGCCTGGCAGTGGGAAGGAAGCTCCTGAGGAGAACACAGACCATGGCTACCACTGAATGAGCGCTTTCTCTTTTTTATTCCAGCCTTCTCTGCCTCTTCCCTGGGAGATGAGTCATTAATCCGGCATTTAGATGATGTTCTGAGTAGCCTTGCTGAATTCCTTCTGTGTTTTTTGGCCGTCAGGACGCGCACAAAGCCATTGAGAAAGCTCTGAGGACTCTGCTAATTATCTCCCAACAAACAACGCTCCTCAGCTGGAGCAGCTCAATGGAAAGCCTTTGGTATTTTTAGTACAAAGTCTCTGCTGCTTTTCAGAGTGCTTTAGAATATTGCACTGCTTTCAATATGGAATTGTTGGAGCCTGAAATAAAGTGTTCTCAGCGGGGGTCAGGGCCACCTTCCCTGGTTCTGCCATCCCCCCGTGGTGTCTCACAGCCAGCTCTGAGCCTGGCACAAATAAATGCACTCCCTTTTCTGACATGAGTCCTAAAGGTAGAGGAGAACGTGGGGATGCTCTTAAAATCAATTAAAACCAATCATTGCAGAACAGCTACAGCTGCTAGTGCTCTAAACCAGGGAGTTTTCCAAACTTAAGTACCTGAAAAATCCATCCTGCTGCTCCTCCTAAGGATGTCATTATGGCACAAGGTTGGGGAAGATGACAAATGAAATACTAATTGGAAAATAAAATACTAAAAACATGTTTTAAAATGGAAAGCAGTGTCAAGCCACTCAGGTTCAGTCTTTGGAAAGACACAAAATACAAAGCAAATTAATAGGCATAATGAGATAAATGGATCAAATTGTCACGTGAGCCCAAATTAGCTCCCAGTTGACTTAAAGAAATTCAGGGCTGTTAACCTTAAATTGAGCAAAAACTCTATTTTAATTAGCTCATGCAACAGTTAAACAGCAATGGCATTTGAGAGATTAGGTGAACATTTCTCATCTTTAACATTTCTTTCTTCGGAGAGAATTTTGCTGGTAAGGTGAGGCTTGACACAGGCCATCAGTTCCTTCACTGCAGCATGTCTGGGAACCACCAAATCAAATTCCTAAGCTCACAACCCTTTTCCAGAAGAATTCACCACTCACAAGGTCAGATGGATACAAACCCCACAAGGGGAATAAATGGAGCTGCAGTGGCAAGGCTCAAATTACCGGACTGGAAATGTCTTTAAAAGAAAAAATTAAGGATTCTAAGTGTTTCCATGAGCAAGGAAAATGGTGGCTGTGGATTTGCACAGCTCCCAGCCCTTCTTGAGGGACCACAGACAGCTCCCAGCAGTGCTGAGGGAAGACAATCCCTTATTTTGCCTCAGACCTCAGAACTGATCCAGGTCATCCAAGCAACTGTTTTTCCCAGGTCCCTTTGAACAGATCCACACAAGGAAGGTGCAGGTTAAAAGCTGGAACCAGATGCTATCCCACTGCTTTGGCATTTCCCATGGACTCTCAGCCTCTCCGTTGCCCATGGCAGCTGAGCCCAGGCCACTGCTCCCTGTTTATCCAAACAGGACCTTGCAGTTACACTTTTATGGCAGAGGATTTCTGGGGGCTGTTTTCTCTGGAAGCCCCTTTTCCTCCTGCTGAGCAATCTGTAATTCACAGAAGTACAAACCAGCCAAATTTGCCAGCACGCCTCACAACCCCCCTTGCCAGGAGATTCAAATATTGTAATTCTCAATTCTCCACGGCTCCCAGAGGAGCACAGAGACAGGCAGTGCGTGCCCTATCAAACTCAGGGTCCCGAGGCTCTCCACGAACTCCCTGTCCTACCCCTGGGCTGGGCACTGTCAGGAGCTCCCTCCCCAGCAGCTCAGGAGAAATCAAACCCAGCTCAGATGAGCGATGCCTTCCTGACTGATTCTCTCCCGTGGGGCCAAGATGCCCTGTCCAATCTATTCCTAACAGACAGCTCCAAACCACAGTTCCTCCTCCTTGCATGTGTCCAGTTGTGTCAGGAAAATGACCTTTCCTCATCTCCCCAGGTCCTTCATCTCTGTCTGCATCACACCTATTTTTTTTGCTTGTTTGGTTTTGTTTGTTTGTTTGTTGCTTGGAATGAAGAGGGGTGCCCAAAATAGCAAAGGATATTCTTATTACAGCATTCCTTCTGCTGAGCTGCTCCATCCCATCTTATTCCTCTTCTGGCCCAGGAGATGAGGGTATTTCATTACCAGGTGAAATAATTCCCCTCTGCAAAATTGATCAAGTTCTTTGCCATCTCCAGAAGAAAGCGGTTCTATTAAACATGGATTATTAACAATAATAAATGCTTCAAACCCCTGGGCACTGCTCACCAGCCACAGGAAAAGCATTATCATAAAACCCACATTCTTAAATTCTAAAGGAATAAAGCTTGGAGCCGGATTGGTGGCAATGGCAGGGATATCTATCAGGGAAGCCCATTATGATGAAGAGAAGCACTTAGAGCACAGAAGGGCTCTGACAAAAAGCAGTCAAAACGTTTTCATCAAGGATAATGGATCTGCTCTGCAAATCCCAGCTCACAAACACCCCAACACACACACAAAAGCCTTTCTCCATTTTATTTGCATCTTGTTCAAGTGGTTACAAGAATGTTGAGTTAATTTTCCCCCCCTTTCTTCCCTTTGAACACCATCTCACACAGACAGCTCAGGGCCTTTCATTCCCAAGCCTCAGCCACACAGGGATCTTTGTCCCTGTTCCATCAGCTACAGCCAGAGCAAGGGATCAGAATGATCCATGGACTTCTCCCTGCTCCTCTCTGCCAGCACAGGAGCCTTTCTGCTGCTTCTCTGCCAAAAAGCCTCAGTCCCACGAAGGAAGGGAAAAGGAGAAAAAAGGGAAAAGGAGAAAAAAGGGAAAAGGAGAAAAAAGGGATTCTGCCCCACAAAGGAAGGGAAAGGGAGAAAAAAGGGATTCTGCCCCGCTCAGGTGAGACCCCACCTGCAGAGCTGCTCACCAAAGAACTTTACAGAAGCCTAAATGAGGATTTAATATTTTTCAAACTGGTTTTTTTTTTTGCCCTGCAGTCCCCATCACGGTGACACCCTCAGCCTCAAAGTGCTGATTTGAGGAACAATTCTGGTAACTCCTCTCATACCCAGGGAGGATCTGCCACCTTGGCTTCCCTGGGTGACCAGGGGTGGCACAGAGCAGAGGAACAGAACCCAGAGGGGAGCAGCAGCTTCTCCCAACCAGCTTGTTCTTCAGCTTGTGCTCAACAGATGCTGCTGCCCAGGCAGGGCCAAGGCCCTTTAACTGATCTCTGCAGTGGAATCCATTGGGAAATCCTCTTGAGACAGAGATGGTTTGGTTTCTTGTGCTAAACCTAGAAATCCTGAAGTATGGGATTGAAAAAAAAAATAAAAGAAATGCACAAGGGAAAGAGCTGAAAGCCAAAGCAGCATCCTTACCTATACAAATCCTGACAATTCCATCCCTACCTATATGAATCCTGACAATTCCAAGATATCTGAACAGCAGAGCAAGCAAAAAATACAAACCCAAATAATGTCAACTATTTCTGTTTGCCTTTCTCTGAGCACAAAAGGGAACAGAGATGAGTCAAGCTGCAACAGCTTCTTGGAAGAGCTGGTAATTGATTTATTTTTATAGCCTTGTTTTGTCCCCTTCCTTCCTCTAAGACACATAGAGGAAAAAAAAACTGGGGAAAGGGCAAAATAAGTCAGTCTGCCTGGCGAGTCCCACAAGCAGAAAATTACAGCAGGCTGAAAAAAGCCCCACAAGGAGCCAGTGGCTGGGGAAGGGTCCCTGGGCAGTCCCTGTGTGCTTTATGACAAGTGCTCCATGCACTGCTGCCTCACGCTGCATCTGTGGGAGCAGATGGGGAAATTCAGAGACCAGGAGGAAATGAACAAACTCACAAAGCCTTTTTTTTTTTTTGGGTTAAATAATTGAGAGATAATAAAAATGCAGTTCTCAGCATTAATTCAGCAATGGAAATGGGCTGGATGAGGGAGAGAAGTCCAGAGGCTCTTGAACCTGCCAAGGGCCATCAGTGAACACCTCCCAAGGGTTTTCCAAAGTCTGGCTCCAGGCTGGACCTGGCTGCAGGAAATCAGAACGCACAGAGGGAGTTTCCCCCCTCAATATATTATTGCAAAAACAAATGGATTAACTGAGGGTTCAGGACAGATCCAGGCTCCCCTGAATCATCCATGTCACCCTCCAACTCCTGAATCCCAGGATCCATCTACACAATCCTTATTTCATTTCATCTCCATTAAAACTTCTGTGAATAAATCCATTAAAAATCCATGAAATTCAGGATTTGAGCTCCTGCTTTGAGCTGCAAGCAAAGGGAAACACAAACAGAGCTTTGGAAGAACCAACAGCTGAGCTCAGGGACCTTTTGTGCTGCACATTTGCCCCGGTGTTCCCCAAGTTTAATGGATCTCACACGCTTTCACACATGAATGTAGGTTTTTTTAAGGGTTTCTGCATTTCATTTCCTTTCTTTCTTGTTTTAGCTGTCTCTCAGGGTTCTTCTGCCTCCTAGAAAACTCTGAAGTGTGTACTTCCCTAACAAGAACTAACTTCTAAAATGAAATACCCCTCTCAATTTGTGAGGGAAACCATCCCTTTAACCTCTCCTGAGACAAACTATTGTTTATAGAGATGGGGGAAGGAAATAAAAAGTGTTCAGATGTTGGCTTCACAAGCCTGCTTTCCATATGATAGAGCCTGGAATAAAAATATATCAAACGAGCCTGTGTTTGAGGGCTAAGCATGAAAGAAGCACAGACTGTGCACAAAATTCCTCCAGCCCAACTCATTTTTTTTCAGCACAGCCCCTCAGAACATAAACTTCAACTCTGTCTCACATCCTTGCCTCATTTATTACCTGTATTTTCAATATTCAAGAGACACTTTAATCACCATGCTGTGCTTTAATTGTTATTAGCATTTAGATTATATGGTAATCTTGCAGACAGAAGTCAATATTAAATTACTGCCTTTGCCTGCTGAAGAGTAGTATATATAGAGGGAGAACAGAGCTGAAATGTCGTTTAAAGTTTCAGTTCAATTTTATGTCCTAATTACTCTGGAATGTTATGAAAGGCCTGTAACACCACACCATATATTGCTATCATCCCATAACTGGCTTTATAGGAGCATTACAGAGTGCATTGAACTCATTACAGGGGAGCACAGCTGAAGTGATACTGAGAAACTGCCCCTTGTTGTCACAGACTTATTTCCTGGAAAAGTCCCTTTGCCCGGGATTCTGTATTATAAAATTATAAAAGGGTTCCTGGAAATATCACTACATTAATTTATTTTATTTGGTGTTGCTACTTCTCCGTGCTTCAAAGAGCTTTTCTGTTCCTGCCTGGGAAATTTCCCTTTCACCAACAGCTTTCCGTATAAAATTCAAGGCAAGCCTGGGTTGAAGTTTCTTTGAAACCTGCTTAAACCTAAGCACATTCTACTCCCAATTATATCCTTTGATTATCTTGATTCTGATTTAACACTGATCAACAAAAACTAAATTTTGCAATTTCTCTTTTTTTTTTTTTTTTTTCTTTTTCTTTTGGAATTATTCTCAGGCTGACAGCAACAGACCAGATGCCAAAATTACCATGAAATAATGCAAAATCTCAATATTTCCAAAAATCCAGCATGTGTTTTAAACACGTTATATAAAGAATTACCCTTAGATGCTTCTTAATCACGTGACAGAGAGAAATCAGTGTAGAATTGGGAATTCTTTACTGGGCATGAAGGGAAAATTGGGAATTCCTTACTGGGGATGAAGGCCCTGGCATGGAGCTGTGGTTGCTGCATCCCTGCAAGTGTCCAAGGCCAGGACCTCTTCTGTCATTCCCAGAAAAACCTCTGCAGAGGCAATTCTGTTGTAAATGCTGCCTGATCCCAAATATTAATGGAATACAGAGCCAGCACAATTCTGGCTGAGGTTAATTTATTCTACACTACTAACACAGCATTCAAAATATAATAAAAAACCCTCGGTATAATTGCTGTTGCTGTAAAGCCAAATGATTGGTGACAGCTTTACAGTCACCTGCCACAGGAAGGGGATAAAGCCCGTTATTATCAGATGATGATCTAAAAGTACCTGTGGAAGAAAGCGATTTTTCTTACAGATATCCTGCTAAAGGCAGGGGAAAGGGCTCTTCACATGGAGTTAGGCAAATCCTGACCAGAATCAGACGGACTTTTCCATGGGAAAATTGGCTCCTCCCTGGAGCTGGAAATATCCAACACATCACTGTCAAAGTCTGGGATATCTTTGGGTATGTGCGGCTTAGAAAAACAATAATATTCCAGTAATGTCCATGTAATTATGCTATTTATCCTGGAAGCACTCACAAAATGGCAGAAGGCGGCAGAAAATAATTTTGTGGGACACAAGTGCAGCTGCTGGAGCTGGGTGAGGACAGGGCTGAGGTGAGAGGCTGGACACAATCACAGGCACAGCCCAATCAAGAGAACACGTGATCAAGACCTTATCTCCACCCTGGGTGCACCTGGCTGTTTATAAATGGAAATGTTCATTACCATTATTTTAAGGGTTACCATAACCTACAGCCCTATTCCTAAATTCAGGATAAGACCAAGCACGTTATTAAGCACAGTGAAATATTTAGTTTTTAAGTACTTTAAACTGAAGGCAGGATTTTTCAGTTTTGTTGGTGAAGGAACTGGGGGTGAGAAATGAGGGGGGTTACAATCCTGCCGTGCCAAGGCAGCTTTGCAGGCTGTCCCAAAGGGGCACCCACCTCTCCTGGAGCAGCTCTGCTCCAAAAATTCCCCAGGAAAAAGTGCTCCAGTGTGAGGATTGACAGGTAGGGAAGTGCCAGGCTGGTGGAGATGGCAATTATTAATTCTGCCAATTCCACAATCTGGAGATTTCCAAGTGTTTTGCAAACATGAGTAGATTCAGTTTCATAATTGTTTTTAGTCTGTAATCAAATCCTCTCACCTTTCCACAGCCAGGGAAGCTGAGGAATACCAATCCTACTGAGGGGGAGCTTGGCTGCCTGGAAGTGGATCCCTGGGGAAGCCTCTCCCCATCCCAGCTGCAATCCCAGCAGTGCACGCTGCAGTGCATCAGGTTGGAAAGTGGATTTTATGAGTATTCCATTCTAGAGCACAGCCTCTTCCAGGACTACAGAGAAACAAGGCTCAGGTTGTGCCAGGGGAGGGTGAGGTTGGATGTCAGGGAGAAAATCTTCCCTGGAAGAGCTGTCACGCATTGGAACAGAGTCCCAGGGGAGTGTGGAGTCCCCATTCCTGGTGGGGGTTCAGAACTCAGGCAGATGTGGCACCTTTTGATGTGATTTATGGGCATCCAGGGCTTGGACTGGATGATTTGAGAGTTCCTTTCCAACCTGAATGATTTTGTGACTTCTGGAAAGGGGGGATCTTTGTTGAGCACTGGATAACAGAAGATTAAAGCATTCAGAGCAACGGCACAAGCTCCATGCCCAACCTGTTCCCACAGCACAGGCAGGATTCGTGCCTGCTATAACCTTGTTCTGCCCTTGGCAAGGTGGAAGAATCCTCTCCAATATGCTTGGCCACATCTGTTGCAAGTAAACTGTGTTTAAAAAAAACCCCAAACCACCAAAACACATTCAAACAAACAAACATTAACTGTTGGGCTAAAAGGCAGGCAAATCTAAAGTTAAGTCTGTAACTCCATCCTGTGGTACAGAGGTATTACAGCACAATTTTTAAAATTCAGGGACACAAATATTTCTCTCTGTTATACTCTCTGATTTGCCTGGGAATTAGAGAGCCTTTCAAAATTTCCTTTAGAATACCCTTCCTCATACAGGTGAAATACATATGGTGGGCCTTGCTCAATTGTTGAGGTCAATCCCTTTGTCCAGGATTTTTCTCCTGAGAAGCTGAGAAGCCTCAGAGAAAAAGGAAAACCATTCTTATCTCATTTACTTCTCCTGTGTTTTGCTCCTTTGGAATGTGTTTGGAGATTGTTTCATTGGTTTCTGCTATGAATTATTTTGATTTATTGGCCAATCAGGGCCAAGCTGTGTCGGGGCTCTGGAATGAGTCATGAGTACTCATTATTATCTTTTTAGCCTTCTGTACGTATCCTTTCTGTATTCTTTAGTATAGTTTAGTTTAGTATCCTTTACTATAATATATTACAAAATAATAAATTAGCCTCCTGGGAACATGGAGCCAGATTCATCATTCCTGCCTTCCTCTGGGGCCCTGCAAATACAATATACAAGAGCCTGATTTTCACCTCTAGACACACACTTTATTGTTGGGAGGGTCCAGGTGTGCTCTTGTTCATGCCAGCACTGAAAAAAATAGGCTAAAATGTAATAAATTCTTTCCAAATAGGTATTGCCAATGATCTGAACTCTGGCAACGCAGAGCCCCCAGCTCTGTAAATGGCCAGGCTGGGTAACAAATCCCTGCCCTGCAGAGTGTCCCTTGGGCTGGATATTCCCTTCTCCAGAGATCTACAGGCAGGATGAGCAATGACAGGACAAGGGGAAATGCTTTGAAATGGAGAGAGGAGATTTTAGGATAAAATTCTCCCCTGGGAGGGGAAAGCTCTGGCAGAGGTTGCCCAAAGAAGCTGTGGCTGCCCCATCCCTGGAAGTGTCCAAGGCCAGGCTGGAAACACCTGATCATTCCCAGAGCATGTGCCTCTGCTGAGACACCACGTGGAACAAAAAACCTGTTGGTGAAGAGGCAGAAAACTGCTGGTGCAAGGCCTCAAAGAACCCCTCAGTCAGTGGATAGCTAAAGTGGATGAGTGTAATGAAAGGTATCACCTCCCACCTCCTCTTTTTCCTTCAGCCTCAGTTTGTCCAGCTCACTCATCCTCGTGTTTTGCTGCCTGGTACACAAAGCCCAACTTAATTCATAATGATAAAAACAAAAGAAAAAAAAAAAAGACTCCTGCTCACTACAACATGTTACTTTCCATTTTTTTTTTCTTCAGGCAACTTCTCAGCATCATGGTTTTTCAGCTCTAAACAAAGCTCCTGCTGAAAAGGCTCTGAGTGACAGTGGAAGGAAAGGAGCTTCATCACAGCTGTGTGTACTCACAGAAATTTTAAGGCAGACAAGCAAAGGGAAAAGCAATAGTTATCCACCAAAACAAAGCAGCGCCTCCTGAAAGGAAATATCACAGCAAATAGCAGAGATTTTCATTCACCCAGACATTAAAAAGAAATCTTTTTCACTTAGCTGAAAAAAAAAGAGACAATCATGTGTCTTGATTTCCCAAGCACATGGAGTTGATATTGAAAGAGGGGCTGTCAGTTTAGCTGAAGACAAGAAATGTCCTTTTCTAGCAGTGTTTAACATGCACTCATGAATTCTGTATGAACACAAGTGTCCTTGTTGGCTGATGGAGTGCACGTTCCCATTCAGTGCCAGGCAGGAATTCAAACATATTTCAGCAGGGCTGTGGAGGAGCACCAGGAGCGACAATTCAGAGGAACAAAACACAGGTGAGTGACTTTGCTGAGAGCCCATTAAAAACCTGGCAGCAAAACTGCTCAAAAGCAGCACAAGTCTCAACTTGAAGGTGTTGGATTTCATTCCCAAACCTCAATGAAGAGCTGTGAAAAGAGAGGAGCTTTCCAGAAATCTGAGGTGTGGGATGAGAGAGAAGACAGCAGGGACATTTGATGGCATTGCCTTCCTTACTTGCACTTGGTTGCTCCTGGAATCAGAGCAAGGAAAATCCCTGTTCTTCCACTTTTGCTGATGAGGCTCAATTTAATTGGTTTGATTTGATCAATTTGGTTTGGTTTGGTTGCTCAGTTTAATTCCTTTCCCTGATAGCCAACCTAAACCCCTCCTGACACAGCTCCAGCCCTTCCCTGGGTCATGGTCACCAGAGAGAAGAACATTTTGTCAAATCCCACTAAAACCATTCCAAAACCTCAGTGCTCCTGTGACACCCAATTTCCCAAACACATCCACATGGGCAACCAGGCCTCAACAGCAATGCCACTCTCAACATCCCTTAAAATTTTATTGTCAGACTCCAGGAAACAAGGATATCAAAAGTGGAAAAGCAGAGCGCACCACCACTCCAAATTCCTCTTTTACAGCAACATAAAGTGGCCATCTAATGCAGTGCTATCGTAAAATTAAATCACGCTTACTTGTCATTTTGTACCGGCCCAACCGACAGATTAAACACTACACAGCAAAATGTAATTTCCCCGAGTGAAGGGAGAAGAGGGGGTTGAAATATCTTTGTCTGCAGTGTCTGCAGCAGCCCCAGGAAGAGGATTTAGCAGTGTCTGCCTTCAGGGCACAGGCAGCACTTGGCCTCCCCCTGCCAAGGGAAACAGCATTTCAGCAGCCTGCCAAGGTTATCCTTCTTTTTTAGAGAAATCCTGGCAGGGGGAGAGCTTTTCAGGTTGGAAATTTAATAAATGTGCAGTTGAGAGAAGTAAAAATAGTTTTTCCTGCCACATCCCGAGTTCAGGGGAAGATTTTTCCTGCAGCTGCCCCAGAGATGTGGGGTGAGAGCTGCACCCAACACCCACCAAGGCTGCAGAGCATCCCCTGCACCCACAGGAACCTCTGCCTCCTCAGGAATATTTCCATGTGGAGCCAGCAAGGACACTAAATACCATCTACAGCCCCTTGGAACAGGGGCCGTGTGTGCCCAAAGCAGCCAAAACACAACTTCCATGGAATATTCTGAGCTGGGAGGGATCACAGGGATCAAGCCCAGCTCTGAAATGAATGGCCCATCCAGGGATCAAACTCACAACTTTGGAATTATCAGCATTCCATGGAAAGGCTGTTGTCCCCCACAGCAGGAGCTCATCCCCCTGCTCTCACCCACATCCCCAAGTCCCAAAACCAGAGCCAGTTCCAAAGCTCCTTGGAGGTGGCCAGTCTTTGGGACGTGTAAGCAGCAGTAGGAATAAGGGGATTGCCAAAAACATCAGGGCTGAGAGCATGGAAAACTCTGCTCAGCTTAAAGCAAAGTGACATCTGAGCTGCAAAGTGACATCAGTGGCTTCTCAGTCCCTGAGTCTGTGAGGTTCAGCTCATTCTGGGACAATGGAAAAGTGAGGAATGGGGCACAAGGATGTCCCCTCTATGCATACACACCTGATCCAGCCAGCACAGCCCCTCCAAAAACCTGCTTCTCCATTCTGTGTGACCTCTGGTCTATGACAGCTGAAAAATCCCTGAATTTGGGTTAAAACCTCACTAATTTCAGCTCAGAGTCACCTTAAACCCCTTCTGTAAAGCAGTAATGCCATAACTCAGATACTCATCCTAAATAAACGTGCAGGAATTTTGTGCCTTTCCCGAAAATCGTATTTCCTGACCTGGCTGTGTGCTCTGGCACACTCTGCAGGCTTTATTGATTAGAAGGTCTGTTAAGATTTATCAGACTTGATAATGCACTCTACTTGATTAGGATTTCCAGCTTCAGAGTCAATACAGGATTCATATGTGATGGAGAGCACTTGGATTCACTCTGTTCCCTTTGGAAATTTGACAGGAATTGTCTTAGGCCCAGCATTGGAAAAGCAGAAACACAGCACTTCAAAAATTAAAGAAATCCTTTTCTGAGAAATTAAAGAACGTATTTTAAATAGAAAGGCACCTCCTGCTTGTCAGGGCTACAGGAAAATGAGAATGCCACACTGGACAAAGGCAGGAAATGGGAAATTCAGGCCTCTAGAATAGTGATTCTTCTCACTTCAATATCCTAAGTCCTTCCCTCTGCACAGGATGAACTTCATCCAATATTCTACAGCCTCTTTGTAAAGGGATTTTTTTTCCCTTGTAATGAAAAAATTCACCTTAATTAAGCAGCACCACGAATAGAAAGACTTTTAACAAAACCAACATGTAATTTCTCTCCTTCAAAATTATACGTACATTAACATTTACAAATCTGTTCCTTTTTAAAAGGATCCACCCGAGTGAGGCATCTTCAGCTTGTGAATTCACCCACTCAGCTCTGACTACAAAACAGATTTTTCTCTCTTTAGCACTTGTGGTCAACTGCATCAATATTTCTGTGCCCACAAAATGCCAGACAAAAAGGAAAGCATTTTAAAGCTTGAGAAGCTGCATTTCAGGCTCAGTCAAGCAGGTCTTTGTCGGGTCCAAAGGAGAGGGAGATTTGTAGTGGGGCTCAATGCCTGCAGTGATGCTCCTTCATTTCTTCTGGGCTTGGAATAGATCTGGCATTCAAAATGAACTTCTGAAATGCAACTGGAGATGGACTAAAAGCTACAACGTTGTAGCTTTAGCCAAAAGAATGGAATCCGTAGGAAAAAAAACATGGCTTAAAATTCAGATTTAGAATAAACACTCTTTGAAATTATCTGTGTGATTATCACACACATCACACCAGGAATTAAACTGATGTGGGATTGGTTTGGGGTTTAAAATCTTTCTTCCTCTTTACAAAATAGTAGATTCTCTGTGGATGAGATTTCTGGAGGTGCCCACCTGCCTAAATGTGGGAATTAATGTTCTTCAGGATTTTCCAAACCACCTCAGATTATAAAAATGAGTACAACTACCTTCAACACAAAAAAAGACCAAAACTGAACAACTTTAGGCCAGGCTGGATGGGGCTTGGAGCTACCTGGTCTAGGGAAAGGTGTCCCTGCAATGGGGAGGAGATTCAAGGTCCTTCCAACACAAACCATCCCGGAATTTTACAAACTTATGTCCATGTGTTTCTTTAGATGTTTAAATACCTTTAAAAGGCCCGAAGTTGTGGAGGGATGGAGGCAAAGGTCAGTGTTCAGTTTAACACCTGAATATCAGCCCCTCTCTATTAGAAGCCAGGCAAATGTCCAAATTTTGGGGGGTGGGGGGAAGTCACATATATAGGAATTATTAAGGAGTGCAGCATTAAAACCCTCCCATACCTGCAAGGTTCTCTCCAAGCCTCATCCACCTAAAAACACAGCCCCAAACAAGACGTTTTCTTCAGTTTTGTTGTTTACATTTGCTGGCAATCTGGAGAATCTGAAGTGGGGTTTGATAGTGCTCAAAACATCTCCCTGATTCATTGCTCCAAATCTGGACCTCAGCGTTCCCTTTGAGTCATTCCACTTATATTTAGCAACACCCAAATGCCTCATGATTCTCTCCAAAATAAACATGAAGAGGCTTTAATCAAAGCTAGGCAGCAGAAGCTGTAGCTGTCCCACACTTTTCTCTTCAAGAACTCTAATAATATTAATTTCCAAGTCTCCAGGATCCCTAAAACAGTCCCAGTGAAGGATTTCTACCATAAAAATGCTGAAGAAAGCCTGGTGGTTCATCCCAAATTTCATCAGGGTTTATAGGAAATGCCAATGGGGCCATTCCATGCCTTGAAATGTGTTACAGGAAGTAAATTTCTACTCAATGGGACTGAATTTTTTGCAAGGTGAGTTAAGCAGTTTTTATTCATATCAACCTGGGAGCAGCCATGGCCACGTCAATCCCACTGTCCATGCTCCCATTTTTCCAGGAATCCATGTCTGCTGGAGAGATTTAAGTGGTTTAGCACTCCAGCAATGGCCCTCCTGGGCAGTTCTCAGCATTTTTTAGGGTTCCTACAGCAGAGAGGAATTTGGGGCCCACTCTCCTGATCACTGCCTATTTTCCTTGCCTTGGAACACGGCCTCTTCAGCACCAGGAATGCAGGAATTCATTCCCAGAACTCCAATCCACAGGCAGCTCCTGCTGACAGAAGAAACCAAACCCAGATTTTTCTCCTCCCTGCCCAGGTTTTCTGTCTCAGACATGCCCTTCCCATATTGTTTTCCTCCTTCTCTTGGAACCAGGCTGAAAATCGACCTTGTCCTCCTGCGGTGTCTTGGCAGCACTGTCGGGATCTGGATCTTGGCATTCCTGATGCTCCTCCACACGTGAGCCCTTTTGGAGGAATGTCACGACTTCCAGCACATCTCAGAACAAGGATCCCATCTAAAATTTTGTAATGGTTTTTGTTAAGACTGAAAATCTGCTGCCAACCACAAACCAAGGCACAGGGTGGGATTGTGGGGGTGTCCTGTGAGGGACTTGATCCTGATGGGTCCCTCCTAACTCAGCATATTCTGGTACTGTGGAATGATCCCACCCATTCATCTGCAGATAAATTAAAAGCTGGCAGGATGTTCCTTTTCCAGTTCCTCCACCACTTATTTTTCCCCCACAGAGGTTCAGCACCTCTGCCCACCCATCCCTCTGTCTGAGGAGCCTCGCCTGGTTCAGGCCCAGCAGGAAGGTGTCCCTGGTCCGTGTTTGTGCTGGGAGGCTGCAGTTCCAGAGGGATCCCCCCAGGAGCAGAGGCACCAGCTGCAGCCACAGGAGGAACAGCAGCTTTTGGCAAAGTGGGAGCCGTGCAGGAAGCTGGACTGGCTCCTCCTCCTGTTTATATTTGCCTTTTACTCATTCTAATTAGACAGGGAGACAGATGCCCTCTCCTAACAAACTGAGCTGAGCTCCTGATACCATCCAAGAAGCAAGAAATTCATTATTAATCATCACAATCTCTTCCTGGACTTCCCACCCTGCCTAGAGCTCGAGCTTCAGGGCTGCCAAGGAGTGAGTTCCAAAGCACTGAAGTTCTTGTGGGATAATTATTTCTTACTTCTGAAACCAAAGAGAAACACTGTTTCTTGCAATCTCATGTATTCAAATTAATTAGATTTACAGTCTTGACTGGCTGATCAGCCAGCAACAGAAAATAAGATTCCTACACAAATAATGAATTGCTCAGTCATCCAATAAAGCGAAGCAGCACAACAGTCCCTTTTACTCTCATATGAGCATAATTGCCATCCTTGTTGGAAATTAATGGCTTTTCCCAAGTATTCCAAAGGCCATTGGGGAAGCTGCTTCAGATCTAAGTGGTGAATATGATTTTTAGAATAAAAAACCTGCAATCTCTGGGTCAAACACAGGTGTAAGCTGCCTGGAAGCCATGATTTAATGATGGGTGGATTCATCCCTCACTCCTCAAGGCTGGAATTTCCACAGGGAGAGCTCAGGGCAGCTGTGGGGTGCTCAGGGCAGTGCAGCTCTCCAGCCCCTGGGGCTGAATTCTGCAATCTCACATCCAGAACAGGAACACGACCACAGCTCTTGAAAAAAAAACAGCCCAGAAGAGAGGTTAAAGGGAAAGGGTGAATGCTTGTGTCTGCCTGATGATGTTACCACTGGAATGTTTAAAAATCTGCCCCAAACTTTCCTAAAACGGAAGTTTCAACACACCCAATGTCACCAAAACACAAAATCTGACCCCCTGGACGTTTTGAGAGGGTTGCTCCACAAACTCAGTCTCATCTGCTGACATTTGCACAATTAGCAGCACATAAACCAGCTGAGGAACTCTTTTATGATTCTTTAATTCATCTGGTGCAGCATTTGTTCAAGAGGGCTCTGGGCTACACGACCTGGTTCCCTGCATTCCCAGGGTGCAGATAAAGTGTCACCGTGATTTCCAAGGTGAGCTCTTGGCACAACACTGCTAATGAATTTGGGTCTGGGTGGCTGTTAAAAAAGAAGAATGGGGATTTGCTCTTTGCCAGTTGCTCACCTGTAAGTAGAATTTTTTTAGGTATGACTGGATAAAATAGTTTATGCGTTGAATTTTTTATTTTATAGGGAAATAACTTATTTTTATTTTCTTTTTTTAACAAAAAAAATTAAAGAATTTATCTCTTTATAAAATAAAAAATTCAATGCATAAACTATTTTATCCAGTTATACTTAAAAAAATTCTCCTTACACTCACTTTTCCAGCTCTCAACTTTTAGCACTTCCCAGCTCCCTCCTTCTGTTGGAAAAACACACGAATGAAACCTGTTCTTGGCCTGGGATGGAAAGAGCATCACTTCCATCCCCCAGGAAAGGCCACTGGAAGGGTCCATCCCTCACCCACCCCACTGTTTGCTAGTCCCTTTTACTCTCATATGAGCATAATTGCTCATAATTCACCCCACAAAAGCTACTTTTTTGGAAAGGAAAATGCAGGAAACATCTTCAAATTCCCATCTTGGTGGGCAATAAAGCAGCAATGTTTGGTCAGTCAAGGGATGAAAACCTGTCCCTGGGCTGCAGAAATGGTCCCTTGTAGAATAATTTCCATATGTGCTTTAATCCCACAGCACCACTCAGGCTTTAACTTTCTTATGAGTGACTTTGCAATCGGTGATTACCACGAGCCCACGGCAGTAAACAGGGGGAAACAGGCAGTTTTTATTTTCCCAAAGCAGAGCTGTGGGAAAATGTGTGGATATTTTATGCTTACTTAGGCAGTAATGATCCATTCTGAGCTCTCTCCCGTCCCTGGCTCTGCCCCTCAGGCAGATGTCACTCCTTGCTGGGGCAAGAGCTCCAAAGACAGAGCTGCAGTGGAAATGCAGATATTTTGCAGCATTAAGTGACTTTAACTGGACATTTAATCCAACACAAATGGGGTCTTCCACACCCCAGAGCCCACTTTCTTTTTTGGACCTGGCTTCAGGTATCTTTTTCCTTATGGCAGATCCCTTCTCATTCAGCTCATCACAGAAGATAATGCACGAGAAAAGAAAAATAATCCTCAATCAAGGCAGCCTGGCACCTGGAGGGAGAAGAGCAGGGTCTGGCCAGTTTTAGGAAATAATGAAGGTTTTTTTCCTTGATCAAAAAGGCACTGATGTCACTGAAGGGTATTTTTAATATTGATAAATCCTGCATGCCTCAGCTCCTCCATCAGCTGTGCTGCTACGAAGCCTCCAGCCTGAAACAAGCACTGTGAGAAAGGGCAAGCATCATAAACCAGGATAAGAGGGAGCTTTCTTCTTAGTAAACCTTATTTGAAAAGGAAAATATATATTAAAAAAAGACCGAAACAAGAGCATCAGCAGGGCCAAGAACTTGTTATTTCAAAATTAATTTTAAACTGGTGCATCTGCCAGGAGACAGCATCATAAAATGACCACCTGGCTGAAGGAAACATTTTTAATATCTTAATTTTCTGTAAAGCTGCTGGTTTCACTTGATATTCATCACCTGCACCCCACAAAGGCTCATGGCAAGAATTCCCTGTCCTGCCAACTCCCAAGAGAGGGGACAGGGATGGAAACAGAAACACAGAGCACAGGATTGCCCTAAAAATGCAACGAGCCCTGGGGAAAGAACTTCTGAGAGATTAAGGAGCACAGGGTGATGAGGATAAAGATGAGGAATGGCTGCAGGACTAAGGAGGGGTCTGACACGTGAGCAGCTCTTTAGGCTGATCAGGTTATAATTTTTATTTCTGTCCATAAGGTCATTCTTATTTCTGTCCATAAGTTTTTTCTCTTTGTAGGAAAAACTCCCTAGGGGGAGAGAGAGAGAGAGGGGTGGCTTCCCAGGAGGGAAAAGCCTCTTTTTGCTGTCCTTTGCTGATCACCTTGACACACAATTTCTCTGTGCCTGGGCACTGCTACTACTGGCCATAAATCCAGGCAGAATTTACTACCTGTGAGAGGCTGGAGCTATTTTTTAGCACAAGATCTGCATCTCTCTCATGTGTGCGTGTGTATGAGCACGACCTATAGCGCCTCTGAATTATTTATAGACAAACAAGTAATTAAAATTTTTATTCTGCCCATTTTGAAGCGTGGAAGGAAAAAAAATTAAAATCTACTTTATTCTTTCATCAAGGAAGCTGCTGGCCAAGCTCATAACTCTGTCTGCACGCTGTAAAGAATGGGGTAAGTGGTTTCTCATCAAACACACTTTGCATTTTATGGGATGCACTGAAAAACTAACTGGCTTAGTGACTTCTGCCAATGTCACCAAAGGAGAGAGCTCAGACACTGAGCATCCCACCTCTCCTGAGCCACACACCCTCCCTAACACTGCTCAGGAGCAAAGGTGAGGGGAGAGATTTCTGCCCAGCACTGCGTCAGGGGACTGTGGAGCTCCTCAGAGTGACCAGCTCAACACACAGAAATTGTTTTGTTCTTGACTTTCACAAGTCCTGTTTAACCTCCCTGTGCGTTTCCACTAAATTGTCACAAGGTGACCATGGAGGGCAGGGTGTTTACGAGCACAAAAAGTCTTGGGTCTTATTTCCAGCTCATTTTCTCACTTTGTGACCCTGAAAATGACTTTTAAAACAATAACAAATAACACCCTGGGCTGGTGGAAGGTGTCCCTGCCCATGGCAGGGGCTGGAACGAGATGGGTTTAAGGTTCCTTCCAACCCACACCACCCCATGATCCTATAACCAATCCTAGCTACTGTTTTAAACATTTCTGGGAAACAAGGAATGCTTTGAAAATCAAACCTTGCAGCTCTGGGGCCACACACAGCTGTGCCAACACAGAACCATTCACATCACCTTCAAAGAAAGGAAAAAAAGGAGAACAACAGGGCAGAAGCAGGTCACCAGGCAGCCCAGGATAAATTAATGAGGTTAGTTGGAAGGTGGTTTTCTTCTTGAGATGGGTTCAAGCACAAAATGAGTGAGTCAGTTCTTTGCCCACAACTTCCCTCTGGTGATTCTGAATGTCAGAAAAATTTTAAAAGAGTTCAACAAAATAAAGCCAGAGGCTTCAGCCATGGCATTGCCCATGCCCTCAGACCAGCAGAACTGATCTTTCACTGAGGTGATTTTCCACAGTGATAGAATTGAGAAGAAAATAGTTTAGTGCCTGCTCAAATGCCAGAAGTTACAATTCCTAAGTGTTACTTAGGAAGTAACTCAGGAAACTGAGACATGCAAAAGGATACAGGTCACCACAATATTTTTCCTTTAAAAAAAATAAAAATCACCATAAATGTCACATTAACCTCCTGAATACTCATCAATAGCCCAAAAACAATTGGCTACAAAAATAAAATGACTGACTGTTAGCTTGTGCCACGCCTGCATCAGACTTCCAGGGCTGTCCTAAGTGTCCGGGCTATTTTTGCTTGTTGCTGTGCCAAATAATAAAAAGAAGATACTCAACATTTAACAGAAGTGCCCCATGCAGAGGCAAAAAAGTAATTCACAGGTGAGAGGGAAACGTGTTTGACTAATTCTGCTGAAGTGGAGCTGTGATGAACTCGCTGGCTTTGGGAGAACTCCCCACTCTTTCCTGGGCTGGGAGGTTTGCTGGGCAATATTTCTCTGCAGCACCATGAATTTAATCACATCAAAATGTCAGCAGAGAAAAATGGAGCACACAGAGGCCTTTTCCCCTTGGTATTTAGCAGGAGAAATGGATGTTTCCTTAAAGAGGCAGTGGAGTGAGCTGCACAAGAGGTGACACCTCTGTTCTCACCTCTGGGCTCCGTTTGGACTCCACTCCCCAGGGATATAAATCAGGATTTTTGTCATTTCAGCACAGCTGATTGTGTTTGTTCTGGCACAGCATGGATATAAAATGATGGCATTTATACTCCAGTGGATATCCAGGGTGGCTGAGAAGCCCTTAATGCAGGATGGAGCTTGGGAATCCTTCCATAAATAACAAGTGGCCAAAAAACCCAGTGAGATCAGTAACACCAAACATTGCTGACTGCTGCAAACAGCAACCTTAAAAAAACCCCAAAAAACAAACACCAAAAATACTGATTTCCACGTGAAAGTAATGTGTTTACTCACTGCCACACCTCTAGGAGTGCCTGGGGGAGTTACCACCACCATTAATTTACACTCACCTGTTTCAAAGCTTAGTGGACAAAAGCCAACAGCAGTGAGAAGGAGAAAATATCCGGGGATATTTTTTTATTTTTCTAAGGAGAAAATATTAGAAGAAAAACCATTCAGAAATGCATCCAGTTAAAAAATAAAGCTCCTCAAGGCAAGCTGGAATTTCCCCCAGCAGATAAATCCCTTTCCCAGGATCTCCTTCCCCATGTAATGACTCCATCTTTAACCCCAGCTCTTTAACGAGCTGCCCTGGACTACCCCAGCCCAAACCCAGGCAGGATCCAAGGCATTTATTCCAAACAGAATGGTAATTAAAGTGAATTTATATTAATCCAGGAGAGCTAAAGGAAAGGACAATGATTTATGAGCAATTTTGCTGGCATTTTCAAGAGGCATAAAAAGCATTAAAAGGGAATATCTAAAAACTATTACTTAAGAAAGCAGCTGTAATTGGAGAAGCAATCCAGGTTGTCTTTAGGGCATTGGGTTCCTCCATGGAAGAAAAACCCAGATAACCTTTGAGAAAAATAAAACCCAATTTTGCAACCTTTTTTTTTTTTAATTTAATTGATAGGGTGAAATAATGTAAAATATGTGTAGATACTGTTCAAAGTGATAATAAAACACATCACCAGCTCTAATTATTGGTTTCATGGGGGAAGTTTGGTGTTTTGGCAAAATTCACTCTTTATAACAATAATAGGTTAACCAAAAGTTTATTGCAAGTTTGGCAGAAATGTCACAAGTATCTAATTGACTAATGGCATTTTTTTTCCGAAGTTTTTTAAGGTTTTTTAAATAAATCTTTGTCAGTTGTCCTGGGTATGAATTTAAGTGGGATCCTCAAAGACTGAATTCCTTGGGATCTGAGTTAACTGGTTGGCAGCAAAGATTTTCCTCCACGACCAAAGTTTCAAATCCTTCCTCTGATCTCACGTTCCCCCATGAACACTGCTCAGGCCTTCCACCTCCACTGGATCTAGAAATCCTTTTTTTTGTTTGTTTTTAACCATTATTTTTCTTTAAAAGGAGAAGGTATCTGTAAACTGGGAAGTTAAATTACTTCCCTGAAAGCAACCTAAAATATTCCAAGTCCAAGGTTCCGTTCATCAGACACCAAACAAGTCCCAGGGCCACAAAGATGATTATGGGATTGGAGCATCTGTCAGATAAGGAGAGGGAGGGGGTGGCAGGACCCTCTGAGCCTCGAGAGGGCTCAGGGATCCCTCCCTGTGTCCAAGGACCTCATGGGGGGTGAAGAGAACAAATCCCGATCCTCATCTGCTGCCCTGAGAGAGCACAAGGACCAAAGGGAACAAGCTGAAACACGGGAAATTCCATTTAAACCTTGGTAAAAGCTTTCTTGCTGAGAGGTGCTCAAACACAGGAATGAGTTTCCCTCTGAGGAAACTCCCTCAGAGTTTCCATCCTTGGAGGACTTCAGTGTCCAAGTGGATGTGGTCCTGGGCTGTTCTAGAGGTTCTTTTTGCTGTTCTAATTGCTGTTTTAATTAGTCCAGAACCTGCTTTGAGGAGGGGGGGGGTGGACTAAACCATTCCAGAGGCCCCGTTCATCCCAGCCCTTGAGGTGGCATTCACCCAGCTACTCCCCCACACCCCCAGTGACCTTTCTAAACCCCTGAGAGCAGGATGTGAAACAAACCCATCACCTTTGCCAATTTTCCCTTCCCAGCTCTCTGCCTGGCTGGATAGGTCACATCCAGCTGGAACATCTTTGACTTTGCCTTGGAGTGGAGGTGTGCATTCCCAGAGCAATCAATGCGTCCTGCAGATGGATTTATTGGTCCCCACTCTCTGTAATTAAGCTCAGCAAGAGCAATAACAATGCCTTAAGTGTTCATCCTTTCAAAATTGTCCTCCGCTCCCTTTAATCTGTGTGAACAGATGGAGTCCCGCTCCATCACCTTGCAAACTTTTTCCTGAGCTATTAAAGCCCCAGCAGAATTTAAGGGGATAAATTGAAGGCAGCAAATGTTTAATAATTGCTGTCACTTACTCCTTCACAAAGTTTTGGAGTTAATGAATAAAACATGTTCATAAGAGGCTGGGCACAGGGAAGTCAACAGAAAATGTCCTGCTGAGTTAAACACATCATGCCAGAGCTGGAGATCCAATATTTACTTCCAGGGAATATTTATCTTGCTGTGTTGATATTCCAGAAATCCCCCTGAACCACGACCCCAATCCCAAAATCCCAGGTCAGCAAGTAATGAGTTTTTAACTCAGTAGTTTTGTCAGCTTATCATGGATGAATTTCTCAGTGGGTTCCTTCTCCAGTGACACATCAGGGATCAGGACTGGAAGTGCCAGAATTCCTGTCATGGGGGGCACTTTCTTATAAGATTATTTGTATCAAATTTGGTTAATGACTGTATTAAATTACTCAGGGTGTAATTTAGGGGGTGGGCAGAGCTTGGCTTGCTGTCCCAAGTGAACATTTCACACCAGATATTACCTGGAGTGCAGATGATGCTCTCTGCTCAAGGCACAAATGCTGTTTGTGCCTTTAGATCAATAAACCTACTTAAGTGAAAAAAAAAAAAAAAAAAAAAAAAAAGAGGTGAAAATAGAACCTTTATCCAAGCCAATTTTTGGGGGAGGAAAATTAATTCTACTGAACTCAATGAAAATACAGGAATGTCATTGAAAAAACTGCCTTAACCTTATGATGCTGCATGATAGAAAATTTGACCCCTATGAACAAGGTTAATGCCCTCTCTGTACATTGAATTTCAGCTTCAAAATGCATGAATTTTCATGGGTTAATTCTTTGATACCTTTGAAACCCATAAATAGGAGCAGGACTGCACATTCCACTCTAATTTCCAAGAATAAGAACCCACATCCTGTTGTCCCAGACAAGTTTAACCACAGCTCATCCAAAGGTACTCGCTGACCAAAAAACTCCAAATCTGCTGAGACAGTGGAAGAAATCTGTAAAGTAGATCTACACTAAACCCAGCTCAGTTTATGGGGCCTTAGCACTGGCTTTAATAGGATTTTGAGCAGGTTTAAACCTCAGTGTGACTCAGATCCCAGGCTGGAGCAGATGCTAAATTGGCTCTGGGTGCATTGGCAGCCAGAATCCAGCCCTGATTGATGGGAAAAGCTCTTCCTGCCATGGTCACCTCAGCTCAGGGTTTAAAGGAAAAAAATGATGGAGAGGTCTGAGCACAGCACAGAGCCTTGGAGAGCTTTAACAATTCCCCAGCTCTCCTTTGGGGCTTTTTGTTTGTTTTTAAAAAAAATTTTACTCACAACCAAAGAGAAAAAGTCACCTTTGATGTGAAGTCTTGAGCTGTAAACCTCACTTGTGGCACAGAGTAACTCTCTGAGCAGGATTTAGGGCACAGATGTGATTGCTGGCTGCTGGCTCCTCTCACGTTCATTAATTACACATTTATGGACACCTCGTTTATCCAGAAGGATTTTGAGACAATTCTGGTGACACAGAACTTGCAGCCCATTCTCTTCTCCAGGTGTTTAATGCATCTAGCACTGGGGGAACCTTGAAGAAAGGTAAAGCACACCCCAGATGTTGATTTTGCTCACACCAGATGTTGATTTTGATCCCACACGACCTGCTGGGGGCTCACACAGATTTTATAGACTTTGTGCCATGTTCCAAAACACTGCTGAGCTAAGAACCTCTGATGGAGGAATGACTGCCCTGAGGGAAATCAAGATTTTCCTCCCAAATTTAGAGTTCCCATCACCTGCAGCATTTGCACAACTCGGTGAACCAGAGTTTAACTCCCCCACAATGAGCAAAACTCAGATTTTCATTTACAAGATTTCTCTGCGCTACACTGGGCCACCAAAACACTCCTTCACTCATCCTCAGTATTTCAAACTCTCCTTTGAATTATAAACTGTCGACAAATACCAGCAAGCCCCTTGGTAAATGTTCTTCTTGGACTCCACATCACTTCCACAGGCCCACGTCAGTCTTTCTGTCATTTCTCGTTGAGGTGAAATCTGCTGAAAACACATCTAGCAGAGACAATTAAAAATAGTGCAAAAAGGGCATCCTTGGCACTCTGGAATGCTGTTGACAAAATGAAGACATTGCTCACAATTACACCCGGGGTAATTTATGCAGCTGGTGGCTGCTGCCAGCACAGGCAATGCCAGCCCTGCTAATGAAACCAGGATCAATCTGACACCAGAATGATGGCAGGTTTTGAAAACAAGGACCTACAGTTTGCAGGTGGTTTAGGCAGCTATAAAATCTGATTTATAAGAGCTTTTTAATCCTTGTTTTAATTCACCTTGTGGGAATGGACTGTCATAAAATATCCTGCCACGTTACAAGCACCGAGCTGTTTGAGATCCAGCACGGCACAAATACAGGGAATTCTACAGATTTTATTGCAGGGGTTTTTTTTGTTTCTACTCCAACCTTGCTCCCTCCCCACTCTCACCCCGACCTCAGCCAGGTTTAATTCTCTGGCATCCTTATTTACATTTTTTTAGATGAGGACTGAGGCAGTGGAGGCACAGGCAGGCTGGAGCTGAGCTCTGGCCATTCCTCCCAGGCTGTAATTCATGCAGCTGCTGCTGCACATGGAGTCACATCCACCTCCCTGCAGCACCATTCCTGCTCCACAGCAACGGGCACTGCAGGGACACTTTGTGTCCTGTCTCCATAAAACCAGACGGCCCAAGGGGGTCCCTGAACAGTCCTTTAAATGTGACACTTCGCTATGCACAGGAAGGAGCAGGACTGAAATACGGAGCACAGATGAAAAAAAGGGGATGGATATTAAAAAGACGGATTTTAAAGAGACAGTGATTTCCCTGTGATGGCACCAAACATCGTTAATTCCCAAGCAGAAATCCAGGGGCTCTGTCCCCTCTGAACCGAGCTGCAGTTTGCTGGAGGGCTCTGTCTCCTGCAGCATTTTTTGATTGCTGCCACTGCTGCAGTCAATTCCCAGGAGATCCCACGGCTTCTGCCCCAGGAGGGGACTGCAGAATCAAACCTGAGTCCATCCTTGTTGTGGTTTTCTTTTGCCAGTTCCAGGTCTCTTGGCCGCTGCACCAATTCAGTGTGGTGGGTTGAGGGCTGGCCAAACACCAGTGCACCCACAAGAATTATTTATTCATTTTCTGCTGTGACATAAGGATTAGGAGAAAGGCAAAAAACAGGCCCAAAACTTTAAAGGGTAAAAAAGAAAGCTTTATTAACAGAACTAAAAGAAAAATAAAAGAAGAAATTGGAACCCTGTGGGCTGCCAGTTACCTGTTCAAAAGCTGGAAGCAACAGAAATTTTTTCCACAGTTTGTTTTAAAATGTTATTTTACAGAGGTGTGTTCAGCTTTTTTAAGTGGTTTAACAGGGCATCAATATTCAAAGCTAGCCAGCTGGTTGGCTCTGTCAGGTCCGAAGGAAGCTGCCAAGGTCCTTAAAGGTAATCACTTCCATTGCTGGTGGATTTTTCCTTAACTAAAAGCCAGGATGAAATTTACTTAAATGAGATGGAAGGAGAGGTTGTGTATAATCATTGTCCATTTGAGTGCTGCATCCTTCACTTCTCAGATATAAACCAAGGGAAAACAGAGCACAAAGTCTCTCTAGAAATGTTGGTTAAAAACCACTTTCCATCACATGGAGGGAAGGAATTGGAGTTTTAACTCAGCACACCACAGGGTTTTGAAATAGCAGCCTTGTCTGACCTCCAAGGCCAGCACCATCACAAATCAGTCTGGGTGGCAAAAAAATTTATTAGCGCTATTTGTCATAAGCAGATTTTACCAAGTGACAGGGTTTGGTGGGTGGAAGTGGAGAAAGGCTGGTTTGCACTCAGAAATAGAAAGACAGCAGCAGCTTTGCACAGCAAAATATTGCAACACAGTTCCAGAAATGCTCCTGAAATTCTGCTGGGGATGGATGGAAGGGTTATTCCCCATCCCTTGCCTGATGGGAATATTCTCAGTGAGGATCCACGTTTTCCAACAGAAGGGAGATATTGACAGAAAAGCAGGATGGCAGATGTCCCAGCTAGCTGAGCTCCTGGCCAGCAGGACATTATCTTTGATCCTAAAACATGCACAGGAGCACAGGGAGCAATCCTGGGTGTCTGCCTGGCAGCCAAAGGGTTGGATCAGGATATAAACCTTCTGATCTGAAGAACCTGATTTTATTCTCATCTGTTCTGGTACCATTATAGACACATTAAAAGCCAGCTCATCTTTTTAGTACTGCAAAAAGTGGTGTAACATAGGGTGGAGATAAATCAGGAGCACTCCTGGAACATTTCTGCTCCTTTAAAAGGCATTTCCTGCAATCTTTATGCACAACAAGAGAGTATAAAAAAAGATCATGAGACATTGTTTACGGCACCAAAATCCAGGGGCAGCCTCACATTGCAGGTCACCAATACCAGGCACTTTTATTACAGCAGTTCCTCAAAAAGCATCATGGACACATCAAAAAAGGCTCAGAATATTTATTTCCTAATGTCATCAGGCTTTTCCAGACTTCCAAGAGCCTTCTCCCATCCCAAACAAAATTTTCAGACCCACAGCACTTGCCAGGCTGTTCTCAAGGAGGAGACGAAAGACCTCCAGGCACCAACATCTCCAAGGGCACAACAGGAAGAACTCACTGAATTATTAAATAAATATTATTAGAGAAATGTGAATACACATTCCCTTCAGCCTGACGGGCACCAGAAACTCCCCAGCTACTCCTGCAAAACCACCAGGCAGCAGCAACCCTCAGCTTCCCCTCCTTTCCAGCCCTTCCTGGGGCCCTGATTAAATACCTGTTTGGAAAGTGAGGAGTACCTGCTGAAACAAAGCAGCTGCAGCACCTGGGTTTTCCCCAGAGCTCTCCTGCCTCACGCAGCCAAATCCTGTTGAGGTTCTGTAATTTGGTAAGTGCCTTTTGAATGGTTCCAGCTGCAGCAGCCCTTGGGTCTGAGCGCTTTGTACATCACCTCCATTTATTACCCTTCAGGCAACCATTCCCCTCATTTTACTCTTTAATTTATTGCGTGTTTACCTGCTGGACCACACTGGGAATGTTGGTCCTTTTCCAATGGATTCTGTCATGGAAGGGATTGTCAGTGGGACTCTATTAACAAATCTCTCACACCACAGCCCTGCTCGGGCTGAGACTGCCATGGTTTCCTCAGAGCAAAGGAGGCAGGAGAGAGGCTCAGATGCTGTGAGTGGCTCTTGCATAATTTATCACCACCAGGCAGGAAGAATGATGGGGCAAAGCACTGCAGAAAATCAGCTCCTTAACTGTGTTTGGACACCTCCTGGGGAGGGGAAAGATATTTTGCATTGGTTGGATGGACAATTCCAAAGGTCAGTCACCCCTTTAAAGGGGGGTGATAAAGCACAAGCTTTATCTTCCATGGGCTGCTTTGTCTCCCCAGAGTGGTTTCAAAGGCTGTCCAGGGTGTGATTTTTAGGAGGAGCCTCTGTTTGGGGTGGGTGGGTTCACTGTTGAAGCAAGCCAGCAACACTCAAAAATTGTTTCTTCTGCAGGCCTCTCTCAAGCATAACCATGGGGGACTCTCACGTCCAATTTTTTCTCTCCCTTTTTGGGCAATCTCTGGAATTTTAACACCAATTAGGTACTTAACAGCTGCTCCCCTGTGAGTAGATTGGAGCAGACAGTTCCAGTCCTTGAATGATCAGGGGCAGAAGATGTTTCTTACTCTTGATGTGTCTGTGACTGCACAGTGCCCCCATCCCCACTGACTCATTCATCTCCTTTGTTTCCATCTCCATGACCTCATTAAGAGCTAAATTTTGGGATTTATTTATAGCTGGAGTTAATTTATTACATTAATGACTAAGACAGCGAGACTCAGCTGAGCATCTCAGATGGAAAATTAAGAGCTTCTATTGTGACCTGCATTATAAAAAAGCTGCTCTTTGTGCCTCAGCCTGAATACTCAACACCTTGGAGAAGCAGCTTCCACTCAGTTCCGTTTAGTTTTATTTATGGATGATGAATATCCCATTCCATGTCAGTGCACACCTGAGGAGTGAGGGAACAGCTAAAAATGATAAAGCCACTCACAGCAGATCAGGCTCACCCAAAGTGATGGCTCACCTCTGGGTCCCACCACAGGGGAGCAGTGTTTCTGCATCACAAAGAGATTATTTTCAGTTTCAGACAAGGTGGAAACAAAGTGTGGGTCACTACCAGAGGTCAGAGCTGTGGGATGGGAGGCACAGATTGGCAATCGAAGCCAGGGCAGATCAAAGCAAAGGCACAGCCCTGCTCTCCCTGGATGTCACAAATAACAACTTCTGCTCCTCTGTTGGGTAATTTGAAATTATTTCTGCTCAAGGGTTTCTATCTTTATAAAACCTGCTGCACAAACACCAATCAGTTACACCCAAATGATCAAAACAAGCTAAGGTAAAAGAAAAATCGACAGAAATTTAAAATAACAGCTTTTTAGGAAAAAAACCCCAAACCAAACCAAAAAAAAAACCAAAACCAAAAAAACCCCCCCAAAAAAACAACAAAACCAACAAAACACCAAAACCACAAGTTCATAAATACTATGTAACACAACTTTTTTTGAGGTTTGAGGTCCTGTCCCCACATGCCCACCCTCATTTGAGACAAAGGATATCTGTCTAAAACGTTTACCCAGAACGAACAAATTAACTTTCTACTTTCATTAATGAAAAATAACACCAGAGTGAGCTTGAGTGAGAATGATCTTAAACAATTAATATTAATTGCTTGTGCTTGTATGAAAGACCTTGACAAATTCCCAGTAATAGTTTATCTTCCTTTCAGGAGCAGTGCATGCCCTCCCAGGGCTTTAGGAAGGAGATGATGTTAACCCTTAATTAGCCCCATTTGAGGGCTAATTAATGGTGTATGTGAATAAGGGGGAAGAAAAAGTACTTGATAATAATGGTAGAGCACCCAGAAATTGCTTTATTTTTTTTCTGAATTATTTTAATGCATTTAAACTTAATTAAAACAACCCCCTAAAAAACTGACTTCAGCTACCAGAGGTTTTCTCAGCCAAGATATTAAAGAAGACATCGAATTTCTGTGTAACATAAAGAATGAAAGCCATTCCTGGACTAAATATTGAGATATTGAAGCAGCACACAGGTAATAACATCTCACTGAAAAATTCCTCATGGCCTTTCTGTTCCCCACCTGAGCCGTGGTGGAGGAGGAAGCCTACGAGCCCTGGGTGATCCCAAGTATCCCCAGGGCTTCTCTGCTAGGAAATTGAGAGGTTAATAATTTCCCTTTCTCCAAAGTGAAAATAAAAGTGCAAGGATGTGGGAAGTCTTCTGCGTTGAAGATCTGACAGCTGTTTGGGCAGCATCCTGCTTGGGAAGCTTCTGCAGGAGCTTGGCATCCTCAGGGCTCAAAATCATGATGCGTTTTCCTTTGTGAAAGTAGAAGTTGAGCTCTGAGGGACCTTTGCAAGTTCATGGCTGGATTCAAAGCACAAACACGTGAACTTAGTGTTTAAATCACACCAAGAACTCAGCCCTGGTTTGAAACATGCAATGGAGCCCCTCAGGATCCCTTTCCCAATGACAGCAGGGAAGGAAAAATGCTCACAAATCCAGCCCTGAAGGTAGTCAGAAGCTCCCCAGCTCAGCTGGGGCCAGCAGGGCCAACACCTCAAGCTCAGAAATTCATCAAATCATAGAATTCCAGAATGGTTTGGGTGGGAAGGGACCTTAGGATGATCCAGTGCCACCCCCTGCCATGAGCAGGGAGACCTCCCACTATCCCAGGCTGCTCCAAGCCCATCCAACCTGGCCTTGGGCACTTCCAGGGATCCAGGAGCAGCCACAGCTCCTTGGGAATTCCGTCCCAGCCCCTGGCCATCCTCACAGCCAGGATTTCCTTCCCAATATCCCATCCAACCCTACTCTCAGTTTGAAACCATTCCCTGTGTCCTGTCCCAAGTCTCTCTCCATCTTTCCTGTCAGTTCCTTCAGGTCCTGGAAGTAGCAATTAGATCATCCCAGATCTTCTCTTCTCCAGGCTGAACATTCCCAGCTTTCCCATGCCAGCACAGGGTGAATGGCACTCACTTCCTCCCCCAGGCTGTGCCTCCCATGTGCTGAAGCTTTTGGGGCCTCAAAAAAAGCTGTGCTGTGCCCCAAAAGAGCCACTCCTAAAAAAAAAAAATATTAAAAAAGTAGGGATAACAACCCAAGGATCTGCCTCCTCTGCTGACATTGCCACATGGAGAAAGTCAAGCCTCTCATCAGGCATCTCAAACACCATCTGTCCATGTGGGGAATCCAGGTCTCAGGCTCACTGAGCCTCGTGATGAATGTCCCCTGCTAAAAGTAACAACGCTGCATGGAAGATGATGAATTGGACAATCTGCTTCCCTTAAATCCAGCCTGGTTCCATGGAAGTGCCAGGCAATTGTTACACACTCTGTAACCCTTGCTTAAAGCCCATATTAATCTGTTATTCAACTAGTAGTTCATTAACCACTGAAAAAAACAGCTAAAGTGATTAGTTTTGGTTAAAATCTTAATTTATTGATGTTTTAATTGGTAAAATAGAAAGTATGGGCTGAATAAATTTACTCAGAGGTGGCATCAGATGGCTCTAAGTTAAATACTTCTGTAAACCTGAGCCCCTCTCTGCCTCAGTTCCACATCTTTGAGCAAGCAGGAATAATATTTCCAACACAAAAAGCCCATGCATATTCTTTTTGTACATATATTTGTATATAACCTCAGGAAAACAAAATACATTTATGAAATAGAGGCCATGCAAATGTAGGAAAAAATGCTGAGCAAGACATTTTTGTCCTTCTTCCACTTAGAAACAGCGAAGATATTTTTGGTCCACACATCATTCTGTTCCAACACATTGATTTATTCAATTTGATGAAAATGGAATGGCCAGAACATAATTAATGGTTGAAACTCTTTCTGTTCAACAAATTGAAATACTTTGAATACTAACTAGCCGCATGTAAAGCTCATCAATATTAATGATACTTTCTGAAATGTATCATCTATTCTTCACGGACAGAAATAAGTCTGGGTTTGCTGAGGCACAGAAATTATTAAGGAGGAATTCACAGGGGCTTCTAAATCTCTTGGAATACAAAGTTCCATTTTAAAACTGAATTTTCTGAAAATCTCAAGACACTCTTCCACAGTGTGGATGGCCAAACACCTTCCAAAAGTGGCCTTCAGTCCCGAGTTTGCAATATGACACAACATGAAAGGTCTTAAAATGCCCAGGGAAACAGACTCCCAAATGAGATTGTAAAAAAACGTTCATTATTCTGAAATAAGAGCAGGTTACTGTTGAAACCCAGTGCAGAACTGGGTTATCTGTGGGATTCATAGTCCTAAACTTCCTTACAAGGAGAGGTTAAACCATGCACAACGCTGGATTTCAAGACCACGGTGCTCCTTGGCACACAATTTACAAAACTACAAAGTCCTATTTTGCAACAGGAAAGCCCCGCAAAAGGAGGAAAGGAATGGGAAAGGAGGCTGCAGGTATGGAACAACAGGACCCCACTGAAATAATCACAAAGCTGAGATGGTGCCACCCCAACTGCTCCTTCAGGCATGACCAAGGAGGAGTTTATCAGAACACATTTGAAAGAAAACACAGCAAACTTGGTTTATTCTTTTTTTTTTTTTTTTGTAACTCCCTACCCAGCATTTGAAAAATTACAGAGAAGATGAGGAGCCCACAACCTTCACACCAAATTTTGCCTGATGAAAAGAGCAGGTTTTTATCCTCATTAACAACACCCAACTCATTTGTATGTGTGCAGGTGCAGTCCTTGCACACAGATGCAGGACATCCTGTTCATGGCGAAGGCACATCATCAAATTATTTATTCAACTCTTCACAAAATAAAATAAAAATTATCCAACATTGTTTGAATTCCTTGAGTGACAACTTCAGGCCATCCTGTGATGTCATGAACTGACTTCTCCAAGATTTATTAACCCAGCTTTGTCATTAATTAATTGCCAGTGGAAAGTTTGCTCTTGTTGGGGTTTATACTTTTAATATCTCTCTCTCTCATCTCAGCTGTTTATTGGATCCAATTTATGAAGGGTGAGAGGAACACAAGTCATTAAATCACCTGGAGGTGCTTCCTGTTTATGAGGCAATAACCATTTTCCTGTGCTAATAAATCCCAGGCCCGCAGCTGAGCATTTATTAGCCAAGCTACAGTTATTGTTGAGTTAATTGGAAGCACCCTGAAGTTGTTACTATAATGAAAATTCCAATGATTAAAGACTGGGGAGAAATCATCTGTTTTAAATGTGGGGGGGATGGAAATGGGAAATTGAAAATTGAAAATTGAGGGGTTTGGGCAGCACCAGTGGAGGAGTTCCAGCACCAAAGGAAAGTGGGGGAATGTGACTCATTCCAAGACCAATATCTGGTAGTGTTTGACATGGAAGCTCCCTTTTTTTTTTTTTTTTTTTTTTTTCCCTAGCAGACAAAACCACTCATGGGCCAACTCTCCTTCTTTCTTCCTCCCCTGAAGACCACCAAGCCCATCTGATACTGAGAGGTGACTTTGTGGTGAAATGGATGAATCCCTATTTGACCCATCCAACACAGAATCCCAGGATGGCTGGAATTGGAAGGCACCTCTGGAGATCAGGCCCATAAGGTCCTGCAGAGAAGCAGATTGTTTTGAGCTGACTTACTGCAAATATTCACGACGAGTGGGACGATGGGCTCTGACCCAGGTGCTTTTGTGCAGAGGTTTTGGGGAGAAGTCAGTGAAATTCCTGCAGGCCAGCTGGTGGGGCTGCAGCTGGGGGAGCCCCCTCAGCTCTCACAGCTCCTCTGGAGCTCCCCAAGCCAGGCACACGAGGGCTGGGCACTGGACAACACAAGAATTAAGGCTGCATTTGGAAAAATAAATCCCGTAACAACAACAGGATCTGGTTTGTGATGACTTAACACTGCTTGTCAGAGAAGCAGGAAGCTCCATCCACATCTTTAATGCATTTTTTTCTCCTCAAAATATGAAGAAACAGCTTAACCTTGAAAATACCACTTAGCTCATACACACACGTGGTAATTAATTTTCTACAGAGGCTGAAATCACTTTGCCTAAAGCAAAATCCTTCTGACATTATTAAATGCCACAGTGCAGTTAAAGCACAATTATAAACTAATTCACAGAATAAATCTCATTAGTTTCCTGAGGCCTTCTGAATAAACTGAAAGGAAAACGTTGCCACAGTTGACTTTCATCTTTGCCTCCCTGAGCAGATACACAATCAAAAAGCATAACATTTTAATAATTACAGAGGATTAAAATCAGATAGTTTGGGAAAACAGGCATGTAAAGCTGCTGCACACAGAGCAATGGCAAAGTGCTGTCCAGGCAAGAGGGTCCTTGCACTGGCTGTTAAAAGCTTTGCAGAAATCCAGGTATTATTTTAAAAAATCAGAAGATAAGTTATTTGTACAAAGTTCTTTTTCCATGTGAACAATTTAATTATTGTATGCAATTTTATTATTATATGCAAGAGGCACCTGCAGCAGCCACTGGAGCTTTGAGCAGGACCAAGCCCAGAAATCATCAGCCCAGTGCACACACATCAGCACCTATTCCATTTTTCAAGCATGTTTTTGATTAAAAAACACCAGGCTGGCACACAGGCTTCCTCAGCACCTTGAAATGCAGGTCTGCCACCCTTGCCACACACAAATATTATTGTTAACCTGTTTCTCACCAAAGACCTGGCTAGGGGTTGTCCCAGGCAAGCCACAGGCCCTGGCAGCTTTTCCCTGTTGTTGGCAGAAATGGGTCCCCTGTTCTGCACTAACACAATTCCTGCTTGATTGGTGTCTCTGAGATCAGCCCTTGAGCTGCTGAGCATGTCCTTGACTCCCTGAATTTGCTGGGAAACCAGCAGCTACAGAAAGTCAATTATATTTGTGTTTCTCAGGAGGAAAGGTGCTGTCAGTACCAAGGCCTGGGAAGGTGTTAGCTGAAAAGGGTGAATGAATCCAGCATTTCTACATCTTGTTAAATCTGTTCTCATGGAAAACCAAGAACCTGCTGGCTTCAGCACAGCCAATTCAGCACTTTACAAGTGAGGGAAGAAAGAAGCCCAAACAGAAAGTGTTCTGAGCTTTCAAAAAATGATCTTTTGTTCTCCCAGACAGCCTCAGTGGCAGCCAAGGATGTGCATCCCAGCCCAGGCAGCTGTGCATCCCAGCCTGGAGCAGATTGCATGTTTTCGAGCTGCTGCTTTCCATCTGATTGAATATTCAGATTTGTTGGCACACACCAGCAGCTGAAAACGAGGGGCCTTCCAGAAACTCAACATTTCAAGTCATCAGAGGGCTCTTCAAGTGCAGCAAAACAGAAAGAAACATATGGGGGTGGCAGAGCAGAGCTCAGCGACTCCTCTCCCTCTCCTCACAGTCCTGGAGCGCAACTGGAAAACATTTTGAGAGATGGGGTTTGAAAAAGGGAACCACACCAAGGGTTTCTCTGGTTCTGTGTGCTGGGATGGGAGCACATGTCCCACATGTCCCAGGCAAGGGCTGCTCTGAACTTTGTGCAGCTGAGCTGCTTGGAGCAAGGCTGAAACTCCTCATGCTCAAATTCCCCCGATTCCAAAGGCATGACATCAGCCCCAAGCTGGAATTTGGATTTAAAGGTTATCCCAAAAGCAGCCATATGTAAGTCAGAACTCACCATGAGCACGGAGGATGGGATCACTTTGATTCAGGGTGACATTTCTCACCACACTCCAGTAATTAGATTAAGTTTCGGGATACAGCTGTCTCGTGCAATTGGAAATTCTCCCTAAGCTGTCATTTACAGGAGGCACTCTTCCATATTTCCCATGTGGTCCTTCATGCCTGTAATTTGAATAAATAATGCTCCTGAAGTTACTTTCAGCCGTGGAGTGGTTTGGGAATTGTTGCTCTGATCATGTAAAGCCTCTCGTGGTCCTAACGAGCTGTCAAGATTCTGAAGCCAGCAGTGAAAGGAAGGTCAATAGTGGGAGCAAGGAGACACAAAGCTAAGGAACAGCTTTTCATGCTGGCAGAAAGAGGAGAAAAATGAGACATCCTCCCTCCTGTTTTTTTTTGGGTTTTTTTTATCATGCTACAAAATGCTGCTTTGATTGGTTTTGTCAAAACACCAAGGGAAGAGCTAGAAGTGCTTTTGGCCCCAAAAGTGATGATTTTACAATAAAACACTACATCTGTGTTCACAAGGAGAAAAAGGAGTGTCCAGGATGGGAGATGCTCTGTTTGCAAAGTGGAAAGGGCACTGGAAGGAGGCAGGAACTCAGACTTCACCAAATGTTCAGGTAAAGACTTTGCCTGGCAAGCCAAGCTTGGTTGGTTTCACCAAGGTGCCAGAGCCAGGGATAGCACAGAGACCTGAAACCTGAGGGACCACAGTATCTCATTCCTAACACTGCACTTTCGGATGGTGGATATGAGGTGGTGGGCAATCAATCACCAATTCCTTCTGAATTTGTGATTCAATCACAAATTCCTTCTGAATTTAGGCAGAAGTTTTGAGCACCATGAGTTCAGGAATTCTTGAGTGGCTCTAGGGTACATTTTCAAACCACTGACCTTAAAGTCCCAGGTCTGTGACACCAATCCCACCCAGACTCTTGCTGCTGTGGCTGAGGATAACCATTTGGTTTAGGGGATGAAAACCCAAAACTATGAGATAAATCCCACCTCTAATTAAAACACATCTCAAACACAACTAAAACCTTCAAAGACAGCAATGCCTGAGACTGTTACTGCCTTGAATTTGGCTCAGATTCCCCAAATCTTGGCGTTATTTCAGGGCTGGCACTTAATGGGAATTATTTGTCCCTCCAGAGCAATGTGGTCGTGACTCTCCAAGCTTCTGATTTGCATTTAGACTGCAAGGAAAAGAATTTCCTTTGCAGCAGCCATCTCCCAGCCCTTCACCATGTGAATATTTCCACCCTAATTAATGTCACTTAACGTAAAATATTATTCCATGTTCTGCAGAGTGGCTGTAAATAATTTACTTGTAAAACATGTTGACTTTTCATGAGTTGTTTGTACAGTAAGAACTGCACCATCTAAACTGGAGGAGGAGAGAGGAATCAATCATTTGTAATAATACCCAATAGGAGGTTTACCACATGTTATATCAATTTTTATGGCCGACACAAATAGCTGCAGCCATTACTTTGGATTTTTATTTTCTGAAGGGAATTAGAAATTCACTGTTACCTTCTGCTTCTCTCATGCTGCCCTGGAAATCACACAATTTAAAGGTGTTTGGAGTGTTTTTTACCTGCTAATTAAGGAACTGCATTAATAAAACACCAGTTTAGAATATTCATTACACACACAGTCTATACAAGGCAAAAAGCTGATTTGTGTATAAGATAATGAGTCCAGAACCAACCTACCAACACTACAGCAAGTAAATGAAATGGGGTTGGAAAAAAAAAAAATCACATTTAAACTTAGTGCTCATTCACTCTCCTCCATATTCCGTGTTACTTTTTGCATGCAGTGATGTTTTCAGTATTGATTATTTTCAGTGCCTTAACAACTTCCTTTATTTGGTACTACTTAGTTTTGGTATTTAAAGGTGTCTGTGTTAAGCCACCAAAAACCACCCTTGATTCAAAGATATACAAACAGAACCCAGAGGTTTCCTGGCTTGGTGTTTTGCCCTTGGGTGTGTACTTCTGGTCCCCAGATCCCCCTGTGCCTGCTGTAAAGGTTCATCCAAAGCTCTGGTGCCAGGACATCTGGTCCCCTCCTTGGGCACACAGAGATTTGCTGGCATAAGCAAGAATTTCATGCCTGGTGAAGTCAGAGAGCAGGGCAGAGGCGTGGAATGGGCAAGGAGTAAAGCAGAGAGGGACGAGTCTCACCACACTGAGCCCAAAATTTCTGCACAAAAGCACTGTTTGTGAGAGAAGAAGGAATAGAGGAATCAGAATAGCAAAAAGAACGAGGAAACCAGAGAAAGAAACAGTAAAAATACAAAATTTGTGGATTGTCCTCCCCTTGTTCAAGCTTGCCAAAGAAATGAAAGGCTGCCGTTGTGACATGGCTGTCCTCTGAGAGCCACCAGCCACTGAAGGAGAGCTCAGTTTAGCCACTCATCACCCTCCAGAGCTCCTGTTCTCACCCTGCATGTCCTGTTCAAGCCCCAAAATGGGGCAGAGTGAAGTAACTCCGTGAAATCTCTGGCACTTCTAGGGAGAAAGGGCCCTCTGGAGGCTGATCCCGTTGGGGATGTCACAGCTGTGTGTACCAGGCGTGCTTTGATAAATGCAATGCAGAAATGCAAGCCCAGGTTAAAGGACAACCCACTCTGTGTCTTTTCTATTCTGCAGTTAAGGTGGAAACTTCCACAGCAGATTTTCACCTCAATTCCAAGCCTGGAGCAGAACTCACGGGCATCAGGGCATACAAAGCAAGGAGCAATTTGGGCCTCTCGCCCCAAATCCCACTTTCCATCCCATTATTCTGCTGTCCATCAGAGGCCACATTCCTGCAAGTCTAAGGGCAAAGAAAAGAGCAAGTCCAGCAGCAAAGAAACCTTTTCTCTCCCCTCTTTTTGCAGCAAAGGAACAGATAATCAGGGAATTCTGCTGTGCACGGAGTTTATGACATTTAGCATGCAGAGGAGCAAGGTATTTATCAGCCAGCTCATCAGCTCGGTGTCAAAATGTTTGTCATCAAACAAACACAAACCAGAGGCACAAAAGTGCAGCTGGAGATGAATCACCAATACCTTTCTGTGCTCTGATCAATACTTCTGCTGTGGTGAAATACGAGAGCAACAAAGACTGATGTTGAAACTGTAATTGAAACACGAGAACTCCAACAAAACCTTTCCGCTTGGAATAGTTTAGAATGCTCCTCAAATTCTCACTATAGGTAAACCTATTGTAGCCTTGACAATTGGCATAAATTTAAAAGAGATTTTTATCTCTTTCGATGCTTAAGGCATCATTTGATCCAAATTTCCCTGACATTTTCCCCTTTTCCAGCATGATTTTAGAGGCCTTAAAGTGACTGCAGTGTGACCAGCATGGAATCAAGAATGTGCCTGATAAATAATAGCTCTGTTCTCAAAAATTAATGAACAATATCCCTATAAATACACAATCTCTCCAGAATGACACTGGATTGTGATTTTCCCACTCTCACTTCCCTGCATTCTTGCACGAATTTACATAGCATGATAAATTATTTAGAAATCCATTTCAACTACAGAAAATCCAGTTTATCCATTACTTATAAAAAGCCATTACAGCTACTTAAGTTTTCTATTACAGCCAATTTAATTTATTACAAAATAGCAAGTCCATAAGATTTTGATCTATCATAGGTACCAAGAGATAATGGAACACTGGAGGATATTATGACCATGAAACATGAAGAAGAAGGGAAAGAAGTCATTCCATTTATAGTGCAAAGTAAACATCTGAGATAATAAACTGGCCAATGCAACCAGGCTGAGAATTGGAAATGGAACAGAAGGAGAAGAGGGATCCCATTTTTAAAGGCTTATTGGTTATTTATGTAGATGCTACAAGTTATAAAAGGAAGAAAAACGATCTCGTGATAAAAGCTGCTTATTGGAACTAAATCTGAATTCCCATCCTGACTGCTCCAAGATGAGGCTGTGGAAGTTCTGTCAGGTGCCTGTGCTAAAACTCCCTGGCCATAAAATGGGAAGATTATTTCTTTCTCTCTCCAACTTCCCCTCCCCTGCCTATTTCCATTGGCACAAAGGCAACTGATGTCTTCCACAAAGAAAAATAATGGCCCCTGGTCTTTGGAGAAGAATTTTTCATCTTTATTTGCACTTCTATGAATTGCTCTTTAGTTTCTTCTAGAGATTAACACACAGGAGTTTACCTCAGCCTGCCATCACACTTTTTAGAACATTTTCTAAAATTCTTAGATAATTCCAGGAGATTTAGGGATGTGCATTTCTAAACTGGTGCCTGGTGACAGTGTCACCATGGCAAATTGTCCTCCCTTCCAGTGGGATGGGACTTAAATATGGAAAAGGGGTGAGTTTGGGTGAAGGGGTTAAAAAAAGCACAAATCACTGCAGTTTTCTTTCTCCACTGATTTTCCGTGAAGTTTTTCAAGTCCTATATTTGATTTTGCTGCCCTGCTGTATCAGTTTTCTGGGCCTGATGGTGATTTCCTCTTGAGCAGATCCTTGACTCTCCTCAGAAAAAAAAAACAAACCTGAGTTCGTTTGTTTCACCCAACACCAGGCAATTGCCAAGTTAGAGAAATAATGTTATTTTAATCAAACCACCAAACCAGATTGAAGCCAACAGCTGTAACAATGAAAGGAAGCTGAAAACCATTATCCAATTTACCAGGCATCAGTGAGCAGCTACAAATCTGAGCTGCACTCCTGCAGCTTGGCTTTAACTCCTGGTAAAGAATTCCCTGCTTCATTGCTGATGATCCAAAAAGGGCAAATTGCTTCGCTTTGCTTTAAAAATCACATGCTGGAAAAGGAAATGAGGCAAGAAGTCAAAGGCAGCATCTTGCAGTATCACTAAGGAACATCCTGTAACTCTGCTCCTCCTGATGGCTTTTCACTTAAACACAAAGCCCTGCTGATGGTGCCTGATGCTTCGTGTTCCTGATTAGCAGCCGGCTGGAATGAAATAAAACATTTATCTTCATCTTCAGACCTTTATCTTTAGGAGTTAATTCTGTTGCTGTCTAGGTTTTCGGGGGGAACAAAAAATGTTGTTCTTAAATTCAGGCTTTGAATTAGTCGTCCTGGAGGAAAATGGGAATATTCACTCTCTTCAGATTAAAATGTTTACATGACTGGAATATTTCAGTTAATATTTTATGATTTAATAGTGTTGCCTTTCAATTGTTACCTGGACACAGGAGCCTTTTCAGTTGGTGGCTGCATTGCAGCAGGAGCTATAAAAACACAAATAGACCAAAAATACAGACAGAGGAGCAGTTTCTGAAGGCTTTTCCCCCAGGATCATGCAGTTAAAAAATGATGCCAGTGTTTCAACCCCTACTGGTAATCTCAGTCACCTGAGAATCCTTCCTGTACTCCATCAACAGGAACAATATTGTACTCAGTTCCCAGTGAAGGGATGGTGGGATTTCAGTGGATTCCCTTTCACTTCTTCAACCCTCTGCCAGCACCCAAAGCCAAATATCCACTGAACGTGGCACCAACAGCCAGACAAGAACTACCAGAAACAACTCAACCCTAAATACCTGATTTTCAAATACTCCAGAGGAAATATCCACTGGGTGCAAGGACCTTCCTGGAAGGAAAACACACAGCCATGAACCTGGCTCGTGACCCAGTGCAGGTTGTGGTGTGCAAGCTGAAGTATTGATGTGGGTTTCCTCCTCTGATGCCCAGTTTTAATTCAGATAAGGTGATGTGAGCATCTCCTTGACAAGCAATCCACTGGGAATCAATATATTTTTAAAAATTCATTCTTCATACAGTCCAGCTTGGCAGAGGAGATTAATTTTACTTCTCCACCTGCCAAGGAAGTTGCCACCATTCCAGGCTAATGCTGATGCGATTATATGAAATTTGGCCCTTCGGCCCTTTTTCTTATATTATTGAAAATAATTAATCAACATGTTTGCTTACACGTGGCAACTTGCCAGAGCAGGCAGAGAAATTAAAAGCCAAAAGGTCATTCCATAATAGTTTACATACTGTAGAATATCCATTTATTTTATTTGTCTTCGTGGCCCAGCTGATTTTATGATTGCAGTTTACATGGGCAGGTTGAAGGCAAAAATTCAGGATCTGACAAGCTGCAATTTTTCTCTCCAACTGTCCTTAAAATGCCTAACAGGTGTTTTGGTTTTTTAAATTTTTGAAAATATTTTTATTAAAGGCAGCCCAATACAACAGAGCTGTTTTCAATGCTCAGCATGATTTTTGTGATGACACTTTGGGGATGGCCCTTCCCAGAGGGCCCAGCCTTCCCTTGAAGGAATCTGTCCCCCATTTTTCTCCCAGGCAGCCCCAATGACCATTTATCCACCCATTAATTCCCTCCAGAAGAGCTGTGGGACATTAGAAGGGATATTTTTCTGTTGGTTGGTGGTATGGATAGCCCTGGGTCTGCCAGAGTCTCCTGGAGGGCTTAATCCAAATCCCTTTTATGATCCAGGCGAGATGGAACTTCACATGTTGAGTAGTGTCCAGCAGAGCAAGATCTGAAGGACCCAGCCATGAAAATCATGAATATTCCATGAGCAAAGTCTAGGAATTATATATTCTTTATTTAACAATGAGCCTGGGAGTCTGCTGGGAAGCCTCTTAAATTAGTCCTAAACTCTACTGATGCTTCTAGAAAGAATCCTCTTTCCAGATTCCTATTTGTTTAAAGTGAACACAACCATCATCCCCTGACTCTTGGATTTCCAAAGGAGCAGCTTCCCACGTGGAAAACCCCCAACTTCTCCTCTGCAAAAGTCTCAGGACTCACCACAACTCAGAATTCAGAGGTGACATCAAAACCAGGCACCGAACTTTAGGCCTCTGAAACTTATTTTCCATGGCAGTTGCAGGGACAAGGCTCCAGACATCTGAAAAGAAAAGCTGCCAGAGAAAACCCTCTTTTGCAGCTACCCCCTCAGCAGCTGCAAGCAGCAGCTCCATTTCCCACTTCCAGCAGAGGTTGTGTCAGCCACTGATTGTAACTCACACCAGGAAGAACACGTTGGGATGCTGCAACAAAAGCAGCTGATTGTACCTTAGAAAAAACCAAAAACACTTAAAAGGGAGAGAGAAAAGGGTTTGAATGCTCCGAGCCCAGAGTGGGTCTATCATGCATTAACTTAAAAGAGAGAAAAATCAGCTTATTGCAAAGTTGCCCGCTTTAATCTCCCTGAATTGGTTTGAAATATGTCTTTACAGTGAAATACAGGGGGTTTGTGTGCAGTAATTTCTGCACTGGGGGGGATCCTCCTTTCTTTGCCTTTTTTTTTCTTTTTTGTCAGTTGAACTCGCTTTCAGCAATTTGTTCCTGTCTCATGATCACTGGAAAAAGGGCACCCTCTGACCCTTGCTGAGAAACCACAATTCCCTGGAATTAAGTACAAAAGGTTTCTAAATTGGCTAAGCTCTTCTCATCCAGTAGCTTCAATTTCTGGAATTGAAAGCAAGGGCCAATACACAGCAAACTCCTTGAAACACCCAGGGTTCATTCAGGATCATGGAATGGTTTGGATTGGAAAGGATTTTAAATCCCATCCAATCCCACCCCTGCCCTGGGCAGGGACGTCTCCCACTGTCCCAGGCTGCTCCAAGCCCCTCCCCTTCCCTTTTCTTCCTTTCCCTTCCCTTGCTATTTCTGCAAAAATTTTTTTAAAAACCAAAAAATTTCATCTACCACTGCACCAAAGATAACTTCCTTTGCAGAAAATCTTCACACAGACAGGTTGGTTTCATGTTTGCATCACTTTCAACACTATTGGATGCATCCTCACAGGGATTTTTATTTAAGAAATAAAAGCACAGATTAACAATAAAAATCTCTCAGGCAGCGAGAAGTGGTTGAAAAGTCATTTTGCCTAGAGCCTGTATCTTATTGATATTTTAAAATGCCATTCAAAGCTCTCAAAACATGTATGGAAAATACATGGAACTTTTTATTTTTTGGAGAAAGTGAACCCAAATAGAATAAAAGATTTTGATCATTTGCTCAGTTATAATCTCATTCTTAAATAAATTTTTAGAACTGCCTGGCACATAGAATGTTTAAAATTCAGGCTTTCAGTGGCAGTACATTAAAGCTCTGGTTTATCCCAGTGTTTTGGGAGCATTTTGGGAAGCAGGGCTGGGGAGTTTTCCATCCAGAGGCTTTCCCTGCCTATGATTCCTCATCCCGAGCAACCTGAGGGTGGCCCAACAGGTATTTCTCAGTTCCCTCCTACAAGAAAGGGCTTAAATTCCATTGTGCAGCAGCTCTTTCTTCCCCAGCCCATTTCCTAAAGCTTCTCACATCATCTCCATCCTTTCCTCTGTTTTACATGCCCTTTTTATGGCTGGGGAAACTGAGGCAATGAATATTTGGTGACCAGATTGCCTTTAAATTGGCAGCAGGAAGAGTCAGCAGCTCCTATTTTACAGTGCTCATTCCCAAATAAATCCTTTTTCTGTTATGCCCCATATGAATTCCAAACCTGCTTTAAAAACTCTTTATTTACTAGTCTTTAAACTATGAAACCCCCACTTTTTAAGCATTTAATACCAGGTTATTCTCAAAGCAAATGAAGAGAAACCCAGGCCAGGAAAATTTTGGACTCGTTTTTGATATTTAAATGTCAGACTCTCAGATCTTTTCTCCATTTCACTTCTGCAAAACTCCTTTTGCTCAGGCTCTGACGCTGTGTTTGGGAAGGTGCAAGTTGCCATGGCAATCCCCATCTCCAGGCAATGCACCACGGGCACAGCCCACTGCACATTCCCTGGGGAATTCCTGGCCAGCAGGATGGGTTTGGGGGTTGTAAACACATCCAGGTATGAATTGCACTCAGTCTTAAAGGTGGGACAAGATGAAGGAGCAGCCCAAAAAAGCAAGAATAGGAGAAGAGCTGGAAGAAGAAGCAGAGCTGCACTTGGGGTTTGAGACCTCTTGCAAAACAAGACTTGTATTCCTGAGCTAGTTTGAAGTTCAGTTGCATCTCCAACAGTGGATTAGCTCAGCTGTTCATCAACCTCCTCTGTTTCCCTGTGGGGCCCACAGTAAATAACTCCTCAGTGAGTTATGGAGCAGCAGATCCTTCCCAGCTCCTGTTCTGCAAACCTTCCCCTGTTCTTCATTTCTCTTACAAGAAATCTTGGTTTAGGCAGTTTCCCCCTCAAAAGGTGTTGCTTTTTCCTGCTTGGATTTTCCTCCCATCCTGAAGCTTTTCTGTTCCTCCCCTTGTCTTGATCTCCTCCCCACCCCTTGTCCCACTCTTCCCCTGATCCAGCACACCTCCTTCCCCCCTTACACAGGCCAGATGTATTTGAATTCTCTCAATAATTAAATAGTAATAATACCCAAATTGAAAAAAAAAAATCTGACCACACTTGTTTCCTTTGCTAATGCCTCATTTCCATTTCTTTTGGAAATTCGTGCAGATTTGTTTGTTCCTGCTCTTCCAGATCAGCTGTGTGGAGAGGAACTGCTCCTGCTGTCCTTTTCTCTTCCCCGTACATCCTGTCCCTGGGGAAGCTCATTCAGAAGCACCAGCTCAGCTCTGCTGACAGCTTGCAGATCTGCCTCTCCCCCTAATGAAAATTACATCAGCTCTAATGATTAAATCTCTTTGGGGATGGAATTTTCAGAACTGGTTATTTGCTTGGAAACAGATTAACAGATATTTGCCCGCCCATCACAATCCCTGGGTATAAATTACTTGTTTGAAGTCAATGACTGGTGAGTGCTTAACATGCAGCATAACCCCACCTGTGACATGGTTCATGACTTAATCACCAGGACCTAGAAATACAAACTCTTTACAAAGAATATATTGCTCATCTTTGGTGTATTCCAAGTGTACAGATTCCATAAAAGAAAAAAAAAAGCACACAAGAATTCCCTGCATATTGTCCATGAATTTGAACAAATCTAATATCTTTCCAGTGCCATTTCTCTTCCTAAACAAGACTGACATTTATTTGCTTAAATATCCAGGAAGAATTTAAACCTCACTTGGCTGTTCCACCAGCAGAACGAGGGCAAACACGTGTTTAATTGTGCAGGGACATTTGCATGCCTGGAATACCCAACCAGCTTCCATGATTTCAGATCTAACAGCACTGAGCCAAATTCTGTCTCTGTAATATTGCACCACCCTGATGATGCAGCCAGTTCATACATCATCCTACTTATTTTCACTGCTGATAAAGATTTTTATTAACATTGTGTGAATAATCGACCCAGATGCGGAGGAGAATGACTGTGTTGATAAAAGGGAGCTAAGCAGAGTCTCTCTCTAGAGCACCAACAAGTGTTGGGTCAGATTTGTCATCCTTCCAGGTGGAGTCTCCCTGTGGGATTCCTGCCTGCCTTCACACACATTTTCAGATGAAACGAGACTCCAGACATTTGAAATGGGATAAAAACCACACTCACGAGAAACAGTCCTTCTCAACATTATTTATAGCCCCTAGAACAAACAAGCCAGCACAGGGAGTGTAGTTTGATGTTCCACAGCAGCTAGAGGTGAGAGCACCACCTGAGCTGAGAAAACAACGGGAGAAGAAGCATACAACATTAATCCAGAAGAAATCAGCAGAGATTTAATACAGTGCTCTCATTTCCCTGTGGAACCTGTCAGTACAATTGTGGTGAGGACACACACAGGGTGCATTTCTTACTGTTTGGGAGACCTCCAAAAATCAGCAGGAGTTTTGTTGCAGAGCAACCCTTGCACAGCAATAAAATTTGCTTCAGCCTCCACTTTCCCCCTCCCTCGCCAGCTGTTTCATCTCCAGAGCAGCACATCAATATCTGCATTTCAGTCCCTGGCTGCAGGGGTGCGTTTATTGTCTCAACATCAATCAACTTCCTACTCACCAAAATTAAAGCAGCTCCTTCCTTTTGATTTCTATTTCCTCAGCCACTCTATCCAGCTTTTCCCGCTGGAGCCTCCCATGCATCCCTGGGCTCCAGGAGATGATGGCAGTTTTTCTGGGGGGAAGGAGCTGATTAATCACAGCCAGTTCTTGTCCCCTCCTCTAAACACCAACAGGAACCGCATCCACCAGAGCTGAAGAGCCTTTTCTTCAGGCAGGTCATCACCAGATCAATTACTGCTTTCTTTGATCACCAATCACCCTCAGATTGCACAAATCACTGGTTTCACCCAACTTTCATCTCCTGCAATGCAACAAAGTACCTCCCTCTCTTTGGGTTTTTGTCTCTATTTCTATCTTGTTTCTCTATTTCTGTTTTATTTCTCAGGGCCCTGTTTTGTTTCTCACCATTTCACACAGCTCAGTATTTCACAGAAGGCTCAAACCAGGCCATGGATTTTACAACTTTTCCTTCGCTTCCAGGGGACACTTATTCATTGGAAAGCTTTCAGCACCAGTTGCAGTTGTGCCAAAAAACTGGAAAATTATAAATACTGGGAGATTAAATCTACCTTTCACATCTAAGGGAGTCAGTCTTTTGATACTTCCTCAAGCCCTGTGCTTTAAATCGTTAATTTAGAGTTGAAAAACCTACTGCTGAAATATCCCCCTAATAAAACATCCTAAAGCAAATGGGTGGAATTGAAATGGTGCTGTTAAACTTTATCGTGCCCCAGGCGCTTTGTGACTCACATGGATTCTGACCGAGTGTCACAAATTTACAGGACATGTCACACATTTATTCTACTTTGTCACTCAGCTCCTGCCAGGTGCCACTTAGGCCCTTCTGTGTGTCACACTTTTATTGCCACTTGTTTGGCTTCATTTCATAAACCATTCAGGGGCATAATCTATGGCATATGGCAGAGCAACACAAATACAAATTATAAAGGAGTTTTTTTTGTTTCCTACCTGACAAATATTTGAGCTCCAGAAACCTCTCCACACTTTAAATCACTCCATTGAAAAATGTATTACCAAGGATAAGTTCAGGTGACTTTGAGCCTGTAAACAACAGCCCCGTGACTCTTGCAGGGAAGTAGAAAAGGAAACCTGGAAAAATGCGGCTGTAATTTAATATATCAAATAGGCACCATTTTTGTATTTCTGTTCTAAAATGCAAGCCCCATATTTGATGAAATAATGTATAGTAAAATACCTAATAAAAATCTACAAAAGCTAAATGAAGCAATGTATATACATGATAAAAAGACCTGCAAAACCCCCTCACTAGTGCAAGGCATAATGGGCACCCAGGACTCTATCACTTTCTTCATCAAGTGGTTGGCTCTGCAAAGGCAGTGACAGAATCCAGGCCACAAATCAGTTACATTGCTAATCCCTGACAAGTTTCACCTGCATGAGATGGTTCCATACATTTTTATTTATTTATTAAGTGCTTACACGTTTCCTGATTTCAAAATCAATTCTTCATTATTTCCCTGCCTGGGCAATACAAATGAAGAAATGTGTGACTGGTGAATAGTTCCCAAGATTAAAGAGGCGGAATGAAGACCTGGATTAGCAGTCTTAATGAAGTTTTGGGCTCTGGAAATAAATTAAAGCAGCTTTCTGAAATATGTGCTGTGTACAACAACCTGCAGATTTGATGTGGAGGTAGACAAAGAACCTCTGCCAAGGTGAGGGATAACTCCAGCCAGCTCAGGGTTACCAGCAGAGGTGAGGTGAGCCCTAAATCCACAAAATCCTCTCAGACATTCTGGAAAGAACTCCAAGTTCCCCCTGAAGCTGTTCCTGCCTCTCACATTCCAACACTGCCCATAATTTACAGGTCTAGGCAGGTCACCAATCCAGGCTAAGCCTGAGGAGGAAAAACTCCAGGCAGGTTTTGAGGCAGATTCCATGTGGGAACTGTGCTCCAAACACTTGTTAAACCAGAGAGAAGCTGCAGCAGCCCCAGAGCTGGGAAGCAGCAGTTTTTAATTGCCTCCCTCTCAATGTCCTGAGAGCAGCTCCCACTCAATATAAACACTATAAATACTATAAATCCCAAGACACCACCCCTGGCAGACCCTTTTTGGAGCAGGACAGAAATACAGCAGCCAAAGTGCCACCACCCTTTGTTTCCATATCCCACTGCCACAGCTCAAATTCTCCTGAGCTTCAAACAACCTCTGCTGGGCAGAAATCAATAAAATCCATAAAATCAAACGTGAGCAGCCACCAGGGCCGATGAGCACCTGTGTTTCTGCTGTTCCCTGTCTGATTTAGCATTCCCAAGGAAATCCAGAGGCAGGGTATTCCCCAAGGGAGGGGTTGTCTGTTCTCCTGCTTGTGTGATGCTGAACATTGCCTACATTACACACACAGGCATTTGTCAGTGTTACTTTTATTGACACCAATTAGGCCTTTATTATATTTTCTGAGATTCATTATGTGCAGTAATTAATATACCCTGGCTACCATTCACATCAGCATCTGTTTAACATTTGGGGAGGAAGTGAACTAAAAATACAAAGGGAAAGCACCAAGCAAAAAACAAATCCCACACCTAGGGAAAAAAACACAAAGCAGACACAAAGCAGAGAATACTTAACTTGGCATAAAGAAAAGCCATTTTAAAATATTCTTTCACTAAGTTTGGCTCCCATAAAATACGTGCAGAGCTTTTGCACTTTTAGCCATGTAGTTACTGAGCCCCAAATTAGGTAATTATCTGAACTTCTATTAACATGTGCATGTTTTGCTGCTTTTGAGGTAACTCTGGAGAAATTGTTCAATCTCTTCTTCTGGCTCCTATGACTGCAGTTCCTCATCTTCCCTTTGATCCTGGCCTTCTATTCCATGCATACATTTCCAGGGATGATGAAGTGCCTTTTAATATTCCCCATGAATCCAGCATGAAAAGCTTGCTGAAATTAAGACTATTCAAGAAAGCACTGACACTTTAATTGTGAGCAGATCTTTAAAGGTGCTTAATTACCATCGGAACTTGCACAAAACCAGAACCACTCGTCCTGTGCCTTCAAAAGAGTTCATTATGCACAAGTTCTCTCCAGAAGTCAAACACAGACATTAAAGAATGCCAATGTTTTCTTGATGGCAGAAGAAATTATTATGTAACAGTTTGTTTGCCTTTTTTTTTTTTTTTCTTTGAATCTTGAGCCTTTGACTATCTTCTCTCACTGAGATTAAAATTCACATTTCACTGAAACATCCTGCCTAGGTTCAATGCCAGTTTGGGCTGATTTTTAGGAGCTGGCTCAGATTTCCCTGTGATAAAACCTCCTTCCCTTCCGTGCCAAAAAGACATTTATTTTCCCTAACTCTTGGATGCCCCAATCTCACTTTGGGTTCACTGAGCTTCCACGAAGAGGTGGGAAGAACATTTTCCTCATCAGTACCCAGGGACAGCAGTGCGAGGGTGCTGAGCTGCTTCTCTGCAGGAATTTATTCCTTTCCCTCAGAAAGATGCTTTTCAGTTTCAAACAAAAATGGGTTTGTCAACTGGATGGATTTGATAGTTCGATAAATGTGTTTTATCAGTGGAATGGATTGGGGTGTTTGCATTTTTGTCACCACCATCTCAATCTGTCCTGCCCATAAAACACATTCCATCAGTGCTTTGGGCCACCACGCTCACAGTGTGTGTTTTGTCAACAGCCTAAATCCATCCTGTCAACAAAATCCATTCAGAAGGAAAATAACTCAATCTCTTCTGTCAACCTCAAGAGGAAAATCTTGCTGTTTGGAGTATGAGAAACAAAACCAAAGTATTTTCAGGACTAAATAAGAAAATCACAAAATATCCATTAGCTTAACATAGGTAAATGATAACAGTGAGAAAATTAAATTACATATTCATATTTCCTGGTGGGAGTGGGATGTGATCCTGGAAATTTCTGAAGTTTCCACCACCCAGAACTGAACACCTGGTTCCCAGAGATGCCAGATACTGAGTGTTATATTTCTTAAGAAAACTCAAAGGCTTAGTAGGCAAAACATAAAACTTCATAGAAGATGAAGACAGAGGAAGCTGGTTTCTCTTGCTGACAGGAACATCACAGCAGTAGAAACATAAAATCTATTGTGGCCTCCTGGAACTTAAAAATTAAAATGATTGATCAACTGTTCCACTCAGTCAGGGTTATTCCCTCTCTGCCTTGGTTTGCTGCAGCTTCCTGCAGATCCTTTGTACAAGGTGGCCTTTCCTTCCCCCTTTTCCCTCTTCATAATATAAATTCATCTCCAAAACATATTAAAATAGCCTCAAACAAGACTGCAGAGGATCAGACTCAGTCTGATACCTCTGAGTCCTTTATTCACCCCAAAGACCACATCTCCTGGTCACTCTCACAGATGGTGTGCGACTGTTAGCAGAAGTTTTCAAGTCCTAAAACAATAAAGATTGGCTTTTATAATAAATTTTTTATAATAAAAGCCAGGCAGGGTTTGAAAGAAGACTTAGCATCTTCGTATGCCCACCCTGAGATACTACGAGGTTTTCCTGAAGTATCAGCCACATGCTGCTTTGAAAAAGATGGACTTTTTTCCAATAATCTCAGGCTGGGCATACAAAATCAAGCACCTGTTAAAAAGTTATATTCCCATTTTTTTTTTCTCTGAAATTTAGTGTAAACTCCTTGTGCTCCACCTATTTGTGAAGGATGTACAGGAGTGCTTGAGGGATTTCCATACAACATTGAGTTTGGGCAGGATAGTTTGGTTCCAAGCTTTTTCATTTTGCCTAATATGCAAACCATCTCCCAGACTCTTGATTTCTACTCACCTTGATAATTTAAAACATAATCTTAGCAACCTCTTCCCTAGCTCTGTTTCTTCACACTTGGCAAAGGAATAGAAACAGCAGCAGGGATTTATTTTTTCTGTTAACAAAAAATGCCTGGATCTTGCATTGTGACCCTTGGAAATGGGATGCAATACCCTCATCCATAACAGGACTAAGTTATTCAGGACAGGGATCATCTATTAATTACCTGTGCAGAAATTCCTATCTCTGCAGAAATGTTGTCTTCATCTGATCAAAATAAATGGTTTTTCTGCCTGCCAAATTCTCCTTTGGGTCACACAGACACTGGCAATTTTGCAGAGTGATTTCTACTGTCTCTCATTAAATTCTTCTCTATGTAGATTCTCTCCTCCTCCATAACTTGTTACATGGAATTTTGTTCTGATCAAACAGCTCCAGGAATACCAGAGCTGGCCTGGCCAGGAATTCAGAGCTTTACTAGAGGCAGTCAAGTGTGCCAGTCACACTGACAGCATGAAATAAAAGCAAAAATCCAAAACCAAGGGTACTTCAAAGGACGGTGGTGATCCGTCACTGTGAAAATGCAGCATCGGGGACAAAGGAGAAACCCAGAAGGACAAAAGTGCATGCATCTATATTTATATACCTTCATGTGATATACATAATCCAACATACAACATCATTTCTAAAACCAAGTCGTTACAGGGGCACCATGGACAGAGCAATTCTTGTGGCAGAGCAAAACCTTGCCATGCTTTGAGGGGCAGTGAGGGAGGGCAGGGACAGTTAAGCATTGGACACTTTATTAATCAAACCAGGTGCTAATTGAAACCTTGATGAGCTGGATAATTCCAGCAGCCCAACTTATGCTTGTCCTCTGCCAGAACAATGGGATTGTGTCCTTCACCAGTCCCCCACACTGATGGATCTCACCCCACTCACTCCCAAACCAGTCAAACTTCATTTCTATACGCTGATTTTCTAACAGAATTTGTGCCCAAGGGAGTTTGAAATTCTGCTGAATTCTTCATCTTCCTCCTCCTGGAAGGAAACAAACCCATCATCCTTGCCTAGCTAACTTACATTTTTTTCCCCTGGCTGAGGAAAACCCATATGCACTCTCTGCTCCTGGAGCTTTTGCACAACACTTTTTGGGCTTGGTACCACTGAGAGGCTCCAGGAATCCCTGGATTGGGGTGGTCAGCCCTATGCTCATGGCCCCGGCTTTATTTATAAAGATTTGAGTCTCAGCTGAGGAAAGGGGAATTTTTATTGCATGAGTGAGCAATAGGTTGTCACTCAATGTTTGTCCTGCAGTCAAGTCCCGGGTGGGTGTGCTGCCTCTGGAATCATTGCTGAAATTAACCATTAGAGGTGGTTGATTATGGGAAAAGACACCAGACCAAGAGCTAAGAAACCTCAGCCTAGCCACTGCCCTGCTGTTCCTTTGGCGAGTCCTCTCATTCCCCTGTACCCACTGATGTCTCTCCCAAGCTTTATTCCACATTAAATATCTGGACTGTAAATTTTGCAGGTCAGAAAAGGGAGCCTTCATTTCACTTGGTTCCTCTTGGGACTGAACAACCTTCAAAGTCCAACTGCACACAACCATATTTCCAAAATATTTGGGAAAAAAGCCCCCCCAAAATAACATATGCATATTCATCATCATCCCAGCCAGAATAAGTAGATTCTTTTACTTTGAAGAACTAACTTCCAGCATTCCTAGTGCAGGATTTCTGCATTTGCATTTTTATTAAAACCTTATCAGGTCTAATGCTTCGATTTGTCATGGTACAATTACATAAAACTGGAGATTAGGCAGACTCTCACACGTCCTGGGTTTAGGTGTTTTATCATGCCCTTGTAGTGATGGCATTTATCAAGTCAACACAAATGTTCTTCTCTACCATCACATGTACTAATGGTTCCTTTGCTCCACTGCATGTTTCCTTTGGCTTTTCCATGGACGCTTCCTAGACAAAATGCCTCTCATGAGTGTTAGAGGCACCATTAGAAAATCAGCCAAGTGCTTTGGAGAAGATCTGGGTGGAATATACCCCTGGTTGAAGTGAACTAAAATAGAAAACATCCAAAGGAATCCCTGTCAGCCTTTAATCACAGCAATTTCAAATACAGAAGCAGCAGGTCTATAATTCATGGAGGCTCTCACCACAAGGGCAAAGGACATTGTGTGCCCCTGCAAAATCCAGAGCTCTCATTCAGTATCCTGAATAATCTCAGCTTAGTTAAATATCCCTTCTTTTTTTTTTTTTTTTGGGGGGGGGGGGGGGGCGGTGATAATAAAACAAGCTCTTTGTGGAAACAAAAGGCTGTGTCTGTAATGCTCTCTTGGAGGAGGGAGTTGGCAGCTTAAATTCATCCATTAACTAGGATCCTGAGCCAGAGCTTTGAAATTGTCCCTGCTTTCTGTTGAATGCATTTCAGCCTTGCTTGTCAGATCCTAAATTAAAAGCCCTTTAGTTTAAACACAACGCAGGCAGTACTTAAGCTGAGTTCTATCCAAAGCCTCAGTAAACTTGAAGGGTTATTTCAGCTTTCATAGAACCTCCCATCACGTTTTTTCCCCTCTCAAGGCCCTATCAGTGAATAAATGCAGGAAAAGCAGGCTCAACACTGCAGTGTCAAGCTTTTATTTTAAATTCTAATGTATTTTTTAATCCTCTGCTGCCTTTGGGCCAGCACACAGCATGACTGGGAGCTGCATGCTGGTAATACCCCACAGTCTCAACTCCCTGTGAATTCAATGGGAAAGTCTGAACTGAAATTGTTCAGGGCTGAGCTGAGTGGGCCCAATTTTCCTTCCATTAGACTCCATTAAAGTGAGAAGAGTAATTCCCTGGTGGATGAGGAGCTTTCTGTATCCAAAGGCAGCATTGGCTCAGGAGCAGTGTCAGAGGGTGATAAAAGAAGGGATGGCATCATCTGGTCTTGTACTGGAGCTTTCCTGGCTTGCTCCTGGTTCAGAGAGCAAAGATCTGCATTTCCAGCAGATGGAAATTGCTTAAAAGACTAAATAATTCAAAGCGGGCTTGTGCAGGTAGAGGCATCATCTTTTTCCTGAATTCTCTGGGGAAGGAGCCACCTCTCACCTGAGCTATTACCTGAGCTTAATGAAAGGATGAAGTGGAATGGAAAAAAGCAGGAATGTGCCTGTAAATTTTTAAGTATTCTTTTCTTCTTCCAGTCAAGTGCATTACAGGCCTGGAGCAGAGTCACAGAGCAGCAGTAAAATGACAAAGAAGCCATCTCCTCTCCTTCCTCAGTTTCAACTCGGCAAGCACCTATTAATTCCATGCAGAGGATTTTTGGGCTGGAGGAAAGATGCAAATTGGTCCAGGGCTGGCAAAGAGCTGCCAGCTGATGGGGTTTGGAACAATGGCAGGGTGACATCGCTCCTGTCTCCCCATTTCAGCTCCAAGCACACTCCTATTGCACTTTATTAACCCAGGATTAATCCACATTCTCCCGAACTTCACTGGAAACCTTCTTCCCTAATTCCTGCAACTAACCCAGCCCTCCACAAAGTTATTCAAACATCTACAAATGCTGTTGCACCTCAAAAAAAAATCACAAAGAAACCCCAAAACCAATGAGGTAGAGGCAGGCTGGTGGTACTTGGAAATAAATAGTTGGGAAAAACCTCTCTTGGAATAAAAATACGCTAAGCAGAAAAGCCAGTTTCCAGCAGCATGGGACAAAAGAGGCTTAGCAGACCAAGCATTACACTCCAAGCCCCGGAAGAGCTGGTCAAATAATGAAAAAATTTATGCAAGTCTAAAGTCATTTGGTGCTAGATGGGGGAGGATTAAGCCCTGCTGAATAAGTTATGCTCTGCAGAATGGATTTCAGCCTGGCCACACTGCCTGACAAATAATGGGCGGATTAATTGACTAAAGCTTGCACACTGTATTGTTCCCCAGTTTGTCAAACACCCTTGAAGCACACACAGAAAATCTTTTTTGTTGATGTTGTTGAAACAAAGTTTGCTGAAAATTCCTCCCCCCACGCTCAGGAACCTTTGTCTTTACAAATGAACACAATAAAACTAATCTGCATTGGGGCCTAAAATGGATTTATTAAACTCTTTTAAATCTCCAGAAAGACTATTTGTTCAGTGCACTTTAATATCCTTCAGAAATGGAAGGCGACAAGTTGACCTAAGGCTACTCTGAATCTGGATGAGCATTAAAAATGTGCTTCAATTAAAAGTTCCAAAGTAAAGATTTCTGCTTTTCCACATTTCTTTAAAGTCTAGGGAAGATTGTCTGTAATGTCTTAGCCATGAAGCTCAGGGGAGCTGCTCTTAAATTCCTTCTGTGTTTGAGAACATCAACTTTAAGACTAAATTTGTTCTTCATTATCAGGGGACAACCCATTTCCTTGGAAGTTGCTCAGGATTTGTTGCAAAAATGGGGCCATCAAATTTTAGATACAATCTTCTGCTGCCTCTAGAAACTGATGTTGTTACATAGATGCGAACTAATGGATCAAAAATCATTTATATTTCTATGCATCAAGTTGAGAAGCCAAGTGATATGTTTCCTTTCATAAAGATCCACAAGTAAAATCTTTGTTTCAGGCCACACCTACATTTATTTTGTTTATTTAAAAAACACCTTCATGCCTGTAATGTCCTTAAACTTGGTTTTAACAGGGCTGCATTAATGCATTTTTAACTTCAGATGTTTTCACTGTAAGGCAACTTACACAGTTTTATTCCAATTCTTCTTGCACCATGGAATATATTGACATTAAAATCTTGGTTATACCAGGATGTAACTGCCACAATAAATGATCTCACTTGAGTCCTCTGCTGAAAGGGAACTCCAATAGCATCTCTTAAATTTCCAAAAAGGGAGCAAAGCCATTTTTCTTCTCTACCTGTCTGCTTTCTCCTCCCAAATCAAACACATTTGAGATAGCTCAGTGAATTAAAAAGTGATAAATCCTCACCTAAGGAATGTTAGAAGTGCAGAGCAAAGACTGAGCTTAAATAATTTAGAGAAATGTCTTTCAGTGTGTTATGCCCTCTGAAGTTCAGGGATTTATTAGAGTCCTTTCCTTTGGGCTCTGGTTCTTCCATGAATTCCATCAGCAAAGACATCTCATGTTGGGATTAAAGGTTCAATGACTTAATGAAACTTTAAACATCCCTCATGTGCCTTTCTGGTGTGGCACCTTGAAATGGGAATTAGAATTTGATCCACAACTGGCAGGAGGTCTAAAGAAGCACAGAGGCAAAGAGAGGCAACATTCCTGCAGTGCAGAGTTGGGAATCTTCTCCAAATGTTCCCCCAAAGCTCAGCTAAACCCCAGGGTGACACAGCCCCAGCAGAACTCCAGCGGAGACAACTTTCATCCAAAACAAACCATTCCAAGTCTGGGAATCCAGGTGGACTAGTGGACCAGTGTCAACTCTGTGGCTCATTACTAGAAATTTTATTTGTGGGAGGTCCTGAATCCCAACATAGTCCCAGGGTTGCAAAGGGAGGGTGGGATCTACTGAGAGGGTGGTTGGGGGCACCAAGCTGATCCTCACCCAAGGGATGTCATCACCTCCAAAGCCAGGAAAAATCTGAATAAGAGGATATTAAACCGCATTTCAAAGATGGAAAGGTGAAAATGTTGCTGGTTTTTATGAAGAAAAAAAAAATTCTCCCTGAAGCTCTCCCAGATTTCCTAAACGGGTTCTAACAAACCACTTTAGGCCCCAGCCCAGGGTCTAGAAAAAAAGAGTCAATAAAATTTCCTTTTTAACACCCTTGAGTGTTTTGGGAACAATCTGCTTTTTCATCTGCCTCTGGATCCAGAGAAGCAGAGACATCCCTTGTCCCTGCTTCTGCACCTGAATCCCATCAGAAACAAGCAACCAGAGTCTTTCTGAGAACATTCACCCATTTTCCCACACTCTGACCTGGTTTTTGTCACTGTCAACATGTTCAGACTACCCATAAGTGAATTTCCATAGCAGAGGCCTGAGGAGGAAACAATTTGCTTGTGGGGAAAAAAGCAAACTCTGAGCCTAGGAAATGGGAAAAAACTGAAGAAGGATTGGTCCTCTCATCACATGGAGCTGCCATAAGGAGCTGTCAAGATTTTTATATAACTTTCCTTGAAAAGCTTGTATTTAAATGAGCAAGAAGGCAAAAGCAGAGAGAACATAAGGCAAATTCCCTTAATTTTAAAGAAGGGGCCACAGCTGAGATCCTCATCTAACCCTGATCTCTTCCACTTACCCCCCCTTATCTCCTGTCCCAGCCTTTCTTAGCTAGGGAGACACAGCTGCTGGGATGCTTCATTGTGGGCAGAATAAATAAAAAACTTCTTAAAAAACAGCACTAGGTTAATAAAAACCCTTTCTCGTCACAGAATTATTTTTAATCTTCATCAGTTACCTTATTATTCCATCTATCAGCCAAACCAGTTCTTGAACTGCCACTTGATAAAGCAGATTTTCAGCCTTTTCTGATGCTCCTAAACCAGAGATTTCCTACACATTTTAAAAGGACTTCACTGCTTGACAGTGAGCCCTCATTGGAAGGTAATTTAGTCAATAGTCAGGTCTCCAGCAGCCTCTGTAGCAAGTTACAGTTGGCATTTAATAGAAATGCAAAGCAGAAATAGCTTTAACACCAGTTGGTATTTTAAACCACATAATAAATTCACTGCTACTCTGTTCCATATCAATTAATAGCATTAAACTTCTTTAATGTATTAACAAAGATGTCTTTCAGATATTAACATTCACTTCAATTAAAATAGCAATGAGGCTTTAAACATCCAGTATTTTAAAATTCACCTGATCTTTTCAGTCATTTCAAAAGGCCTCTTAACTAACACATAACGGCCTCATAAAATTTAAATTGGAGGTGAAATTAAGCCAGGCACTTAACGAATATTGCTGCAGCATGTTTGACTCCAGGTGAGCACAGAACACAACAGGCAGAACCAGCAGCAGCCCCAGCCCAGCTGAATTAACCCAAGAGCCACTTCAGGAGCTCGATTATTTTTTTGACATGAGCTGCACTCGAAGCAGCTCCCTGCACAAATGGAAATCGAGACAACCACTCAATATGTAACCTCACGAGTGGCTCTGCTCATCTGTGTGCTCACCCAGCAGTTGCTGGGCTGAACAGGATTTTAACAGGCAGGAAAAGCAAGAGGAACACAGAGCCCTCTCTTAAGTGGCACTTGTTGACCTGTGGATAGTAAAGAAAGGCAAGAATAAGGGGCCAGGCTTATCCTGCCTCGAGCTTTCAGCACTGAGTCACCCCAGTGGTCCACTCAGAGTTGCTGTTTTTTTCCCTCTGACTTTCACACTCTTGTCTGTCTGACTAAGACCAAACCAAAATGTTTACAGAGGCACCAGCAGTTCCTTTGCTCCGAGAGCTTCACTTTCATCACATCAAGGGCGATACATTTATCACAGACTTTTTTGCCTTTTCTGTATGGGATTCTTCACAGAAGGTTTCCACACACCTGAAAGTGCATGTAGAAAAGCTTTCTGTGCTCCGGGATTAAGGATTTTACTGGCAAATTCAATACCATTTTCACTTCCCTGACTTGTTAGTGGGGATCCCAAGCCCAACCTCCCCATCCGTCTCAATTGTGATGCACCTGCCCTCACCTGTGTACCTTTGCTGCAGAAGCTGCTGAGGCCCAGAAATATTTGCCCGTGTTGAGAGAAGGTTTCAGCCTCTCTGCTGCCAACATCACACTGCTCAGTGGTGCTGTAATGCAGAAAATCAGAGGAAAGGCTGATTAGAATAAATGATAAGCAGCTAGAACTTCCTTCCCCTCCTTTTGTTATAACATCCTAAAGCCTTGATGTGCCACTGAGCTGCAGAGCTACCACCTCCTGGCTTCCCCGAAGCAAACCAGAGCCACACAGCAGCTCTTGTATAAAACCAGTGGGGATTAAGTGATTTCATGGGGTCACTCTGTCAAATTGGCCTCTGCAGCTGTTCCTAATGCTGTATCTTGCTGTGCCTGCACTCACACCCATAGCTAAAAGGACACTGAATTCCTCTCCAGCCTCTGCTTTATGTTAAATTCAAAGGCTGAGAAGGCTAAATCCCAAAATCTGCAATGATTTACTGTGCTTTTGAACACTCACATTTTGCTTTACCTCACTGCCTCCAGGTGGGCTCCGTGGCTGAGCCCTGTCACTTCAAGCAGAGGGTGTGTGTGAGAAACAACTGCTCACTTCAAAAAATTTTATTAAACTTTAACAAAACTACAACAAAGGACTAGTAATGGAAAAATTACAGCACTGGAAGCTCCCTGTGGCTACCAGCCACATGGCTCATCTACAAAATGAATGCTCTGCTTTTTATATGCTTAGCCTCTGTTAAAATTTTTTTAGTCAAACTCTTTCTCTGCCATCCATTGGTGGAGATTATTTTTCACATCTTGATTGGAGGTCAGGTGTTGTCATCCTGTGCTTCCTGGTAACAACATATATTCCCAGTTATTCCAAACTAAAGCTGGCACAAACTGAATGCCGAGCCTGCTTTCAATCATTTTGCTGTTCATTGCTTTATTTTATTTTTAAAAATTAAATCAGAACATTTTCCGTCGTGGCATTCCAAACATGTTAGACTTGTGAAACTTAGCAGCTTAATTAATTTATTAACTTCTATTTATATTATATATATTATAAATTTATATATATTTATTATAATTTTAGTTTATTATTATAATTATTAATAACACCATTATTGTCCTTTCAGTGGTTCTGCACCACCACATGAATCTTTATGTACCTTTAGCAGTAAAAACAGAGTTTTGACAAACTTGCCCTGCAAGTCATGAAGACATCTCTGACTGAGGCAGCAGCTCCTGCTCCCATAGGGCAACTGCACCTGTGTAAAAAGCATTTCTATTCCGATTTATTTAATTATTAAGCAGAAACTTGCTGTTCAGTTTCCAACACCTACCAAACACCAGCTTTTGAGTGCAGGCAGAATCTCTACCATCATTTCCAGCTCACAGAACACCTTTTTCCTTCCCTCCTTTCTCCATGCCCTTTTCCAAAGTGACCTCTAGCAGAGAAAATATCACCCCTACTTGTGAATTATACCACAAGTGCTCATGACAGAGCAATGACATTTTGCCATCAGCCAGCATATGCATTTTGCTGCTTACCAGCAGCAGAAGAGAGGGGTGGTGATATATAAAAATTCTAATTCTATTCATACTGACATTTACTGTGGAATTCCAGCAATCGAGAACACTCCTCATTTTCAAGCTTTGCTCACAGGCAAACATCCCCAAAACTGGGGTAGTAGTTTTTCAAACCCTCCAAGGATTTGAAAAACCAAGTTCACCCATTATAATGCTGGAATGTGTTCATTATGAAAATTAAATATTTAAGAAGCTGCACAATAATAGGGCTTAGAAGGCAAAGTGATAATTTCCTACTAAAGCTTATTCTGTAGGAATTTTGATGGGACAAGACAGGTGTTTATTATCATTTTTGTTTTAACCAAAACAAAAGAAATTTCTTACAGGACACCTATTCAAGGGGGCATTGAGAATTTCTATCTAAATAAGACTTTTGGGAGCTTTTTAGTGCAATTCTCCATCAAATCGTGGCAGGCAGCAGCGTTTTTAACCCCCAAAATGAAGATGCTGAAGTTTCTACCTGCCTCTTGGCACAGATTTACATGGAGATGGATTATGTGGGGGTTTGATATCTAATTGTTTTGTAATTCAAAACGATCTGTTGTCATGGCAATCCCAGTGTGGAAGATGTATTATTTAGGGAAGTGTCTCCTGAAAGGAGAAGTCAACCCAGACCCTCACTGACAGCTTCAATGGGAGCCCGTGAGCCAACCTGTCCTTCCAAACGTCTGCACACCTGAGGCATCTCAAACCCAGAAATCTGAAAAGAGGGAGGTCAGGGGATAGACCAGAACCAGGAGCCACTTTTGGATTCTCTGTGAAAATGGATGTAATTGCAGCATCATTTTCCAGCAGGGAAGTGTTCTGCAAAAATTACTATTTTGTTAATGTTGTTGGATTTGTGTGTGGGTTTATATTTTGTTTAAATTAATGACTTATGCAGTTACACAAAATTCCTTATCAGTTATCACATTTTAATCCTCAGAGGATGAATTCCCCCCTCAGTTTATCAACAGTAGCCTGGAAATGCCCAGTTTATTCTCTGAGTCACAGATTACCTTCACAACCAACATTTGAAATAACTAACAACCAGTTTTTATGCTCTATGGAATCATTTGCCTGGTGGCTGCAATAATATGAAGAGATGGAGTAATTTGCTTTTGACAGTTAAATAAACAGTACCTAGAAATAAGAACATCTTTGAATGGTTTAGGTTGGGGGGGACATTAAAGATCATCCACTGCCACCCCCTGCTCTGGGCAGGGACACCTTCCACCTTCTGGGAGCTTCCCAGGGTGCTCCAAGCCTCCTCCAACCTGGCCTTAGATGCTTCCAGGGATCCAGGGGCAGCCACAGCTGCTCTGGGAATTCCATCCCAGCCCCTCACCGACCTCACAGTAAGAATTCCTTCCCAATATCCCATATAACCTTGCCCTCTGGCAGTTTGAAGCCATTCCCCTGTCACTCCATGCCCTTGTAAAAACATATTCTCATGAAATTCTGTGGGATTCATTTTCTGAACCTGGTGCTTGTCCCTTTGCTGCAGCCCTTGTCCCTCACCTGCCCCCTTGGCTGATCTCAGCAGATTTCCCAGGAAATTTGGCAAGAACAGCCAGAATGGAACAAAATCCCTGCCTGCAGAGTGTGGCAGCTGGAGGGAGGTATAAAAACGCTTGTACACATTTGCACTGAGATTTCTATGCACAAATGCTCGTTCCAAGTTAATTAAAAATAACACAGAAAAATAGTTAAGAGACCTTACCCTAGGATGTGGGAGCCATTCAGAGCTGACAGCAGTTGTTTTTCTTCCAAATGAAGTGATTGTGCCATTCATTGAAGAAAGTTTCCATAGTTCAGCAGAGATGGTGCCACACTGAACTTCCACTCATTCCCATGGATTTAGCACCATGCTTTTCATGCTAGAGGAGAAAAGGGAAATTCATGGACAGCAATTAATCTCCGGGATTCCAGGAGTCACACAATGCAGTTGTTTTCTTACGCATTCTGTTGTTCAGAATAATTAAGAAATTCAGGACATGACTGGAGCCCTACCACCATATTTTTGCAGGGTCACAAGTGGCATTTCTTATACCAAACAGTTCCAAGGCATGGGGGAGAGTCAATGCCTTAGCAGACAAATTATTTGCAGACCTTCACAGATTTATTTAAACATTTAAAATGAATCTAACATTTACCTTGATCTAAATAGATCACAATAAGCGAGTGAACACTGTGATATTATTACTTGAATGTTTTTCATTTCCTTTCACCTTTAAATTCTCTTCTATACTCTATCTACCTGTAGTAATTTTAATAATTTTTAGTTGAAGCCCTCTAGATTTCCTCTACAGCATTCCTGCACAGCTCCCAACTCCCATTGCACCCCATATATCAACCCACTCTTTCAACTCCTGCACTTCCAAACATTTAAAACACCTTAATGGCTTTTCTCACTGAACCATAAAAATTATTTATAAATTCATTTTAAGACATTCATACAACGAGAAACTCATAACACGTCATGAACTACAAATTATGTTTACTGGAGTATAAAAAATTCTTTGGGCCTATGTATATATAATGAAGGAAAAAGCCAACTGCTTCTCCAAGTGGACTCCTACTATAAGCAATCACCAAATGAAAGGTGAGAGAATAATGAATTATTTGCTCCAAAGTACTTTTTAAAATAAACACCTCAACAGGAAAATGGCCCTTCCAGGCCTTAATTTAAGTACATTTGGTGCAATTTCAAGGAATAATCTCACTATTTTTTCCAGGATTTTTCACAACAAAGCAGCAGCAGCATCTCCTTCCCTGTAAGGTTAAAACCAAATGTAGGGGCTGTTAATCTGAGTTATTTCTGCAGCTCAGCAAGGGAAATCACCCCAAGAGTTCAGTGATACTTCAGGGGAAATGCTATTCATCAAAATTCATACATTATTTGGGCTCCAGGAGGAGAGGCTCCTCCCTAAAAAAACTGATGGAAATAGGAAGAGAGGCGGTCACTTTGGAGTCTTTCAGCCACTGGAGGTGTAACCACACTTAGTGCATCGAACTCAGGATGTGAAACGAAAAAGTTAATTAAATATATCTAAGAATTAAAACTAAAGGCAAACTCTTTGAAACAGCCTACAATTCTGATCTGAAGATCCTGTGCCACACTTGCCCTGTAGGACAATATGAAGATGGACTAAAAATAAAACTGCAAGTCAAAGAAGGTTTTTCTTCAGTTCTCTCTAGTTCCAGCCACTCCTAAAGCCCAGGCTGCCCTTCTCAGGAGGTCTGGTGTGTGCCTCATCCCAGATGCTCAGACTCTCACAAAATTCCAGTTCTCAGCTAAAAACAGTTGGCTGGGCTTTCATGCCCACTTGGTCACCTTCAGGGCATCACCTCAGCCCATTTGGTCATTTCCCATGTCTGGGTGTAGGACACAGAGCCCTGTACCACACATTTTTTTCCCTTCCAGCACATACAGAGTGAAAGTTCATCATTATCCCCATGAAAGCAGGACTGCTCAGAGAGAGGAACCTGTGTTTTGAGCATTGATAGACTGGGGTTTTCCTCTCTGTGGCAAATAGGTCGTAACATCTCTTTTCTACTTTATATCAAAGTATTTCAAAGCAAAGCTTAATCTGCCAGACCCATAATGTAGATTTTTAGTAAGACCCTTTGTGCGAGGAAAAGGCCATAAAGCAGCTGCCTCAGAATTCAGATGGAAAGGCTGATGATCTAAATCATCCAAGCCTGGTATATAAACGAAGAGCAACAACCGGAGTAGGGACTGATCCCAGGAGAACTCACTGGTGATTCACTGTGGAAGATGAAAAGCTGTCTATATAAACAAATTGTTTATGGTCTGTTAAACAAAAGTAAAATCAATGGAGTGCAGCAGATGCAATTCCTGCTGAGGATTCAATCTTAGCAAAGTGCATGGGTCTGACCCTGCAGCCCTCTTCCATAAGAACCAGAAGTGCAATGAGAAGGGACTGCAGAATTTGCCATCTGCACCCTGCCCTGTCCTTATCTGATTAAAGGAGTGAAAGGCTGACAAAGTGCTTTGTGCTGGCATTTCAGTGAACACGGTCTGCAGCACTCGATTTGTGACTTGTGATCATCCAGGCAGACCTCAAGCAGCTCCGTCCTGCTGAGCTCAACCTTGGCAGATGTTGAACAGCTCCATCCTTTTGGTTTCAAACTTGATAGACCTTGAACAGCTCCATCATTTTGGACTCCAACCTTAAGCAGCTCCATCTTTTAGTTCCAGCCTTCCCTCAGGGGAAGGCTTGATGGATATTGGAGTAGCATCACAAGGGATAGTAAAGAAAAGGGGGATTTAGGCTACAGAAGTAACTTTAAATCCCACTTCCCTCCTAGCTCCACCCCACACACCACCTCTATTCCCAGGGAAGGACATGGGATGTGCAAGTTGGATCAAGGGAACACAGGTTTGGTGTCACAGCAGCAGGTGCATTTAAGCACTACCAGAGATCATTCTGCTCTTTTTAATCAGCCCTGCCTAATTTCCACCAGGCTGCTGTTTGGAGTTTATTTTCAGACATCATTACCTTCAACCTTGGATTTCCCTGTTAATCCAAGGAGCCAGCGCTGTTGAGGCTGGAGCGGCAGCTGCGCCTCACTGAGAGAAGGCAGTCAAACATCTGCTCCTGGAGAGTTCATCTGGCCAGATGGGAGTCCTGGGGATTCTAATAACAGTCCCTGATGTGCCTCCACGCTAACCTGGCCACTCCTTCTGGCAGCTTTTACACCCCCAAACACATCTGCACTTGGGTTTTAAAATTAACGAACCTTTGGCACTTCTTGTTTACAGGTTGATGATAATGGTTAGACACCAAGAAAGGATAAATACCCTGCTTGGTACAGCTTTAGGGAAGGAATGTGTGATGGCACAACATAAATTCACAGGAAAAAAATAGATTTTTAAGTCCGTTCAAAGATGCAGCTGAGGTTTACAATTTGTAACCACCCCATGAGTACTAATTAGACTGAGCTCTGCAGACTTGCACCACAAGAAATATCAGTTCTGCTAAGTGGAGAGGCTAAAGGAGGAGTTTAGTCCTGTGCTATAGATGAATAATGTAATAGTTGTCTCTCACAATTAAGAGATAGATATTAGATGGGTGTTAAAGTGTAAAGTGATGTCATTGTAATATGTCTTTCCATAGTCCTCTTTCCCCTCTCCCTTCTAACAGCCTCAGTAGTCAGGGCATTCGGGGAGGGCTGGGTTACTACCAGGAGACGTGGCATAACAACAATCTCCAATCAAGATGTAAGAGAGTAATCTCCACCAATGGATGGCAGAGAAGGAGTTGACTGACAAAACTTTGGGAGGGGCTAAGGGTATAAAAGGCAGAACATCCACTTTTGTAGGTGAGCATGTGGTTGATAGTCCCTGAGACTTGTGGTGCTGTGATTTTTACTTAGTGAGTCTTTTGTTGTATTTTTGATAAAGTTTAATAAACCTTTTAAGATTATGATAGTAACTTCTCGCATTCTGGAAAGTATTCAAACAAAAATCCAATCAAGTGTAAAAAAGAAGACATTGGAAATAGAAACATGTGACTGATGTTGAGTAATAAATAATAAAACCAGGCACTGTTTGAAGGTCTGGCCTCCCTGGTCCCTCACAGGGAGAGTTTGCTTAACCCAGTTAATTGTCTTCAGAAAAAAATGGCAAAGATTATGGAATCTGTAGCATTTTCATACTTATCTGGGATGCACACATCAAACTTGTTGTTCTAGTCATCTTAGATGTCCTAATTACTTCTGAAGGGGATAACATTTATCTCATTAATAAATTTATGCCAACAGCAGATAGGGAAGTCACTCTGACAAACCAGCTCTTAATAATTCTCAAATGCATCTTTATGAGTATTGTGTGAACATCCATATCTCCAGAAGGCAAAAGAAACTCATAATCACAGGACAAATCTAATCCTAATAAGCAGGAAATCATGGGAGCTTCCCACATCTGTTTTCCTCTGATCAGATTAGCAGGGGTGTCATATCCGATGTCATGCTGTTGTACACTGACCTTCAGCAACTTAGCAGAGCTGTAATTTTTGGTTTTAAACACCAAGAAAAGCTTTTTGAAAGCTGCCTTTCTTGGTGAACATCAATATGTTATGTAAGGCAGGATTACTCTAGGAAGTCATACTGCTTCCTTCCTTCTGCTGCTAGGCCCCTGCCCTGCCCGGACACCCCACAGTTTCCAGCTGTCGCTGCAGTTTCTGACACATCTCATCCACCGCCCCAGGATTTCCGCTCATCCCTGCCATTCCAGCCTGCTGCATCCGAGAGTCCTGCTGGGTCACGGGGATCGACTGCCCCAGGGTTTGTGAAGCAAAGCCTCTCCTCCATCCCGTCTGGGCCCAGCCGCCATTGCCGCGGTCCCGCCGAGCCCGTCCCACAGCGCCCCTGCAGCTTTGGGGGTATCACTGCACCTGCCCGGCCCGTGGGAGCCAGCAGCGCCCCCGCTGGCCGTGCCCGGAACTGCACCAAACGGAAAGGCCGGGGCTGGGTTCCTGTTCTGTTTGTTGTTGTATGTTTGTTTCATTATACATGCTTATACATGCTAGTAAAGAACTGTTATTTCTATTCCCATATCTTTGCCTGAGAGCCCCTTAATTTCACAATTACAGTAATTCCGAGGGAGGGGGTTCACATTCTCCATTGCAAGGAGGGCTCTTGCCTTCCCCAGGAGGTGCCTGTCTTTCAAACCAAGACAACGTGAACGAGTTAGTATTAAACACCTATTTATGCCTTTGCTGGAGCTCCTAGAGGAGTTCTGGAGGCCCGATCATAGCATTAGGCCCTGCAGTGAAATACCTGCAAACGGCAAAATATTTGTTGCAATCAGACAGGAACACCGAGGCACAGATGGGCTTCTCCCCTTTGGGATCCTCACCAGGAGGTTCCCCTGAAGCTGTGGCTCACCCCAGAGGAATGAGGCTCTATTCAGTGCCACATCCCTTATCCCAGCATCTGGGAGCTCTGATCTGGCAGAGGCGACACTCCTGTCTCCTGAGACTCCCGCATTTCACGGTTTAGAACAAAAATTCATCACAACCAGCAAATTATCTTCATTCACAGCAGCCTGAACCAAAGAGAACAGAGTTGGCAGAGCAGGGAACAGGCAGGGGAAACCAAATCAGACTCCCATTTCCAGGCAAAACTCCTTTTCCAATAAACCCCTTTTAATTCACCCTGTAACAGAAGAGGTGCAGGAGGAGCCTGCTCCACTTGTTTTTAGCGTGGCTTTTGAACAGGAGTCTTTGACACAGTTTTGAAACTCATCAATCCTCTCTCTGTTTATCTATGCTGATAAGCATTATGTTCTGCTTTAGAAATATCTATTTCTGCACTTGGGTTATTTTATTTCCCTATTGTTAAAATGAAAGATTGGCTAAACAATTTCAGTAGTGCCTGTCAAGCACTTCCTTTCTTCTGCAAATCCTCAAGCTCTGATTCTCATCATTAAGTCACTGACAATATAAAGACAGACTTCTTCAAATAATCCATCATCAACAAAGATAAATGCACAGAAATTATACAGGAATTGGCCTGAAGCATCATTGCAGTATAAATAGAATTTTCTGAAGAGTAAATACATCCCTATTCAATACCCAGAGCTCAATACAGACAATAATGACCTGCATGTTAAAAGCCCTCTTGTACCAAATGCTGTGCAAGGATTTAAAAGGTTTTCAAACTTCGAAGACCATCTGAAAAAAACTCTCCATTCCATGATGGCAGATTGAGCCATCAGCTCCACCAGACAACAGGAACAATACAGTTATCAAGCAGTTCTCCCTACAAAAGTACAAAGCCAGATGGAGGTCACCTAACCCTGTCTATCTGGTGTTGGATGCTCAAAGAGCAGTGTAATCAAGGGCAAGTGTGCAGTGATTTGTCACTAGTCTCCAAACAGCCAGAGGGTTGTATTTTGTCAGAGCTGAAAATGGCAAGAGGAACACTGGAATATGTCCTCTAGGAAATCCCTTAACCTTGTCTGGAATTAATCTGTGCCTTAAATTGCTGCAGCATCAACTGCAAAGGCCCCACAGTTTAATCTCTGGTTTTTTTAAACATTCCCATTTCATTTTGAAGCCCATTTGCCTTCTGATTCCTGGTGCTCCTTGTAGAGTGAAGAACAGCATCCCGTGGCAGTCATTCTCTTGTTATCTTCTCCTTATCCATCTTGATTTTAATTTCTGTCATTTAATCCAAACTGAAAGCTGTGCCTCCAGTCACCCCTCTTATCCCGCTCTTGCTTTCCTGCTTTTCTGGGCTCAGGAATACTCAATCCATGCAGAGCATGGCATGAGTGGTTGGACCACAGCTCCAGGAACCCACTTTTGCACTTCCCCAGGCATGGGACGTAGAGTTTGGACTTGTCCAAGCCACATCCTGGACTAAACCTTGGAAGTCAACTGGGAGATTACAATTGCTGCAATTAACCAAGTGTAAAAAGATTAACAATATTTTATCCAGCTTTTGTAGTCCTGTGGATGAATTTCTCCTGCACCTTCTCCATTCTTTCCTCTGTCTGGAGTGGAGCTTGGGTGCCACAGAGCTGCCAGGATATTATAATCAGAAAAAAGTCAGGAATAGAAGCACAGTGTTAGACAGATGGTTTAGGTCCTTCCTTCATTTGCTTTTCAAATTAACTAAATGTGTCCAAATGAGACACTTGATAACTGAATATCAGCTCTCCCTTTCCCACGCAGTCCCAACAGCCACACTCTGGAAGAACCTGGGATTTTGCCTTCCCATGGATGAATGTGAACCACAAATGCTAAGTTTATGTTTAGGAAAGGAAAGGTAAAGGATACCTGACTTCATGGGGCCACATTTTATGGCACCTCAAGGCTTTTGAAAGCGTTTCCATGCAATAAATGCCTCTTCTTTGGAATTGTGTCTGAAATCACAGCAGGCAGATGATGCCGGGGGGTGTGTGTTCCACAACAGCAGTCAGCTTTTCAAACAGCACAGGTAGACCTGGAAAAGTGCAGATAATCACACCTGGAGAGTGGATTCAGGTATTAAAAAGACTATCTAAAGAGCTGGGGAGCCAAGTGTAATGTGGTGGCACATCAGGGTGACATAAACAGCTGTGACAGGACTAAAAATACAACGCAGACCCTGTGAGAATCAGAGCTGATCTTCCCTTCTCCTCCAAACAACTCCCTAGGTAAGAAAACAACACACCAAGGGAGTGACGTGAAGGGGAAAAACCATCCTCTCTCATTTGGTGGGGTCACTCAGCTTATCTGTGGAATGTCTCCTCTGTCCTTTCCCTGGATATGCATGCAGAACAAAATTCTTGGAGCACTGCGTGCTTGGTAAAAACAAACAGCACCAACCCAGCAGTCAGGGCTGCAGACATTTGGCACAGTGCAGGTACATCATGACAGCGTGTTAAATGCATTGTTCAACACACTGCAACATGCAACATGTTAAAGTGACAATTTATACTGCATTTACCTTCCCGTCAGCAAAGGTATTAGAACAGAACGGGGTGTCCTGGAGGAACAGAAATAAGGCACTGGAAGAGAGATCCAAGCTGGAGTGGCAGAGGGAACAGTTTGCCAAACTCAGATGCTTTGATCCCAAAGGGGAATTTAAAGTGGTGCTCGCAGCCAGAACATTTTAGTGAGCAAACCCTTTGTGTTCAGTATGCAGACATTGTTTCCAATGAAAAAAAATTTGCAGTCACATTTCTTAAATCCCCAGAGCTTCCTATAGAAGTGGGTTCCCAAATTATATAATCTACCACTTCCCTTGTATTCTTAACGATCCGAAGAACCCAAGGGGATTGTCTGCATTTAAGTCTGCTCAGATACAAATGCAAAAGATCCTGAGTTCCTTTTGCTGTGAAAGCAGAAGATGAATAAACTGAGCATAAATTGACCTGGGGTATCTGCCCAGCTTTGCCTGTAGGCTGTCCTGGAAGAGACCAGGTCCATCTCCCCCCCACATCAACCACTCCATTTGGGAATTGAAGATGATGCTGATAACCCACCACAGAACTCTTTGAAACAAGTGAAAATGAAACGTAAATGAGGAATGAGATGGAATTCCCAGAGAAGCTGTGTCTGCCCTGTTCCCTGGAAGGGTCCAGGCCAGGCTGGATGGGACTTGGAGCACCCTGGGACAGTGTGAGGTGTCCCTGCCCAGGGCAGGGGTGGCACTGGGTGGTCTTTAGGTTCCCTTCCAACCCAAACCGTCCTGGGATGTTCTACTAAAACTGGCACCACTCTCTAAGTGCTGTAATTAAGCACAAGACCTTTTCATTTCACCTTTGAAGTAAAATTCTCTCAGCCACAAGCAAGTACAATGTTATGAGAAACTTCTTAGAGCTTTCAGGGCTAAATTGATAAACAAGAAATTTCAGTTGCTTGATTCAGGCACGGGAGCATGGAGGTGGTGAGGACGTTGAGAGCTCAGGTAACTCACCCATCTGTTGCCACCCAGCCCAGGGGCAGGAGCACAGAGCTCGTGTTTTGTGTGAGTCATTCACTACAATGGATGTCACACACATTAAAAATGTGTTGGGTGTTCGGGTGCAATAAAAAAATTAATTTACCATTCACCGAGCTTCTCATTTAGTGAAATCAGCTGTTTCAGCTCCATTATCTGTATGTTTCTAACGCATTTATTCCATATATTATCAAAGCCAGCTCGAACCAAGCTTTATTTTGTATATTATTGGCTTCATGTAATTTGTGTGTATTCCTGAGAGAAACCTACAGCGTGACAATGACACTGCCACATCGCCATCTCCAGGTAAGACAAAGAAACTAACAAAGCCCTCTTCCGGAAGTGCATAATCATGGATGGATCTTTTTAGAATACGAATTTAGAAAAATGCCGGTTCTTTTGGGATACTCTTCTGTGGGACTCACATTCTCTGAACCTGAGAGAAGCAGTGAGAGAAGCACAGAAAAGAATGATCAAAACAATTCTCGTCCCATTTGCTGCTCCTGTGTTATGCTAAAGCAGAATGCAATATGGAGATTGTTTACCCAAAGTGATGGGGCTTTGTTTCCTTGGCCTGTCAGGGCCAAGCAGGTGTCCGACCAGACAGTCACAAGAGTCTGTGCAGTTGACTTGAGTGCTTGTGCAGTTCAGTTTAGATGTAATATAGCATAAAAAAGTAATTAATTAGCCTTCTGGTATCAATGGAGTCCTCCTCGTTATTTCTCCCCTTCGTTGGGGTTCGCCTGGAGCCAGCCTGGAAACAGGAAAAGGGCACAGAGAGTTTGTTCACGCCCCAAATCCATGCAAATTGCTACTTATGCCACAGACACACTGAAGAGCCTCAGGTGTCACCCCCATGCAGGTTGGACCCTGAGTAAATTCTGCTCCTCAGGATCCGCACAACAGCAGCTGCTGTGCTCAGGGCCAGGAGAATAGGCAAAATAATCCTTTTACCTGTAAATGTGTCTGAATTCCAGCTCAAATGTGCTGGTGTGGGTGACGCAGAATCTCATTGCACCACTTCACTGGAGTTCTGAAGAAAGTTGACTTAGAAATCGTATGTTTTGGGGCAATTCTCTGTAGTAACTGCTCCTTTCTAATTTTCAACTGTTTTTTCCATCCAGAGCACTGCTCCTTCCTGGGCTGCCTGGAATGTAGAATTGCTGCAGAAGCAAAACACCCTTAAGAGAGGTTTTGCAAACGCTCTCTCTGCAAGTTAGAATTTAAAAGAGCAAGTAAGGAAATTGAGAAAATTTGGAAAATTTGAAATTGGAAAATTCGTTGTAATATGAATTGGAAAATTAAGAGAGGCTTTTCAGACATGTTGTAGAGTCTGAAAAGGATTTTCTGACCCTCTCTTAGACCCAAGTGCCCCAGTTTACAGGCTCTTCAGACAAAATTTAGAGCACACAAAAGTCTTCAAAACTATCTCAACAAACATTTTGTTCTCAGGAATTTCAGGAGTTTGGAGGTGACTGGACACAGTCAGATTTTAGGGGCTGAGTGGGGAGAGACTTGGAGATGGCTCTGGTTTTTAACGAGGAATGGAGTCTGATGGTTTACTGTTAGTTCAGTTGTCTTCCTAACTAAGATAAAGCAGCCTGGTTCACAAAGAGAGGCCAAAATTGTCCATTGTTATTCTGCTGTAGCTGAGCTCAGAAAAGGAACAGAATTAGCAACGTTTTTTGTTGTTTTTTTTTTTTTTTTCATGAATGGCAGAGACTGTGGATCCACAGAGGGAGAGGGGAAAAGCTGTCTCCAAATGATCATGCAAATTTCTTCAGTGGCCTCGGGGGAAGGAGAGACATGACATTAAGGTCATTTTGTAAGACCTTGAATATTTTTAATTCAAAATATGTATCACATTTTAATCAAACTGGCTCTGTGCTATTTCTGTCCAAGTAATTTGCATTCTGGGTCTGTCATGGGGGCAGTTATGAGTCAGCTAAGCTCTCTAATATAATAACTATCAGAAAATTGTCTTGCATTAGTCACGTTAATTATGCTGAACCAAACACTGAAGACAGCAAAATGTTTTTTCCATTGCAATATTTTTTTGCCTTGTAGAGATTTTAGGAATTTATTGGAGCAAGTTTCTTTCTCAAAATTAAACCTGCAGACAAAAAGGATGTCAAACATGCCTGTGCCTTGGCAAACAACAGGAGCTCTGTCTCTGATTTTTTTGTTACCTTGCTATCTACAGAAAGTAGATTTTGTTTCTCTATGAACAGGCAAAATAAAAACAAAAGCCAGTGCCCCAAGTGAGCAGCACACTCATCATTTATGGATGCTTGAATCATTCAAAGAAAGCATTTGCTAAGAGGGCTGGTAATTTTCCTGGACTGCCTCTGCTCCAGGCAGCCTAGTACTTTGATTTTTTATGTAAAATGTTAAAAAAGCAACTTGCTTTCTCCTGAGTACCCTTGTTAAAGATCCCATCTCAGGCTGTAACACAAATACAGTGTCTGTTGCTCTCTCTGCCTCTGCAATTCAAATAAACACAAACCTGGCATGAGGCAAGTATTGGGTACCTGCACCAATAATGATTTTACTGGGAAACTCTGTCTGGAAAAGATCCTTGTGAAAGAATCACTGAGCATTTGGGTTTGGAAAGGACCCCAAAGATCTTTTTCCACCCCCTGCCATGGGTAGGGTCACCTTCCACTATCCCAGGGTGCTCCAAACCCCATCCAACCTGGCCAATACCAAACCCAAAACTTCCTAAAATGTTACAAACCACCCCAGTGTAGTCTGTGTTAAAAACATTCAGCTCATGAAACACAGTTAGGTGTGTGCCATCAACCAAACTCATTAATTCTTCTGTTCAGATTTTGGTTTTGGCTTTCCACTTAAAGAAACTCTGCATTTTATTGTTTTTGTTGTATTTAAAAGATTAGTTATCTAAACTCCCTTGTTTTCCTGCACTTCCGGAAATTCTCCTTCAAATTGCTGAAGAAAGGATTTATAAAATGTCTGGTGACACGTGTAGTTTTGTTAAGAAAGTATCTTTGGTATGGAAAGGAAGTCAATAGGCCAGGGAAAATGTGGGAGGAGAGGGGGGAAAATGAAACTGAGGGATTTAAACCCTCCTTTTATTTGCCCCAACTGTGACAAACCTCATGGAGGGAGTTCCCTACAAATATTTACGTGCAGGGGCCAGGCTGGGGGAAGCTGATTTAATCCCAGCCAGGCTGAGGAGGTTCTGTACCTTCCCTACTCCAATCCATCAATAGGCAGCAAGGGAATGGAAAAGAATTTATCACCATAACAGCAGCCAGTTCACATCCATCGTGCTCCATGCTATTCAAGGGCTCTCTGGAACCCCATTAGTGCCAGATCCTTGAGGATGTGTGACATGGAAGACCAATAAGTCCCCATGTAGGTGGGGACCTGGCCAGAACCAGTGGCAGATTTATTGTGCTGCAAAACAGCAGCGGGTCTGAGATCACTAAATCAGATTGATGGGCTGAACACACGTAACCCTAAAGGGCAGGGGGACAGTGCTCAGGCTTCATGACAGTAATTCCAAAGGTGTGGGAATGATAATTGGAGGTTTTACCTAATTATGATTCAGGTTTCTGGTAGCTTGGGCAGATGTCTCTGGATCCAGCGAGGCAATGGATAGGCACCCTACAAAGTTTGTACAGAACGTGGGCTAATTGTGGAATTTGGATTGAAAGGAACCCTGAAGACCATAGTACCTTCCCAGAATTCCACGTTTTTCTGAAAAGGACAAAGCAATGAAACACTCCCACTGTTTGTTGCCCAATGTAAAGGAGAACATATAAGAAATAGAAGAGATTTGTGGTTTAGACCTTGACTAAAGGGTCCTTTTAAACCCCCTCCAAGGCTTTCTCCAAGGAAACTTGCAAAAACACCAGTTCCGAGTATGAACTTCTCTGAATCAAGTTTTATTGAATGCCTGTTATTCTCATTTTTTAGAACAGACTCTACCAGGCTTGGGGGATTGATAGCAATTCCAAGTGCAGCAAACACCAGGATTTGTTTTATTGTCTGCAGTTTGCACCTCTTAAAAAGAACAAAGTTGGCCTGTAAGGATGAATACACCTGATTAAACTTACACAGGTACAGAGACACCATTGCCTGCCACTATCTCAGCTCACTTCAGCAAGGGCTGTTGGTTTTATCTCTACAACTGTCCACAATGTGACGCCCATCTTCAAGCACTCAGGCTTGCTGGTGTTTTTCATTAATCACTGCAATTTCCTGGCCAGGCATCATCAGGAGGAACCCCAAATATTCATCTTAGTTGTGTTTAGAAGAAAAACACTAACATTTGCTGGGAAAGCTTCAAGGGAAGAGCTGATCTCCCTGATGAGCACCCACCAGCTATTACGTGGTTTGCCAGTGCTTTTACCATTTCCTTACTCTGTGCCTTGACCTTTGCTGAAGAACAACACTAATTCATGCCCACATACCTGGGCCACATGTACACAGCCTTCCCCAGCCTGAACATAAGCCTAATTAGCCCTCACAAAAATACACCAATTACCAGGTCGACTGTAGTTGTAGTAATTCTTCTTAAGGACTTAAATAACCTTTTTACCAGCTAAATAAAAAAGGTCAGTCAGTGCTAATTAAATATAAGGCTGCTTTGCAAAGCAAAGGGAGAAGATGAAGGAAACCCATTAATGAGCTAACAAAATCAAAATGAATGGATTTAACACCAGGTCCTACCAATTATTTTGCAGTGAGCATGTCAGGAGCACACAGCAAGTGGCACGGGGTGGGGTTTGCCATGCTGGTGTCACTTGTACCCAAGGGGGGCAGAAAGTGGGGGATATAACAAGGAAAAAAGTCCCACATGTGATGCTGACTGGGGGATTCAGAGGAAAAGAGAATCTGTGGCTGCTGGGTCACTCTCACCTCCAGTTTCTTACTTCACAGCACCATCCACAGCTTCTGCTGTGTGACTGATAGGAAGGACAGGTGGTGTATTAGATTTTAAGCCTCTGGAAGTTTAGTCCAACACTTGTAAAACAAATGTAAAATCCTCTGTGTCCTTTGCAGAACAGTGAAGGTGTCAACGAGTGGCTTCATCAAGGTAGAGCCAGGAGGGAAACTTGGGATGGGACAGTTCTGTCCAAACCCCACGGAAATCATATTGCAGTTGGGTCTGTTATACTTCCCAAAACTCAGCCACTATCACTGATGTAAAACAGCCAAATAAACTGCTCTGAAAAACTTCCCGGGGGAGCTCAAGACACAAATCAGAAAATGCCACAGCATGGAGAGGACATGGGAAAGGATAAAGCAGTGATTATTGCTGTGGGAGAACAAAGGGAAGAAGGGATTTGGAGATGGAAGGAAGGCCCAAACTGCATTAGAAACCTTATTAATTCGTTTAGGACAATGTGGAACAGCATTAAATCAACATCACTGCCACAATCAGGTGGCGGCAGGTCCTGGCCTTTAAGCCCTGGAAAATCTCTTTTGGCCAAGGAAAAAGTGATGTTTCCCTCACCCAAACTCCACAGAGAAAAGGAAGGAGTCTTTTCACTGGAGGCTCTTCTCACACTACCTCCAGTTCACTCCTTTCGTGACACTCACAGATAATTGATGCATTTTAAACAACAACAAGAACCCCAGAACTTTTTACCAGGCTGAAAGTGGGGCTGTTTGAAGCACTCCTAACCTGCTCTAGGAGGGGGTTGTATCAACTTTCAAATATCAGGCTTGGTTTCCTTTCCATTTGAAATCCAGAGATTACCTTTCCTTTTATATCTCTCTATAACTCCTTTGTGTAAAAGCCAAACAGCACTCAGCACTGAAGATTTCTCTGTCCACTCACTCAGACCTTGGATGGCTGTTAACAGAATAATTTTCCTAGTATTTTTATGCAAAAAAAGAAGGCCATGTTCATCTATTTAATAACTAGAGAAGAAAGCACTTGCATTTCCCAGCAAAATTAATAAAACAAGTGCAGCCTCTGATGCTGAGCCAAGTGGTCAACCACTGTCTTAAAAGAACACCCCTATCCTTGGGCTGTGTTAGAACCCAGAATTGGACAAATCTTAGCTTTTTAAAGAGAACTGAAATTTTAAAAGCTTTGAATTGAGTCTTACCTGCAGCACACACGTAGGCTGTGTGTTGGCCAAGTTGAGACACGACTTATTCCAGCTGTGGGTATGCAAATGCCATGCTGAGAGATGCTTTTTGTGCTCTGGAAAACACAGTGGGACACCTGACAGTGGCTGCCCAGTGGGTCACCACAGCCTTGCCATGAGCCTCTCATTCTCCTGATGTTTATTATTAAAAACTGTAGCAACAACTCAATTTCTTTTCCCTGTTCTCTCCTCCACACATGCTGAGAACTTCTCCAAAGTTACTCACGCAATATATTTGTGGAGGTTAATCCAGGACAAAAATCCCAGGAAGCAAATAGCACAGAAACTACCAATGTATTCTCTTTTTTATTGTTTCTGACAATCAGTAGTAAAACGTGTTGCTGCTACCAAGGGAGCCAGTTGTAGCATTACTCATTTCACATTAGGGCCCTGAAGAATAAATCTTTCCAGAGCTCTTGCTGGCATTAGGCTAAAACATAAGTCTAGGTTTGTAAAGGAAATGTATTAAACAGATGAGACAGCAATGGAACACAGATTTAAGGGAGAGGAAAGTCATTGCAGATTCTTTCTCTATTAAAGAACAAACTTAAGGCAATGACATGGAAACAGCTGAGCTGCAAATAATTAATCAGCTAATACAGAGATGGACAATTCTAAAACAGAAATAACCCACTGTGTTCTAGTCACACTGGAGGTTTCTGCAAGAGCAGGTAGAACCTGTAAGAGTGACCACACAGTTGGGTGGAAACTGCTGAAATTGAGTTTCTCACAGAAAAGTAGAGCTCACACTGCATATGAGAGAATATTTCTCTATCAGTCATAAAACCAATGTAAAATCAGGATGTTTGTCCTCCTGGACAGAGAAGAGGAGCTGAGAGTGAAGGAACAGAGAGAAAATGAAGGCCAATACTTGGAGGTTCATGTGAACAGGTTTAATGCAGCTTCTGAGCCAGGGAAAAAATAACTGCAGAGAGAATGGGCCACAATTGTCCTTTTTTGCTAAATTCTTAGATGCACTCCACATTTAGCAGTGGGAAGTGACTGCAGAGGGGAAAGTGTGAGTTAGGTTTCCATCTATGTTCTTCTAAAGGCCACCTGGATGCACAGTGATGGAAAAGTCTCCTCTACTAGAGCACAAGTAAGAAGCAAGTAACAATGAAAAAACCTGCAGATCACACAGACATTCTAATCTGTGCCTTTATGTGTGACAATATCCTTTAGGCCTGTCAAGTAAGGCTGCCCACTGCTGAAAATTGATCTGCAAACTTTCAGTGTATCAAATTAATTGTTCTTTCCAAGGCCTTTATCCAATCTCTTTAATATTTTATTATTTTCTGCTGTTAGAGGAGACAACATTGTCTTCAGAGGAAGAGCTGGCTCCTCTTGGATGGCTGCCCAGAGAGCTCTTCCCAAAGCCAAGTGAGCATATGGAAAGCAGTGGCTGGAGCAGAGTTCTAGGAGCTCAGGACCAACAAACCAACCACAAAAAGAAGCTTACAGAGCAAGAGCATCTTATTTTCAAAGGCGTGTGAAGAAGGTTACCCCTGATGTGGCCACAAAGCTGCTCGAATAATTGACATAAATCATCAGCTGGGGATCCATGCAAACAACTTCATCCCTTCCCTCCCCCTGGCAACCCAAACCACTTCACCAGCACTGGGAAGTGGCTGAGCTGCCTGTCCAGCCCATAGCACTCAGAGGCAGCTCCTCTCTGCTGGGAACAAGAGGACAAGGTGCCTGTGACACCTCAGATGCTGGGGGGGGATGCACCAGCTGGGATGCGCAGGCAGCCCCCACCACCCACATGAAGGGTGAGCACCCAGTCCCACTGACCTCATTCCCAGAGCAATACCAGGAACTCAGCAAAAGGAGAGATGCTTTTCACGCGTGCTCTGAAATCCTTACACCTTCATCAGGAAAGACAAAGCTTGGTTAAAGCAGTTGGTGTCAGTGGGGGTGAGAAAGCCACTGTCACTGCCACCACCTGATCCTGCAGGTCTGAGTGGAGGTGAATCCCAAATATCTCAAGAACTTCAATGTAATTTTTAGCAAATCTCACCATCTTGTCCCTCAGCTGTGTCACACAGGTAATGCTGAGCTCACCTCTGTGCCATGCAGAAAGGCACAACACTTCCCCAGAGAGTAGTTTTAAAAACACAAACCTTCTTCAACAATGAATTAAATTTCAGGTCTCATTCAATCTGGAGGAAATTGTCTGTACAACAGAATTTTACGCTCTATACCTGAGCAGGAGGTTATATTCATCAGCTGCTCCAACAGTTGCTTTCACCAGCTGCATTCTCTTTATGTTACTCTCTTTCATGAAAGAGCTGCATTTTAAATTTCACAATATTTGAGCCTGTATTATAAAAGCCAACACAGGCACATTAACACAGAAAGGAGAAATGTTCTATTGAATTTTATTAAAATTGCATGAGTTGAATAGGGGACACTTTGAATATACTGGAGAAGGTAGGCAAACAAAAAAAGACTAATAAAACCTAAACACAACTACTTAAGTGTTTCAGAAAAAAATAAAGACTGCTCAAGAGGGAAATTATAAGCCCAAGCATTACAGTGTTATCAGAAACAACCGTATTTTATTCAAAACTTAAGTTTGTTTCCAGCTACTGAACTATGTCATGTGTAATTACCAGGCAGGGATTCAAATAAAGTGTATTTGCTTCACCTAGTACTATATAACATTAATTTAGCCCGAGACACAAAACAGTGTCTTTGGGAGAAAAGGGATCAGGAGTCCCCTGCTACAGCTTTATTCCAAACAACAGTGGGGCTTTGCCATAATTCTACATGGATGGCAGCTCCTGAAGGAGATTTCCATGGAGGAATGGGCAGTCACTCCACCTGCACCCAGAAGGGCAGGGCTGAGTGCTGAAGGCATCAAGCTGTAGATAAAAATCAGTTTTTATTTGTCGTACTCAGAATAATCATTTGCAGCCTACTGGAAAGTTTTATTCATGACAAAATCGTTGGAGGAGGTTTAATTTTTTGTTTAAGCAAAGCTTTAAGATAATTCATTTTGATTTAAATACTTATAAAAGCTGTTAACATTGGCAGAACTGAAGCTGAGCTCTCCCAGGCTGTGCCCTGGAGCTCACACAAGGCAAGGTTTTACCCAAACCCTGTTGATGGACAGCAGTGAGACCAGACAACCTGCCAGGAGAGCACAGAAGGGCACATCAGCCCTTTGGAACCCCAAAATCTCAAGCTGCCTTCCTTCCCTGCTCTCAATAAAAGCTTCAGGGTCCAAGCCTGCTGGGTTTGTCCAGTACACAACACCACGAGCCTGGGGGCTGCCACAGAACAGAGAAATAATCTCAGCAGCAAAAGACAGTGTGTGACTAAGCCCTGAGGAAGGAAGAGTCACTGATGCAACTCTAAATACAAAACCACATTACCAAAATCACTCATTAAATACATTGAAATGAATACTACTTCTGCACCACCCTGATATCAGCATTTACACCTCAACTGCTTTTTTAATCAAGCCTTCTTCCAAGTCTTGACACAGCAGATTATCCTTTGATAAGGCAAATTAAGGTCTGCAGACTTCAGAAGCATTCCAGTAAATGGCTGGGCTTGCTTTTTGAGGCACACTTGTAAATTGGTACCTTTTAGAATTGATACAGTCACACAGCTGGAGGACTCAGAAATATTCTCCTTAATAGCGCAGCAGCATTTCTTTGAACCTGCCTGGCTATGGGTATTTATGCCTTTGACTCACCAACTGTGGCCCCCTCACAGTCTTTTAACACGAATTGCTGCTCTGGATGAGGAGGGCACAGCTGTGGCTACAGCCCCAACACACCAGGAGCTTGTTTTGCCTTCAACTTCATTTATTTGTGATTGAAGGCACTGCCATCCTGTTTGTGACAGACACCTGTGTGCAGTGTGGCCTTGCTCCCAGAGCTCCAGCAGACCTTGGAAACAGCTTTTGCTGAGGCTTCAGAGAGCTGCCTGTGCCCTCTACTCTGTGAGCAGCATCATCCAAATCACTGATGGGGAGCCAGCCATCCCCTTATACTGGCTTTTATCTGCAGCTATCATTGTTTGCGTTAAAATATCCACAATTTAGGCGTCTGTACAAAGCTTTACAATGAGGAGAATAAACATTGTGCAGGTGCTTTCCCTCCTGTTCTCTCTCCAGCCAGCTGACAGAATTGCCAGGGATAAAAGAATCAATGCACGACCACGTCTGACAAAGAGATGGGGGGGAAAAAAACCAGACCCTCTCCTTGCAGTGAACAACACCCAGCTGGAGCCAGCTGAAGGCATCAAACCTTTTCTCCTGAGCTCAGAGGGTTTCTACCAAGTCCCTGGACAAGATAAAAATCAAGATATTGACAGCTGAATGAGGCCTCAAACCATCCTCACACCTGATCAATGCACACACTACCACCCCAGTAAGGCACCCAATTACAGCCCCCTGATTTTTCCTCCTGATCTCCTGAACTTTCTCCCAAGTATCTGGAAAAGGTAAAAATCAAGCCATTAGCAGCTGGACAAGGTATTAAACTGTCTCCATGCCCTCATAACTACACACACACACCTTCCCCAGCAGGGCAGCCAGATCCAACCCCTCTGGATTTGATGGAGAGGGGCGAATTCCAACTCCAGGTTTTTATGGATGTGCCCAAGACAAGCTGCAGTGCAAAAATCCTAGGACAAGTGGATCTTTATCTGTGCAGTACCATAAGAGCTGGTGGAGGATTTCCAGCTTCCTAATAGATTCTCGAAACAGGCAGAGCTTAGCAGAGGTTTCTTCCTTGACTTGCTCTGCTAAGAATTACTAAAATTTAATGAAGCCAGTGATGTGTTGTAGCAGACGGTTCGATGTATTTAAAGTTCAGCTCTCTGCAGCCTGTGGATCAGCCTTGTCCATGAGAACATGGCAAACACAAAGCAGACTAAGAGGGCAGCAAGTTCCTGCTGTGCTTTCCTAATTCACCTTGATGAAAAAAAGCCCTGAATACATCCCAAGCCTTGACAAGATGTGATAAATGTTAATGGAAGGAGCTGTGCTTCCTACAATGGTTTCATTATTAGCATCAAACAATGCATTAACATTTGTTTTATTAATGGAAAAATATAGTTTAATAGTCTAATCCATTGCTAGCAGTGCAAGGCAGAGCTTAATCGAAATTGTGTTCTTTGGGATTTTTTAACCTGCAAAGCAGACCATGCAATGTTTGGGCTGAACAATTGTATCTGTAATCACCAAAATTTACTGTATCTCCTTCATTACTTGTTTCTTCTCCAAAGCAATTTCCCTGCGATGTTTAATTAAGCAATCCATTACAGATTCATCAACTTTACAGCAGAAACAAATATATATGGCAAAAACTCTCTATTGCGAGTGAGAATATTTTTTATTGCTTACAACCTAAATAATGGAAGGTGTCATTTGTGTTAGTTACCCAGCAAGGCTTAGATTTCAAGACTCATTTCTTTTGGGAAGTCTCTGTCTTTTAAAACTTGCATTAAAGATACACAAACAGATATACCCTGCTTTGACAGCCACACTTCCATCTGCTCCCATACCCACAACAGGAACTGATACTGGGAACAAACAATCCTAATGACATCCAGGTGGCTGGACCAGTCCATTATCAAGAGATGTTTGGGGTTTCTTTTTTGTTTTCAGAGGAAAAACAGGCAGGTCTAGTGGCAGGGGGGTTGGAACTACGTGGTCTTGAGGATCCCTCTCAACCCAAACCATTCCATGATTCTATGAAAAATATTCTCATTTATTGGAAGTCCTTCTCTAGCAGTATTTAGTTCCCTCTTTGACTCAGAATTTTGTCACCTTGGGCAATTCACCTCACCTCTAAGTCCACAGTTCAATCTTAAAACAAACAAACAAAAAAAATCACAAATTTAGGAGAAATATTCAAATTTAAAACAGAATGTAAGAATCCCTTAATAGGGGATTGTAAAAGGACACACTCAAAATACTTCTTTCAATCACTCTTGGATTAAGGGTGATACTGGCAGAGTCAATAAACTGATGGCATTTCAATCCTACCGCAGAGTTTGACTTCAACTGTGAAATGTTTTATAAGGCTTAGGAAAAGAAAAGAGAAGTAAGTTAAAAGGGATTGCTAGACTATTTTCAACTTTCCAGACTCCATTTCCAAGCTGATGTCACTTCCCACATCATCTCTTGACATCCTGTGGGCTCATGCAGTGACTTGATTCCGTCTTTTCTCTCAGAGCTTGTTCCAACATCTTAAATGGTCCTTATGGGTCTCTTCCAACTCAGGATATTTTGTTCTTCCATGATGAAGCTGCAGGTTTAAAAAAGGACTCTGGATTTCTTTGGTGCTGCCCTTCAAAAATGCCCACCCCTCACCCCTGTGCTATTCCTTGGCACTGAAGTATTTATGCAATAAAACACTGAACAACAAATAGGAACCCCCACTGTGAGAAGATTGTAAGGAAAGATGGAAGCAGAGCAGATAATCTGTACCCAGGTACATTAGGCATTTAATTTAAATTGTTTGGGTTTGTTTTCTCATGTTTACATCCTCAAGCAATTTAAGATTGGCCCCGGTCTGACAGAAGGGAAGTATTGTTTATGTCATACAAATCACTAAACCATAAGCAATTTCATTAAATGTTTCTACACCCGTGAAGCAAATGAGAAAACAGCTGGTTATTGAGTTTTACTGAAATCTTTGTTTGAACACACAGAAATACTTGGCTTAATATGGGCAAAATCTGGTGTAGCAGCAAGTCCTTGCCATGGGATTGATAAGGATAGCTTACAGTAGGATTGATAACAATAGTTTGCAATAGGATTGATAAGTACAATTTGCAGTAGGATGGATAAGGGAAGTTAAAATTCTTAACTGTAACAATCCAGGGATATTGTGCTTGAAAATGAAGTGTTATTTCCTTGTTTTACCTGATTACCAACAGGTTTTTTTACCTGGATGGGACAGGAGGGGAAATTCCAGTGAGTAACAATCTAAATAGGAGGTTTCTTGTGTACTTTGAATACAGAAATGATAAATAAAAAGTCACCTAGTAAACCACTAAATCCAGTCATGCAAAAATGAGCTCATAAACACAACAATTGTGTTTTTCCCCTGCAGTGGTGTCTCTTGGGATTATTCCTGGATGGTGCAGGTTGAAAGCTGAGGAGCTGCTGGTTTTTGAAGGCCCTTTATAACATGCAGGGAAAGGCTCTGCGAAAAGATTTGTCTGAAACCAGGATCCACCTGCTGAGGGCTGCTGTCTAAAGTATCCTACTCATGGTTTAGCCCTCACCCCACCCCACAACATCTCACTGACCCCTCACAAATGCTGAAACCCAACACCTGCAGAGTCATGGTCACAAAGCTGAGCTGGTGAAAGGGCTCCAACAACATTCTTTGCCCCCACTGGCTTTTCCCTCCTCATTTCCCGGGGATTTTCACTGGCTCAGCCAGTGGTTTATTTCCTTCTTCTTTAGTCTTTTAGCCCCATCTAGTGCTGAAGCCAAATAAAAATCTCTATTCTTTAAGTAAACTGAAGAAAAAGCTTTTTCCCCCATCCCTGGAAGTGTCCAAGGGCAGGCTGGACGGAGTTTGGAGCACCCTGGGATAGTGGAAGCTGTCCTGGCCCATGGCAGGGGGTGGCACTGGGTGGGCTTTAAGGTCACTTCTAATCCACATCAGTCTGGGATTCTTTCACCAGCCCAAACTGGTCTTCAAAGCAATTGGTCTTCAGAGCACAACTCCTTTGCTTTTTAGGGAATCCTGGAACTCCTGGGTCACTGCAGCGGGGATTTTGTGACAGAGATGTCCTGGACAAAAGGGCTTTGCAGCCTGTGAGAAGAGAAAAGCATCAGGTAAAACCAGCATCAGCTGGTTTAGTAAACACTGTTTGGCAACCCTGCACAAATCTGTTCTACATTCTTCCTTCTTCAAAATTCATGACATATAAAATGTTATTACACCCCTGAATACAAATTGCTTGGAAATACTGCGTTTTTTAGTGCTCTGGTGCTAATTATGATGTAGGAAAATCTTTTCTTTCCCCCAGGATAAGTGTCTTTTGGTAGAAACATTTTAGAAATGGGAGATTTGAAAACCAATACATTTTACAAGTCAGAGCTTCTGTTCTCCTTCCCATCACTTTTCCCTAGATGCAAACAAAGATGAAGGGGGTGGATACATTACACTGATATTGTATTAAACTGGGATCAAAACCTACATTTATTTTCTAACATTTGCTAAAACATTACAGGGCAGTGACAAGCACAAGAGTAGAAAGGCTGCCTGTCGATGTTATAAGAGTCCTAATTTTTATTTTCTTGCCATGAACACGAGATTAGATCATCCATTATCAACCTCTGAGGCTGCACAGATTTGTCAAGTCTCCCAGAGCAAATACCCACTGCAGCTAAGCAGGTAATTTGGGAAGAAACCTTCTGTGGTTTGCGTTTCCAGCACATGAATTTGGGCATTTCATTTGAGAGAGTTAGGGTAGTCCTTACCTGGCATTTTCACTATAAATAAATTTCAAGTCTTGCAGACTTCTGGGCTATGAGTTATTCTGTTATTATCTCAGACTTTCTATATCCACACTGACACGCAGCTGCTCACTGTGGAAACAAATGTAGTGTGCTCTGGGTAATTCCGAGCATAATTTAAGCACTAATTAAACAATGGATTTTTATTGTGATTCTTAAATATTTACCCAGTGCAAGGAGCATCCCTGAAGAACAGACACCTCAACAAACATTCAGGAACATGGCAGTCATGCAATATTGTGCATTGACTTATTTAACACAAGAGAAGGGACAGCAACAGCCCAGGGAGCAAGAACATGCAAACCAATTTTATTAAAGTAATTAAATCTTTTTCTAACTTTTTCTTTCTTCCAAACTGACCAAAGGTAGATTAATGTGGGAAGGAAGGGTGGATCTTTGGTAGCATGCTGCCCACACTGTCCTCAACACAACCCTGAGCTCAGAGGGAAAGGTTCAGAGAGGGGGATTGAGGGCAGCACTGCTGGAAAGTCAGATTGGACCAAATATAAATTGCCTAATGAGTATTTTTCCCTCATTATTAAACCCCTACCTTTCTACTGCAGTCACAGCATAACCTGTGACTCTTACCAGGCTCAGCTGCCAACAGATGAATCCTCCTCTCGACCATGGAGAAAATTCTCCAGTAGTTCAGAGGACCAGCTGACATTTCTAACTCTGCTCACAGAAAATCAGTTCTGGGCTTCCCTTTGGGAACTGCCCTGCAGGAAAACCATGGTTACAGCACAAGCTGAAGCTCCAGTTTTTTGCTCCCTCCCATCTTATATTTGTCACATGTTTCGGGGTGTGATCAAGCCTCATGCCCAGATCTGGTTCACTCCAAAACAGGACTTGAGGTTCAGTGCTGCATGCACACAGATTTGAGGATTAATACCAAACCAGACAATTCTACATTGTTTTGTTTGCTAAAACCTTCCCCACAGCAGCATCCACACAGAATTAGGTACCTACATAGGTTTGTTTTGTTTGGTTTGCGAGACTAGCTGCAGCTTAAATCTGTGTTTGTGGTATGTGTTTTGAGGGGGGAAAAAGGGATAAAAGTTGTTTTGTGGTGGGTCTAGGGGGGTTTGGTGACTCCAGAGGGGTTGTAGGTTATATAGTGATGCTGAAGGAGAATCTGGTGTTGGGAAGCACTTGGGTTTGGACATCCACAAGCCAAATTTTGGCTCCTAAACTGCAACTTCGCTGCTTTCCTGTATCCTGAGGATCAGCTGTGTTAAGTATCTCCCATCTCCTTCCCTAGTGGAAGGTGTCCCTGCCTGTGGCAGAGGGTTGGAAGTAGATGGTTCTTATGGTACCTTCCAACCCAAACCATTCTGGGGTTCTATGATTCTAACCCTCAACAGAAGCGCTGTCCCAAAAATCAGTCTGGTCTCCATTTTTCCATCAAACAGCTAAAAATCATGAGTTTGGAGTGCCTCCTTTTGCTCTGGGGTTTGCTCTGGAGGCAGATGAAGTCCCAGGTAACCCATGCAGAGCTTCCTAGAGCAGAGGGCCTCAGGTGGGCTGGGATAGGGCCATGCCCACACTGTCCAAGGCACCTGCAGGACATGTGGAGCTCCCCTGGAGACAGTGGAATGTTGGTGGTAGAAGCCTCTCCTGAGGTCACACAGCCTTCTGAGGGTTGATGCAGCCCCCTGAGGGGTCACACAGCCGGGCTGTGGTGTGCAGTGCAGGCGGGTGAGGCTTCAGCAGCACCTGCAGCCTCATCATGATGTGGACACGGTGGTCCATGGCCACCATCGTGCTCCTGGCTTTCCAGAGAGCCCTGACAGTCCTGGTGTCCCTGGTGATCCTGTTATCCCTGATTGCCCTGCTAGTCCCCAGGGCCCAGCTGCCCACTGGTGAGTCAGGACCATCGGGAGCAGGTAGGTGGGCAGGGAGGGGCAGTGGGGCAGGTCCCACAGATCCCTTCAAGGAACATTTAGGTTTCAATATCCTGTTGATAGGAAACATAATACTTTTTTTTGGCTGATGCTCAGCTGTGCAGCAGAGCAGGGAGGCTCAGGGATGGGCCCAGAACACACAGCTATGCAGAACATTCCCTCCTAGGTTCCAAGGCCCTGGGCTGCTTCCAAGAGCAATGCCAGCAGGATTGTTGGGGTTGGGTTTAGTTTCTACAGAGTTTGTTTTGGATCATCATGGGTCAGACACCTGGCACCTGCCTCCATGGTGCTCTCGAGGGGAAGGGACAGTCAGGTCCACAGAGCCATTCCATGTTCCAATCACGGTTCCTGCCACGGAAAGTTCATGGAAATATTTCATTTGAGCTTCTCTGTTCTGTTCACAGCTGTGGATGGAGGCAATGGAGATCCAGGTGCTGGATCTGACTCTTCTGGACCCTACTTGGCTTTTGATTTGTTTTGGGAACTGCCAGCTCAAGGCCCAAATGCGAGTGAGGCATCTCCTCCAGGTATGAGAATCCATCCTTGCCTGGATGTGCTGGGTCATTCCATGATCCTCTCCCTGTGCTCCTGGTCAGTACGGACAGGGAATACCACAGAGTGTGACAGAAGCTCCTCATGGGGGTCAGGTGTCCCTGAGCTTTTCCATCTCCTCAGCTGGACCAAGCACCATGAGGGTCACTGGTCAGTCCTGACCAATAACACAGCCCAAGAGACTGATTGCACAGCCAGGGATTTCTGTGGTGGAAATTTTTCATTCTTTCCCTTAAGGTCTGAAGAATGAAACTGGATTGGGAAACATTTCCTGGCCATTAATGGAACAGTCTGAATTAATTACTTTACTGAAGGAAACACTTCCAGGTACGAGTGACTCTTAATCACAGGAGTTGGGGAGCTGAGCTTTTAGATTCCCATGAGGAAGGGAGACTTGGAATTAAACTTGCACACTTTCGCTCTAAAGTGCTGGAGCCCGAGCCTGTGGATAAGGAGGCACCTCAGGAAGGTCATGAGGCAGTGCCAGTGCCTGGGAGAAACAGTGAGGCCCTTGAGCCAACAAGTGAGTCAGGAACCTCTGTCTCTTGGCCATCCCTCACCACCTCAGGGTAGAGGTTGTGGCCATTCCTGTGTCAGGGACACACACCCATACCCTCTGTGAGTGCAGTGAGATACCCACCACCACTCTCACCCCATTCCTAGGGATGTCAGAGATGTGGGAATATCCTCCAGGTGTGGAAAAGAGATTCAGCACTGCTGAGGACACCAAGAGAGACCCAAACACTGTGGAGGGCATGGCAGACACAGGCACAGTTGATGCTCAAATCACCTGGAGTGTCTTTGTAAGAGCCTTCCTTATGTCTGTGGTCTGCAGCCTGATTGTTCTGCTGCTGCTCAAGGTGGCCCCTGCATGGGCAAAAGACATAAAAGAGTGAGTGACTTGTGGGGTGTGGGGGGTTGCCAAATGTGGGTGCTGGCGGGCTGAACCTGCCATGAGGCATTTCCAGGGTTGCCAAATTTTGGTACAGGGTAGTTGGACCCGCCAGAAACGGAGCTCTGGATGCCCAGTTGGTCACTGGCCAAACTCAGCAGAGATTTGTGCTGGGAGCTGGTGCCCCATGCTCTGTCCAGAGCTCTCTGTGCCCGCAGCTGCTGGGTGTCCACCTCCCATGGGATGTCCAGCACTGCTCCACATCCTCATACCCACCACATACCCAGCCACAGCAGGGCTTCAGCAGCTTCCTCTCTCTCCACAGGCGCCTCACAGCTTTGAGAGCCAGTTCTGAGCTCCTAGACAGTGAGACTGGAGACAAGGAATTTGTGGTAGAAGTCTAAATAAAGATAAGCAGCACAATGGTCTGTGTGAGTTTTGGATTGAAAGGAATTCTTGCTCTTTGCTCCATTCTCTGGAGAGTCCATGTGCAGCTCCCCCCGTCACAAACAAGACTCAGCCATGTTAGAGCGGGTCCAGAGGAGGCCTTTAAAATTATCCCAGGGTTGCAACAGCTTCCTGGAACAGAAACCCTGTGAGATTTGGAGGTTTTCTCTTCCTCATCCTGGAGGAGAAAAGGTCCCAGGAGACCTTGTTGTGACCATTCAGTGGATAAAGGAGGTAATGGGAAAGTCACAGAGATATTTCTTTACCAGGGTCTGCAGTTCCAGGTCCAGGGATGAGGTTTTTACATTGCCAGGGGACAAGGTTAGATGGGATATTGGGAAGGGACTGTTCCCTGTGAGAGTGGTGGGGTCCCAGAATCGAATTCCCAGAGCAGCTGTGGCTGCCCCATCCCTGGAAGCGTCCAAGGGCAGGCCGGGCAGGGGTTGGAGCAGCCTGGGTTAGTGGGAGGTGTCCCTGCCCATGACAGGGGGTGGCACTGGATAGGCTTTAAGGTCCCTTCCAACCCAAACCATTCCATGACCTTATGTGATTCCAGGTAAGCAATGCAGGAGCTTTGCACTACAGCAAATTTTTAAAGTATGGAGCAGCTTTGTTCGTTCTTACCAACATTTAATAAGTGCATTTGTATATTCTTGTTTCTGGCACATTAACATCTTAAATATACGTGGCCATATCCCATATTTCAACTGAGATTAAAATGTGAAATAAAACAAAACCAGTCATGAATAAAAGAACAGGGTGAACATTTTACCCAGAAATACACAATACTGTAAAAGCCAAATGGAAACTCACTAGAATTCCCTTAAAACATAGCGCCATTTTGAATACTGCATACAAGCATTTACAGGTATCTCTTTCTGGAAGAATACCCTGTATTTACAGAGACTCTTAAAGTGAACAGAACTCAGTGTTGTGCTGGAGTTTTGGGGGTTTTTTGGTTTTTTTTTAATAGAGGTCATAAAATACAGTGGAAAAGATATATCATTTACTTTGGGGACATTTATTGAAACTATCAGTGCTTAAACCTAAGGAACTAAAGGACAAGAAATGGATATTGCAGGTATGCAAGGAATGGGTTGTGCAATACAACAGTGAATTCTGTTTAATTTGCTATTCTGGAAATTTTTCTTTTAATAAAAATCTCTCAGGGTGGTAGTGGTAGCACCTACTGCCTTCTGGGAGAAGGATGCATGGATCTCATCCCAACAACAGTCAGGAGCAGCACCTGGAATGGGGTTTGGTCTCTGTCAGGGAGGCTCCCTGGGAACAGATCTGGGAGTGTCTCCTAGCCTCTCCTGGATGGCTTCAGGTCAGGACACTGACAGGAGGACAACTCTTTCTCTCCCTCTCTTTTCCCTTTGCTGCAGCCTCTCCAGCAGCAGCAGTTTGTTCCTGAGCTTTGCCAAATCCTCCCAGAGAGGCTTTGTCTTTCCAATGGGGATCTAAAAAGAAGCCTTGTTCTGAATTAGGCTTACTGTAACCCCAGGATGTGTCCTGAGGTTCCTTCTTGTTGGAAAAGGAGTCCCTCAACCCTGGAGATGGATGACCCCACAGTGGCACCTTGGCCATGACGTCCAGCAGAGCTGAAGGATCTTTGAAGATCCCTTCACTAACTCTGCATTCCTAGGAGGAAACAGCCTCCCAGAATGGCAGTTCCTGTTCCAGTCCTGTCCCTGTTTTGCCACCTCAGGTGCTGCTCACCCTCATCCCTGCTCACTCCACCCAGGGCCACGGGCCCCTGGCGACCATTTCTCTCTTCTTCAGCATGGGCAACTGTGAAGCCACAGCATCCTGTGGGGGCAGAGGGGGCAGCAGACGGGAGGACTCAAACCTGTAGCCTGCCAAAATGCTCTTCTGAGGCTCTTTGAGCACTGACCAGAAGATCTCGGGCCTGGCTCTCAGGCCCTGTGCTGCCTCAGCCCCCGGCTGCTGCAGGATGAACACCTTGGAGACCTGAGGCTTCCTGGCCTGGGCACTCCATGGCAGTGATGTGCTCCCAAGAGGGACTTTCCTTTCTCCTCCTCTCCCAGGAAGAAGTTTCTTTTCTCTTTCTCTCCCAAGGAGATATTTCACTTCTTCTCCTTTGAGACAAAACTTCTTTTCTTCTTCTCTTCCAAGAGGAACTTTCTTTTCTCCTCTTCCATGAAGAACTATTTTTTCTTCTTTTCTTCTGGGAGAAACTTTATTTTCTCCTCTTTTGGGGTGAACTTTCTTTTCTCCTTCACTTTCAAGAGCATTTTTTGCTTCTTTTTCTCTTTTTTGTCCAACTTTCTTTTCTCCTCGTCTTCTGAGAGAATCCATTCTTTCTTCTTGTCTTCTAAAAGAATCCATTCTTTCTCCTTCTCTAAAAGAACCCCTTCTTTTTCCTTCTCTTCTGAGATGAGCCTTTTTTCCTTCTCTTTCAAGAGATTCCCTTCTTTCTCCTTCTTTTCCAAGCTGAACTTTCTTTTCTCCATCTCTCCTGAGATGAGTTTTCTTTTCTCCTTCTCCCCCAAGAGATTCCCTTCTCTCTCCTTCTTTTCCAAGTTGAACTTTCTTTTCTCCATCTCTCCTGAGATGAGTTTTCTTTTCTCCTTCTCCCCCAAGAGATTCCCTTCTCTCTCCTTCTTTTCCAAGTTGAACTTTCTTTTCTCCATCTCTCCTGAGATGAGTTTTCTTTTCTCCTTCTCCCCCAAGAGATTCCCTTCTCTCTCCTTCTTTTCCAAGTTGAACTTTCTTTTCTCCATCTCTCCTGAGATGAGTTTTCTTTTCTCCTTCTCCCCCAAGAGATTCCCTTCTCTCTCCTTCTTTTCGAAGTTGAACTTTCTTTTCTCCCTCTCTCCCAAGAGAATCTTTTCTTTCTCCTCTTCCTCCTCTTTCCCTCTGAGTTGCTGCTGCCTCTTTGTTGCTCTGCATCAACGCTTGGCCCTTGGGCACAGGCTTGCCCATGCTTTGGTCAGCCACAGGCTGCTTTCTTCTGGCAGCAGCCCCTGGGATCACTGGCAGCTTCCTGGAGGACACAGAGGGAGAGGTCTGGGGCCACATTCTGCCCACAGGAGCTATGTGCCCCTGAGCTGATGGCTGTGCCCAGCTCAGGAGATGAACCCCCTGAGCTGGAACCCTTGGCTGACACTTGTCTGTCCCCATGCATGGCTCCAGCTGTCATGAGGGACTCTTCTGGAGGGATGGAGAGGAACCAGCCCTGTGACATGGGGCGCTCCCAGCAGCCCCAGTCTGTCTGGTGGATGTGCTGGGGAACAAGCTCTGGCTGGATGAGGAAAAGGCCCCATGTCCTGAGCGTCCAGGCTCACCTGACCCGAGGGCTGTGCCTTATCTCCATCTCCTCATCATCCTGGGGCTGCTCTCCTGCCTTGGCAGTGGAACCCTGGTGAGCAGGCACGGGCAGGCCAGGAAGTCTCCCTGGAATCAGGAAGGACAGGGCTTGTCAGAACAGCATAGCTGTGATGCTACTGGCCACAAGTGACAGATGGAGATGCTCAGGCCTCTTCCTAACACATCCAACAGGGAATTCCCACTGCCCTCCTGCCACTGTCTCCAGAGGCCTGGCACCTTCCCATCCATAGTGCCAGGTTTGGGACAGAGTCTCTTCTGAATGCAGAGGTAATTTCTGGGAGCAAGTATGGGCCCTCAGATCCCCACCCGCTTGCTGAATCAGGGATGAGCATCTTGGGCACCTTCCAGCCCAGGGCTCAGCTCTTGTGGAGCCAGTCTTAGGAGAAAAGGCCATGACAAGCTGGCACCATGGTTTGGCACAATCAGATTCTTGTGACAATCATGGCTGGGGATTCTCTCGTCAAATCACAGCCACCAGTTGCCTGTGCTATGGAGACAAGTGGGGAGCTGCTTTACCTTCCATGCCTTGTCTTATGGGTGGCAAACTTATTTTGTTCCTCTTGTCCTCTCCAGGAACAAATCCAAAGTCCTTGAGATGATCCCTGGGCAGCAATGTGGGCTGAAGTGTCTGTTCAAAGCTGGAGACAAAGAGACAACACAATCCTGAGCCACATCCCCACCGGCTCTGGCCCCTTGCCACCATCACCTGCTCACAGGTGAGTTTGGCAGTAGGGTAAAGGCCACTGTTCTCCCAAGTGAATTGTGTCCCAACCCCAAGGACTGTCCTGGGAAATAGGCTCACTCAGGAAAGGATTCCTGGCCATGATGGGGAAACAAGGGTTGCCTAAAATACTCTCTCTGTCCCCTCGGGTCTGTTCACAGGGATGATGAGCAGGCAGGCACAAATGAGAGTCAGTGCTCTGCAGGACTGTTGTGGTCATGAGGAGAAACTGCTTCCAGATCTCTCCAGAGGCCAAAGCTGCCCGGGTGTTTGACTCACTTGGGAAAGACGATGACATGGCCACTAAAGCTCAGGGAAGCAACAGGCACCACCCGGGAAACCACAATGTCCAGCTGCTGGAGAGCCTGCAGCACAGAAATGTGAAGGTGCCAGCACATCCTCAATGTGGCCAAGGCACTCAGGAGAGGAGGAGTTCAGGGCAGGTAGAGCAGGTGGAATCATGCTCCTGCCTGGTCAGAGCCCCTGGCCAGATCCTGGTGTCCATATGCCAGTATTGCTGGGGAACTGCTATGGGTCTGCCCAAGCAGGGGGGAAACGAAAGGCTCACCTTGAGTGTAGCCCTGTCCTGGATTCTCTCCCCAGTCACTTTTTCCAGGAAGTCCAGGTAGAATCTCATTAGCACCATGCTGCCTTCAATGAGGAGCACACCCACATCCCTCAGAACAAAGGCGACACTCATGCCCTTCTCCAGGCAGTGGTACAGCAGGGACATGGTGCCAAGGATGCAGCACTCCACTTTCTTCCGGGACACAGAGGCCTGTGTGGCCACCTTGGCATATTTCAGAGGCTCCAGCTGCTTACCCCCTGGAAAACCATGAGAGGGGATTGGAGGAAGTTCCCCAGGGCTTGGCCAAAGGCATTTCCCAGGAGGTGCTTTTAGAAATGTGGTGTGATAGTCTACTTCATCCTGGGCCTGCAGGGTTAAATCCTCTGTCTTACCAGCCAGATCATCCTTATTTTCCAGGTTTTGGACTCCTCCAAGATTCCTCGCCAGGTGGAACACTGGCCTCTGCAGGATCACAGTCTTGTTCCCCACCAGGGTCTCTGTGTGGACCACATCAAAAGACCCAAGGGTGGGAATTCGGATCCCCTGGAGAAGAAGGGAAAGGCCCAAAGGGTGAGAATTGGTCAGAGGGAAGAGCTGAGGATGATTCCATCAAGGAACGGTGCCTTTGACCAAACTCTGACAGTTCCCACTCTTCAGACGTCAGGACAGTGGGGAGAGCCCTGGGGAGGAGATGCTGGGGGCCCTTTTTTCCCTTCACCCACCAAAAAATCCATGCTGGAGTCAGACAGAGGCAGCTCAAGGACACCCTGACTCTCCAGTGACCGGCCTCAGCCCTGTGGTACAATGCCACCTCCCAGAGGCGATACCACTCTTGCCCAAGCTCCATTTGTCCCTCAGCAGGAGATTTTGGGGTGAGCATCCTGCATTCTGAGGAGGGCAAGAGGGACTGCAGACCATGATCCATGAGGAGGGCCATGGGATCTCCTCACTGCTCTTCTGGGTGGGCAAAGAAGGACGTTGGTATTGTCTCAGGGTGTTGTCCCAGGGTGTTGCCCCACCTTGTGCAGCAACAGCTGTTGTTGGATGTTGCTGGCCACTGCATCCCAGACAGCCTTTCGCTCTGGAAAACAAGAAAATACCAGGTTATGCTGTGTTTCTGCTGGCTCTCAGCCTTCCAGCATCCCTAGCATGTGTCACAGCTGTCCCCAACTCCACAGGGGTCAGTGCTGATTCTTTTCCCCACATCCCTGAGAGGACAGCTACAGCAATGCTCCTGCCTGTACCTGTGGGGGTTATGCTGGGCATCGTGAACACGAACTCCATCCCACCCCAGAAATCCATCTGGGTTGGGCTCACACCACTGACAACAGCCATGCCCTCAGTGATGAGGATGTTCACTCTCGGGGCTCTCTCCAGAGAGCAGAACCTACCTCCCTGAGGCCCCTCGTGTCCTGCTGTGTCACAGGCTCCGTGTGACATCACAGTCCCACTGCTATTCCAGATCAGACTTTTGAAAAATGATGCTGAGGGCCCTTTAAATAGGCTTTGAGCTTTAAAATCATAAGCCTTGGAGCTTATGAGTGTGGTTTTGTAGTCCCAGAGAGTGGGTTTGGACCTCAGATCAATTCTTTGGTCTGCCAAATGTGGGCTTTGGGAATTTAAAAGTAATGCTCTTCTCCCTAGTTTTGAGGCTTGTATTATAAATAAGGTTTTGGGCTTGGAAAACTCAGTGTTGAGTCTGAGAAATAATCAACAATAATCTTCTGGACCTTGAAACTGTGTTTTGAAACCTCTACATTCTTTTTTTCCCTTTTTGTTTAAAATAGTGTTTCAATTGAGGGGTTTCATTACCCAAGGATTTCTTTCCTCAGGATCCCATTGTGAGGCACCAGCTCTTAAAGCAAGCAGAACTCAGTGTTGTACTAGAGGTTTGTAAGTCAGGGAAAACAGAGACATTAAAATACAGTGAAAAAGATAAATGGCTTGACTTTAGAGACATTTAATGAATCACTCAGTGCTTAAACCCCAGTGAATTGATGAATGCTGTAGACTCCTCCAAAACAACTGGAATACAAAATACCAGATGACAGGATAAAATTGGCTTATAAAGTGAGCAATATTGTGATTTGGAGTGACCTCCAGGCTCCCTAATCTTTAACAGCAAAACCGTTCTGACACCAAGGAAAGCATGATGGATCTTGTATGGCATTCATCTGCCTCTTCAAAGATGTCAAAAGCTGCTTGGGAGAGTTTATCTGACTCCAGTCTTCAGTGATCAGAGATGCCAAGGGGATTAAGGAGGGAATTTGATGCAGTCAGAGGTGTTACATTTTAGGAAGACAAACTAGACATCAAACCCAGTGATTTAAAGTCATTAGAGAGAATGAGGGCAACCTTAAAGCAATTTGAGAGGGAAGCAAAAGCAAAGGCTTGTTCCAGGGTCAGAGCACACAGAAAAGTCTGGGGTAGATAAAGAAAAATCTCTATGGCTGAGGTGACAGCTGAGGACTCCTGAACCTCCACCAGAGACATTGTTTGTCCTTGCATGATCAGCATTCGACAATGGAACCTCAGTCCTGTTTGTAAAATATAATTTATCAAAACGTCTTATTGTATATGATTCCAAATGTGCCTCTCAAACAGGAAAGGTTCCCACTTAAAGCCATAAAGTTTTGTCTGTCCAGGCTCTGCCCTGTTTGCCCCTCATTAACCCTCTCATGTGCTCCTCAATTGCACCTTCAGTTCCTCAAATATGATGTACAAATCTGATGCCTTTCAATAATGTCTGGTTTAATCGCAACACACCTCGACTCCAAAAGAAACAGTGATTCCCTCCAACATCAAACCAAGGGGATTCAAAAAATGCCAGAGAAAACCAAGTGTGCTGGTTTGATTTGGATTTTTACCATAAAAATAAACATTCAAAAAAGTCTTCAACTGTAATTTCCTTATAGGTAGGGGACGCAATACAACCAGCACGCAACCTGTGGTTATTTCCACATTTGAATATATGCAACTCCAGTATTTCCTGGGCATGGACTTGTCAGCATGAATTGGGGAATAATATTGAATTTTGGGGTATAATATTGATTTGGGAACAGAAATTCCCTGAAGCTGCAAAGCCACACATCATCCAACTCAGGCACCAGAGAGCAGGAAGGGAAAACAAACAGAAGCCAGGAGGAGGAATTAATGATGCATCTCATGAAGAGAAGTCAAAATTAATTTGTTGTTTTGGAGAAGGCAGCTTTGAGAACCACGGCAATAGAAACTGAGCAATCAAATTGATGTCTTGCCTGTCAGAGCAAGAGCAATAAATTATTATTTTCCATTATTTAATTTTCCCTTTTAAAGCAAATACTTAATTCTGCTCAGCTTTAAAGGGTAAACAACATCATCTAAAACAACTTAAAAACATCAGCTTAATGAGCAATAACACAGACATTTACAGAATGTACATGGGGTTGTGATTCAGCTTCTTTTAAGTAGCAAGGAGCAACATGTGTTACTAGGAGGTGTTTTCCCGTGCAATTAATCACAGGAGCCTAATTAAAATTAACTCAGAGCTCAAATAAGCGTAAGAGAATATCATCTGTAGTCTACAGACACACAGGAACATCTGGAATGTTGCTTCCTTTACACCTTCCTTGAAGAATGGTGGGAGTTTCAGGAGCACATCCCAGAGACTTCATTTCCAAGGTCACCTTTGGAAAGTCTAAATATTTAAAAAAGATTGGTTGAATGTTAATTGCTGTTACAGGTGGAATTTTTTCAGATTTAATAATAATGGGTGATTATCCAAGTTTCATTTTGATGACCATATAACTAAAATCGTTATCAAAACTGTAATTACACAATTAATTAAAGCTACGGGGTGTATATTTTTCAACATGACACTGATATTTATGACATTTCTGGCAAGTTAATTGTGAGTTAATTAACACATACTAAATTACTAAAAGTGTTGTATTTCCTTTCAGTATAATTCATGTGAATTTGACAAACCCTCACAAAGTACTCAAAAAGGCCATAAATTATGTGATGTATGGACAAAGAAGTCAATAATTCTTTGATTTTACATAGATGGTTTTGACACTAAAAGAAGTCTTGGGCTAAGGCTGGTTTCAAAGAAAGAGCTGTGGCGGAAGCAATGTTGTGACAATATTGTGTTCCCCGCAGTTTGGTTTTGCAGCTACAGTGTGCCTGGAGCTCTGGGCTTTGAGGATTTGAAACTCTAAACCTAAGTGTAATGCTAACCCAAACACCAAGCAGTAAAAGCAGCCATGGGCTAATACTGCTTCAAAGGAATAAGAAGTATAGGAAGCCATGTTGTAGCAATTTTATACTCCCATCGGGATGCCCTTTACACCAGAAGTGTGTCTAGACATCTGGGCAGTGAGGTTTTTGGAAGGAGAGCACAAAACCGGCCAATGAAAAACACAAGTCAATGAAAAAAAAACGGCGGCGCCTGTCGCTGGAAACAAAACACAGCATCACAGGTTCATGATGTCACTTTCCAGAAGGCACCTGGCACTGTCAAACCAGCCACAGTTGTTTCAGGGGGCAGATAATGTCTGAGAGGCATCCTGATCCATGTGGAATTTCAGCAGGCAGCCGGCCACTCCGGACCACCGGGCCCTGGACACAAACGATGCCCTTTCCCCTGAGAAACAAAACTCACCAGGCCAGGTTCCTGATGTCAGTTTGCAGGAGGCACTTGGCACTGTCAAACCAGACACAGTTGCCTGTGGGTGCTCCTTGCATCTGGGAGATATCCTGATCCGTGCGGAATGTCAGCAGGCAGCCGGCCACTCCGGGCCACCGGGCCCTGGACACGAACCATGGCCTTTCCCCTGAGAAACAAAACTCACCAGGCCAGGTTCCTGATGTCAGTTTGCAGGAGGCACTTGGCACTGTCAAACCAGACACAGCTGTCTGTCGGGGTGCCTTGCATCTGGGAGGTATCCTGATCCATGCGGAATTTCAGCAGGCAGCCGGCCACTCTGGGCCACCGGGCCCTGGACACGAACGATGGCCTTTCCCCTGAGAAACAAAACTCACCAGGCCAGGTTCCTGATGTCAGTTTGCAGGAGGCACTTGGCACTGTCAAACCAGACACAGTTGCCTGTGGGGGCACCTTGCATCTGGGAGATATCCTGAAGCATGCGGAATTTCAGCAGGCAGCCGGCCACTCCGGGCCACCGGGCCCTGGACACGAACGATGCCATTTCCCCTGAGAAACAAAACTCACCAGGCCAGGTTCCTGATGTCAGTTTGCAGGAGGCACTTGGCACTGTCAAACCAGACACAGTTGCCTGTGGGGGCACCTTGCATCTGGGAGATATCCTGAAGCATGTGGAATTTCAGCAGGCAGCCGGCCACTCTGGGCCACCGGGCCCTGGACACGAACGATGCCCTTTCCCCTGAGAAACAAAACTCACCAGGCCAGATTCCTGATGTCAGTTTGCAGGAGGCACTTGGCACTGTCAAACCAGACACAGTTGCCTGTGGGGGCACCTTGCATCTGGGAGATATCCTGAAGCATGCGGAATTTCAGCAGGCAGGCGGCCACTCCGGGCCACCGGGCCCTGGACACGAACGATGCCCTTTCCCCTGAGAAACAAAACTCACCAGGCCAGGATCCTGATGTCAGTTTGCAGGAGGCACTTGGCACTCTCAAACCAGACACAGTTGCCTGTGGGGGCACCTTGCATCTGGGAGATATCCTGAAGCATGCGGAATTTCAGCAGGCAGCCGGCCACTCCGGGCACCGGGCCCTGGACACGAACCATGCCCTTTCCCCTGAGAAACAAAACTCACCAGGCCAGGTTCCTGATGTCAGTTTGCAGGAGGCACTTGGCACTGTCAAACCAGACACAGTTGCCTGTGGGGGCACCTTGCATCTGGGAGATATCCTGAAGCATGCGGAATTTCAGCAGGCAGCCGGCCACTCCGGGCCACCGGGCCCTGGACACAAACCATGCCCTTTCCCCTGAGAAACAAAACTCACCAGGCCAGGTTCCTGATGTCAGTTTGCAGGAGGCACTTGGCACTCTCAAACCAGACACAGTTGCCTGTGGGGGCACCTTGCATCTGGGAGATATCCTGAAGCATGCGGAATTTCAGCAGGCAGCCGGCCACTCCCGGCCACCGGGCCCTGGACACGAACGATGCCCTTTCCCCTGAGAAACAAAACTCACCAGGCCAGGTTCCTGATGTCAGTTTGCAGGAGGCACTTGGCACTGTCAAACCAGACACAGTTGCCTGTGGGGGCACCTTGCATCTGGGAGATATCCTGAAGCATGCGGAATTTCAGCAGGCAGCCGGCCACTCCGGGCCACCCGGCCCTGGACAAGAACCATGCCCTTTCCCCTGAGAAACAAAACTCACCAGGCCAGGTTCCTGATGTCAGTTTGCAGGAGGCACTTGGCACTGTCAAACCAGACACAGTTGCCTGTGGGGGCACCTTGCATCTGGGAGATATCCTGAAGCATGCGGAATTTCAGCAGGCAGCCGGCCACTCCGGGCCACCGGGCCCTGGACACGAACGATGCCCTTTACCCTGAGAAACAAAACTCACCAGGCCAGGTTCCTGATGTCAGTTTGCAGGAGGCACTTGGCACTCTCAAACCAGACACAGTTGCCTGTGTGGGCACCTTGCATCTGGGAGATATCCTGAAGCATGCGGAATTTCAGCAGGCAGCCGGCCACTCCGGGCCACCGGGCACTGGACACGAACGATGCCCTTTTCCCTGAGAAACAAAACTCACCAGGCCAGGTTCCTGATGTCAGTTTGCAGGAGGCACTTGGCACTCTCAAACCAGACACAGTTGCCTGTGGGGGCACCTTGCATCTGGGAGATATCCTGAAGCATGCGGAATTTCAGCAGGCAGCCGGCCACTCCGGGCCACCGGGCCCTGGACACGAACGATGGCCTTTCCCCTGAGAAACAAAACTCACCAGGCCAGGTTCCTGATGTCAGTTTGCAGGAGGCACTTGGCACTGTCAAACCAGACACAGTTGCCTGTGGGGGCACCTTGCATCTGGGAGATATCCTGAACCATGCGGAATTTCAGCAGGCAGCCGGCCACTCCGGGCCACCGGGCCCTGGACACAAACGATGCCCTTTCCCCTGAGAAACAAAACTCACCAGGCCAGGTTCCTGATGTCAGTTTGCAGGAGGCACTTGGCACTCTCAAACCAGACACAGTTGCCTGTGGGGGCACCTTGCATCTGGGAGATATCCTGAAGCATGCGGAATTTCAGCAGGCAGCCGGCCACTCCGGGCCACCGGGCCCTGGACACGAACGATGCCCTTTCCCCTGAGAAACAAAACTCACCAGGCCAGGTTCCTGATGTCAGTTTGCAGGAGGCACTTGGCACTGTCAAACCAGACACAGTTGCCTGTGGGGGCACCTTGCATCTGGGAGATATCCTGAACCATGCGGAATTTCAGCAGGCAGCCGGCCACTCCAGGCCACCCGGCCCTGGACACGAACCATGCCCTTTCCCCTGAGAAACAAAACTCACCAGGCCAGCTTCCTGATGTCAGTTTGCAGGAGGCACTTGGCACTCTCAAACCAGACACAGTTGCCTGTGGGGGCACCTTGCATCTAGGAGATATCCTGAAGCATGCGGAATTTCAGCAGGCAGCCGGCCACTCCGGGCCACCGGGCCCTGGACATGAACCATGCCCTTTCCCCTGAGAAACAAAACTCACCAGGCCAGGTTCCTGATGTCAGTTTGCAGGAGGCACTTCGCACTGTCAAACCAGACACAGTTGCCTGTGGGGGCACCTTGCATCTGGGAGATATCCTGAAGCATGCGGAATTTCAGCAGGCAGCCGGCCACTCCGGGCCACCGGGCCCTGGACACGAACCATGGCCTTTCCCCTGAGAAACAAAACTCACCAGGCCAGGTTCCTGATGTCAGTTTGCAGGAGGCACTTGGCACTGTCAAACCAGACACAGTTGCCTGTGGGGGCACCTTGCATCTGGGAGATATCCTGAAGCATGCGGAATTTCAGCAGGCAGCCGGCCACTCCGGGCCACCGGGCCCTGGACACGAACGATGCCCTTTCCCCTGAGAAACAAAACTCACCAGGCCAGGTTCCTGATGTCAGTTTGCAGGAGGCACTTGGCACACTCAAACCAGACACAGTTGCCTGTGGGGGCACCTTGCATCTGGGAGATATCCTGAAGCATGCGGAATTTCAGCAGGCAGCCGGCCGCTCCGGGCCACCGGGCCCTGGACACGAGCGATGCCCTTTCCCCTGAGAAACAAAACTCACCAGGCCAGGTTCCTGATGTCAGTTTGCAGGAGGCACTTGGCACTCTCAAACCAGACACAGTTGCCTGTGGGGGCACCTTGCATCTGGGAGATATCCTGAACCGTGTGGAATTTCAGCAGGCAGCCGGCCGCTCCGGGCCACCGGGCCCTGGACACGAACGATGCCCTTTCCCCTGAGAAACAAAACTCACCAGGCCAGGTTCCTGATGTCAGTTTGCAGGAGGCACTTGGCACTGTCAAACCAGACACAGTTGCCTGTGGGGGCACCTTGCATCTGGGAGATATCCTGAAGCATGCGGAATTTCAGCAGGCAGCCGGCCACTCCGGGCCACCGGGCCCTGGACACGAACGATGCCCTTTCCCCTGAGAAACAAAACTCACCAGGCCAGGTTCCTGATGTCAGTTTGCAGGAGGCACTTGGCACTCTCAAACCAGACACAGTTGCCTGTGGGGGCACCTTGCATCTGGGAGATATCCTGAAGCATGCGGAATTTCAGCAGGCAGCCGGCCACTCCGGGCCACCGGGCGCTGGACACGAACGATGCCCTTTCCCCTGAGAAACAAAACTCACCAGGCCAGGTTCCTGATGTCAGTTTGCAGGAGGCACTTGGCACTGTCAAACCAGACACAGTTGCCTGTGGGGGCACCTTGCATCTGGGAGATATCCTGAAGCATGCGGAATTTCTGCAGGCAGCCGGCCACTCCGGGCCACCGGGCCCTGGACACGAACGATGCCCTTTCCCCTGAGAAACAAAACTCGCCAGGCCAGGTTCCTGATGTCAGTTTGCAGGAGGCACTTGGCACTCTCAAACCAGACACAGTTGCCTGTGGGGGCACCTTGCATCTGGGAGATATCCTGAAGCATGCGGAATTTCAGCAGGCAGCCGGCCCTCCGGGCCACCGGGCCCTGGACACGAACGATGCCCTTTCCCCTGAGAAACAAAACTCACCAGGCCAGGTTCCTGATGTCAGTTTGCAGGAGGCATTTGGCACTGTCAAACCAGACACAGTTGCCTGTGGGGGCACCTTGCATCTGGGAGATATCCTGAAGCATGCGGAATTTCAGCAGGCAGCCGGCCGCTCCGGGCCACCGGGCCCTGGACACGAACGATGCCCTTTCCCCTGAGAAACAAAACTCACCAGGCCAGGTTCCTGATGTCAGTTTGCAGGAGGCACTTGGCACTGTCAAACCAGACACAGTTGCCTGTGGGGGCACCTTGCATCTGGGAGATATCCTGAAGCATGCGGAATTTCAGCAGGCAGCCGGCCACTCCGGGCCACCGGGCCCTGGACACGAACGATGCCCTTTCCCCTGAGAAACAAAACTCACCAGGCCAGGTTCCTGATGTCAGTTTGCAGGAGGCACTTGGCACACTCAAACCAGACACAGTTGCCTGTGGGGGCACCTTGCATCTGGGAGATATCCTGAAGCATGCGGAATTTCAGCAGGCAGCCGGCCACTCCGGGCCACCGGGCCCTGGACACGAACCATGGCCTTTCCCCTGAGAAACAAAACTCACCAGGCCAGGTTCCTGATGTCAGTTTGCAGGAGGCACTTGGCACTGTCAAACCAGACACAGTTGCCTGTGGGGGCACCTTGCATCTGGGAGATATCCTGAAGCATGCGGAATTTCAGCAGGCAGCCGGCCACTCCGGGCCACCGGGCCCTGGACACGAACGATGCCCTTTACCCTGAGAAACAAAACTCACCAGGCCAGGTTCCTGATGTCAGTTTGCAGGAGGCACTTGGCACTCTCAAACCAGACACAGTTGCCTGTGTGGGCACCTTGCATCTGGGAGATATCCTGAAGCATGCGGAATTTCAGCAGGCAGCCGGCCACTCCGGGCCACCGGGCACTGGACACGAACGATGCCCTTTTCCCTGAGAAACAAAACTCACCAGGCCAGGTTCCTGATGTCAGTTTGCAGGAGGCACTTGGCACTCTCAAACCAGACACAGTTGCCTGTGGGGGCACCTTGCATCTGGGAGATATCCTGAAGCATGCGGAATTTCAGCAGGCAGCCGGCCACTCCGGGCCACCGGGCCCTGGACACGAACGATGGCCTTTCCCCTGAGAAACAAAACTCACCAGGCCAGGTTCCTGATGTCAGTTTGCAGGAGGCACTTGGCACTGTCAAACCAGACACAGTTGCCTGTGGGGGCACCTTGCATCTGGGAGATATCCTGAACCATGCGGAATTTCAGCAGGCAGCCGGCCACTCCGGGCCACCCGGCCCTGGACACGAACCATGCCCTTTCCCCTGAGAAACAAAACTCACCAGGCCAGCTTCCTGATGTCAGTTTGCAGGAGGCACTTGGCACTCTCAAACCAGACACAGTTGCCTGTGGGGGCACCTTGCATCTAGGAGATATCCTGAAGCATGCGGAATTTCAGCAGGCAGCCGGCCACTCCGGGCCACCGGGCCCTGGACATGAACCATGCCCTTTCCCCTGAGAAACAAAACTCACCAGGCCAGGTTCCTGATGTCAGTTTGCAGGAGGCACTTCGCACTGTCAAACCAGACACAGTTGCCTGTGGGGGCACCTTGCATCTGGGAGATATCCTGAAGCATGCGGAATTTCAGCAGGCAGCCGGCCACTCCGGGCCACCGGGCCCTGGACACGAACCATGGCCTTTCCCCTGAGAAACAAAACTCACCAGGCCAGGTTCCTGATGTCAGTTTGCAGGAGGCACTTGGCACTGTCAAACCAGACACAGTTGCCTGTGGGGGCACCTTGCATCTGGGAGATATCCTGAAGCATGCGGAATTTCAGCAGGCAGCCGGCCACTCCGGGCCACCGGGCCCTGGACACGAACGATGCCCTTTCCCCTGAGAAACAAAACTCACCAGGCCAGGTTCCTGATGTCAGTTTGCAGGAGGCACTTGGCACACTCAAACCAGACACAGTTGCCTGTGGGGGCACCTTGCATCTGGGAGATATCCTGAAGCATGCGGAATTTCAGCAGGCAGCCGGCCGCTCCGGGCCACCGGGCCCTGGACACGAGCGATGCCCTTTCCCCTGAGAAACAAAACTCACCAGGCCAGGTTCCTGATGTCAGTTTGCAGGAGGCACTTGGCACTCTCAAACCAGACACAGTTGCCTGTGGGGGCACCTTGCATCTGGGAGATATCCTGAACCGTGTGGAATTTCAGCAGGCAGCCGGCCGCTCCGGGCCACCGGGCCCTGGACACGAACGATGCCCTTTCCCCTGAGAAACAAAACTCACCAGGCCAGGTTCCTGATGTCAGTTTGCAGGAGGCACTTGGCACTGTCAAACCAGACACAGTTGCCTGTGGGGGCACCTTGCATCTGGGAGATATCCTGAAGCATGCGGAATTTCAGCAGGCAGCCGGCCACTCCGGGCCACCGGGCCCTGGACACGAACGATGCCCTTTCCCCTGAGAAACAAAACTCACCAGGCCAGGTTCCTGATGTCAGTTTGCAGGAGGCACTTGGCACTCTCAAACCAGACACAGTTGCCTGTGGGGGCACCTTGCATCTGGGAGATATCCTGAAGCATGCGGAATTTCAGCAGGCAGCCGGCCACTCCGGGCCACCGGGCGCTGGACACGAACGATGCCCTTTCCCCTGAGAAACAAAACTCACCAGGCCAGGTTCCTGATGTCAGTTTGCAGGAGGCACTTGGCACTGTCAAACCAGACACAGTTGCCTGTGGGGGCACCTTGCATCTGGGAGATATCCTGAAGCATGCGGAATTTCTGCAGGCAGCCGGCCACTCCGGGCCACCGGGCCCTGGACACGAACGATGCCCTTTCCCCTGAGAAACAAAACTCGCCAGGCCAGGTTCCTGATGTCAGTTTGCAGGAGGCACTTGGCACTCTCAAACCAGACACAGTTGCCTGTGGGGGCACCTTGCATCTGGGAGATATCCTGAAGCATGCGGAATTTCAGCAGGCAGCCGGCCCTCCGGGCCACCGGGCCCTGGACACGAACGATGCCCTTTCCCCTGAGAAACAAAACTCACCAGGCCAGGTTCCTGATGTCAGTTTGCAGGAGGCATTTGGCACTGTCAAACCAGACACAGTTGCCTGTGGGGGCACCTTGCATCTGGGAGATATCCTGAAGCATGCGGAATTTCAGCAGGCAGCCGGCCGCTCCGGGCCACCGGGCCCTGGACACGAACGATGCCCTTTCCCCTGAGAAACAAAACTCACCAGGCCAGGTTCCTGATGTCAGTTTGCAGGAGGCACTTGGCACTGTCAAACCAGACACAGTTGCCTGTGGGGGCACCTTGCATCTGGGAGATATCCTGAAGCATGCGGAATTTCAGCAGGCAGCCGGCCACTCCGGGCCACCGGGCCCTGGACACGAACGATGCCCTTTCCCCTGAGAAACAAAACTCACCAGGCCAGGTTCCTGATGTCAGTTTGCAGGAGGCACTTGGCACACTCAAACCAGACACAGTTGCCTGTGGGGGCACCTTGCATCTGGGAGATATCCTGAAGCATGCGGAATTTCAGCAGGCAGCCGGCCACTCCGGGCCACCGGGCCCTGGACACGAACCATGGCCTTTCCCCTGAGAAACAAAACTCACCAGGCCAGGTTCCTGATGTCAGTTTGCAGGAGGCACTTGGCACTGTCAAACCAGACACAGTTGCCTGTGGGGGCACCTTGCATCTGGGAGATATCCTGAAGCATGCGGAATTTCAGCAGGCAGCCGGCCACTCCGGGCCACCGGGCCCTGGACACGAACGATGCCCTTTCCCCTGAGAAACAAAACTCACCAGGCCAGGTTCCTGATGTCAGTTTGCAGGAGGCACTTGGCACACTCAAACCAGACACAGTTGCCTGTGGGGGCACCTTGCATCTGGGAGATATCCTGAAGCATGCGGAATTTCAGCAGGCAGCCGGCCGCTCCGGGCCACCGGGCCCTGGACACGAGCGATGCCCTTTCCCCTGAGAAACAAAACTCACCAGGCCAGGTTCCTGATGTCAGTTTGCAGGAGGCACTTGGCACTCTCAAACCAGACACAGTTGCCTGTGGGGGCACCTTGCATCTGGGAGATATCCTGAACCGTGTGGAATTTCAGCAGGCAGCCGGCCGCTCCGGGCCACCGGGCCCTGGACACGAACGATGCCCTTTCCCCTGAGAAACAAAACTCACCAGGCCAGGTTCCTGATGTCAGTTTGCAGGAGGCACTTGGCACTGTCAAACCAGACACAGTTGCCTGTGGGGGCACCTTGCATCTGGGAGATATCCTGAAGCATGCGGAATTTCAGCAGGCAGCCGGCCACTCCGGGCCACCGGGCCCTGGACACGAACGATGCCCTTTCCCCTGAGAAACAAAACTCACCAGGCCAGGTTCCTGATGTCAGTTTGCAGGAGGCACTTGGCACTCTCAAACCAGACACAGTTGCCTGTGGGGGCACCTTGCATCTGGGAGATATCCTGAAGCATGCGGAATTTCAGCAGGCAGCCGGCCACTCCGGGCCACCGGGCGCTGGACACGAACGATGCCCTTTCCCCTGAGAAACAAAACTCACCAGGCCAGGTTCCTGATGTCAGTTTGCAGGAGGCACTTGGCACTGTCAAACCAGACACAGTTGCCTGTGGGGGCACCTTGCATCTGGGAGATATCCTGAAGCATGCGGAATTTCTGCAGGCAGCCGGCCACTCCGGGCCACCGGGCCCTGGACACGAACGATGCCCTTTCCCCTGAGAAACAAAACTCGCCAGGCCAGGTTCCTGATGTCAGTTTGCAGGAGGCACTTGGCACTCTCAAACCAGACACAGTTGCCTGTGGGGGCACCTTGCATCTGGGAGATATCCTGAAGCATGCGGAATTTCAGCAGGCAGCCGGCCCTCCGGGCCACCGGGCCCTGGACACGAACGATGCCCTTTCCCCTGAGAAACAAAACTCACCAGGCCAGGTTCCTGATGTCAGTTTGCAGGAGGCATTTGGCACTGTCAAACCAGACACAGTTGCCTGTGGGGGCACCTTGCATCTGGGAGATATCCTGAAGCATGCGGAATTTCAGCAGGCAGCCGGCCGCTCCGGGCCACCGGGCCCTGGACACGAACGATGCCCTTTCCCCTGAGAAACAAAACTCACCAGGCCAGGTTCCTGATGTCAGTTTGCAGGAGGCACTTGGCACTGTCAAACCAGACACAGTTGCCTGTGGGGGCACCTTGCATCTGGGAGATATCCTGAAGCATGCGGAATTTCAGCAGGCAGCCGGCCACTCCGGGCCACCGGGCCCTGGACACAAACGATGCCCTTTCCCCTGAGAAACAAAACTCACCAGGCCAGGTTCCTGATGTCAGTTTGCAGGAGGCACTTGGCACTGTCAAACCAGACACAGTTGCCTGTGGGGGCACCTTGCATCTGGGAGATATCCTGAAGCATGCGGAATTTCAGCAGGCAGCCGGCCACTCCGGGCCACCGGGCCCTGGACACGAACGATGCCCTTTCCCCTGAGAAACAAAACTCACCAGGCCAGGTTCCTGATGTCAGTTTGCAGGAGGCACTTGGCACACTCAAACCAGACACAGTTGCCTGTGGGGGCACCTTGCATCTGGGAGATATCCTGAAGCATGCGGAATTTCAGCAGGCAGCCGGCCGCTCCGGGCCACCGGGCCCTGGACACGAGCGATGCCCTTTCCCCTGAGAAACAAAACTCACCAGGCCAGGTTCCTGATGTCAGTTTGCAGGAGGCACTTGGCACTCTCAAACCAGACACAGTTGCCTGTGGGGGCACCTTGCATCTGGGAGATATCCTGAACCGTGTGGAATTTCAGCAGGCAGCCGGCCGCTCCGGGCCACCGGGCCCTGGACACGAACGATGCCCTTTCCCCTGAGAAACAAAACTCACCAGGCCAGGTTCCTGATGTCAGTTTGCAGGAGGCACTTGGCACTGTCAAACCAGACACAGTTGCCTGTGGGGGCACCTTGCATCTGGGAGATATCCTGAAGCATGCGGAATTTCAGCAGGCAGCCGGCCACTCCGGGCCACCGGGCCCTGGACACGAACGATGCCCTTTCCCCTGAGAAACAAAACTCACCAGGCCAGGTTCCTGATGTCAGTTTGCAGGAGGCACTTGGCACTCTCAAACCAGACACAGTTGCCTGTGGGGGCACCTTGCATCTGGGAGATATCCTGAAGCATGCGGAATTTCAGCAGGCAGCCGGCCACTCCGGGCCACCGGGCGCTGGACACGAACGATGCCCTTTCCCCTGAGAAACAAAACTCACCAGGCCAGGTTCCTGATGTCAGTTTGCAGGAGGCACTTGGCACTGTCAAACCAGACACAGTTGCCTGTGGGGGCACCTTGCATCTGGGAGATATCCTGAAGCATGCGGAATTTCTGCAGGCAGCCGGCCACTCCGGGCCACCGGGCCCTGGACACGAACGATGCCCTTTCCCCTGAGAAACAAAACTCGCCAGGCCAGGTTCCTGATGTCAGTTTGCAGGAGGCACTTGGCACTCTCAAACCAGACACAGTTGCCTGTGGGGGCACCTTGCATCTGGGAGATATCCTGAAGCATGCGGAATTTCAGCAGGCAGCCGGCCCTCCGGGCCACCGGGCCCTGGACACGAACGATGCCCTTTCCCCTGAGAAACAAAACTCACCAGGCCAGGTTCCTGATGTCAGTTTGCAGGAGGCATTTGGCACTGTCAAACCAGACACAGTTGCCTGTGGGGGCACCTTGCATCTGGGAGATATCCTGAAGCATGCGGAATTTCAGCAGGCAGCCGGCCGCTCCGGGCCACCGGGCCCTGGACACGAACGATGCCCTTTCCCCTGAGAAACAAAACTCACCAGGCCAGGTTCCTGATGTCAGTTTGCAGGAGGCACTTGGCACTGTCAAACCAGACACAGTTGCCTGTGGGGGCACCTTGCATCTGGGAGATATCCTGAAGCATGCGGAATTTCAGCAGGCAGCCGGCCACTCCGGGCCACCGGGCCCTGGACACGAACGATGCCCTTTCCCCTGAGAAACAAAACTCACCAGGCCAGGTTCCTGATGTCAGTTTGCAGGAGGCACTTGGCACACTCAAACCAGACACAGTTGCCTGTGGGGGCACCTTGCATCTGGGAGATATCCTGAAGCATGCGGAATTTCAGCAGGCAGCCGGCCACTCCGGGCCACCGGGCCCTGGACACGAACGATGCCCTTTACCCTGAGAAACAAAACTCACCAGGCCAGGTTCCTGATGTCAGTTTGCAGGAGGCACTTGGCATTCTCAAACCAGACACAGTTGCCTGTGGGGGCACCTTGCATCTGGGAGATATCCTGAAGCATGCGGAATTTCAGCAGGCAGCCGGCCACTCCGGGCCACCGGGCCCTGGACACGAACGATGCCCTTTCCCCTGAGAAACAAAACTCACCAGGCCAGGTTCCTGATGTCAGTTTGCAGGAGGCACTTGGCACTCTCAAACCAGACACAGTTGCCTGTGGGGGCACCTTGCATCTGGGAGATATCCTGAAGCATGCGGAATTTCAGCAGGCAGCCGGCCACTCCGGGCACCGGGCCCTGGACACGAACCATGCCCTTTCCCCTGAGAAACAAAACTCACCAGGCCAGGTTCCTGATGTCAGTTTGCAGGAGGCACTTGGCACTGTCAAACCAGACACAGTTGCCTGTGGGGGCACCTTGCATCTGGGAGATATCCTGAAGCATGCGGAATTTCAGCAGGCAGCCGGCCACTCCGGGCCACCGGGCCCTGGACACGAACGATGCCCTTTCCCCTGAGAAACAAAACTCACCAGGCCAGGTTCCTGATGTCAGTTTGCAGGAGGCACTTGGCACTGTCAAACCAGACACAGTTGCCTGTGGGGGCACCTTGCATCTGGGAGATATCCTGAAGCATGCGGAATTTCAGCAGGCAGCCGGCCGCTCCGGGCCACCGGGCCCTGGACACGAGCGATGCCCTTTCCCCTGAGAAACAAAACTCACCAGGCCAGGTTCCTGATGTCAGTTTGCAGGAGGCACTTGGCACTCTCAAACCAGACACAGTTGCCTGTGGGGGCACCTTGCATCTGGGAGATATCCTGAACCGTGTGGAATTTCAGCAGGCAGCCGGCCGCTCCGGGCCACCGGGCCCTGGACACGAACGATGCCCTTTCCCCTGAGAAACAAAACTCACCAGGCCAGGTTCCTGATGTCAGTTTGCAGGAGGCACTTGGCACTGTCAAACCAGACACAGTTGCCTGTGGGGGCACCTTGCATCTGGGAGATATCCTGAAGCATGCGGAATTTCAGCAGGCAGCCGGCCACTCCGGGCCACCGGGCCCTGGACACGAACGATGCCCTTTCCCCTGAGAAACAAAACTCACCAGGCCAGGTTCCTGATGTCAGTTTGCAGGAGGCACTTGGCACTGTCAAACCAGACACAGTTGCCTGTGGGGGCACCTTGCATCTGGGAGATATCCTGAAGCATGCGGAATTTCAGCAGGCAGCCGGCCACTCCGGGCCACCGGGCCCTGGACACGAACGATGCCCTTTCCCCTGAGAAACAAAACTCACCAGGCCAGGTTCCTGATGTCAGTTTGCAGGAGGCACTTGGCACTGTCAAACCAGACACAGTTGCCTGTGGGGGCACCTTGCATCTGGGAGATATCCTGAAGCATGCGGAATTTCTGCAGGCAGCCGGCCACTCCGGGCCACCGGGCCCTGGACACGAACGATGCCCTTTCCCCTGAGAAACAAAACTCGCCAGGCCAGGTTCCTGATGTCAGTTTGCAGGAGGCACTTGGCACTCTCAAACCAGACACAGTTGCCTGTGGGGGCACCTTGCATCTGGGAGATATCCTGAAGCATGCGGAATTTCAGCAGGCAGCCGGCCCTCCGGGCCACCGGGCCCTGGACACGAACGATGCCCTTTCCCCTGAGAAACAAAACTCACCAGGCCAGGTTCCTGATGTCAGTTTGCAGGAGGCATTTGGCACTGTCAAACCAGACACAGTTGCCTGTGGGGGCACCTTGCATCTGGGAGATATCCTGAAGCATGCGGAATTTCAGCAGGCAGCCGGCCGCTCCGGGCCACCGGGCCCTGGACACGAACGATGCCCTTTCCCCTGAGAAACAAAACTCACCAGGCCAGGTTCCTGATGTCAGTTTGCAGGAGGCACTTGGCACTGTCAAACCAGACACAGTTGCCTGTGGGGGCACCTTGCATCTGGGAGATATCCTGAAGCATGCGGAATTTCAGCAGGCAGCCGGCCACTCCGGGCCACCGGGCCCTGGACACGAACGATGCCCTTTCCCCTGAGAAACAAAACTCACCAGGCCAGGTTCCTGATGTCAGTTTGCAGGAGGCACTTGGCACACTCAAACCAGACACAGTTGCCTGTGGGGGCACCTTGCATCTGGGAGATATCCTGAAGCATGCGGAATTTCAGCAGGCAGCCGGCCACTCCGGGCCACCGGGCCCTGGACACGAACGATGCCCTTTACCCTGAGAAACAAAACTCACCAGGCCAGGTTCCTGATGTCAGTTTGCAGGAGGCACTTGGCATTCTCAAACCAGACACAGTTGCCTGTGGGGGCACCTTGCATCTGGGAGATATCCTGAAGCATGCGGAATTTCAGCAGGCAGCCGGCCACTCCGGGCCACCGGGCCCTGGACACGAACGATGCCCTTTCCCCTGAGAAACAAAACTCACCAGGCCAGGTTCCTGATGTCAGTTTGCAGGAGGCACTTGGCACTGTCAAACCAGACACAGTTGCCTGTGGGGGCACCTTGCATCTGGGAGATATCCTGAAGCATGCGGAATTTCAGCAGGCAGCCGGCCACTCCGGGCACCGGGCCCTGGACACGAACCATGCCCTTTCCCCTGAGAAACAAAACTCACCAGGCCAGGTTCCTGATGTCAGTTTGCAGGAGGCACTTGGCACTGTCAAACCAGACACAGTTGCCTGTGGGGGCACCTTGCATCTGGGAGATATCCTGAAGCATGCGGAATTTCAGCAGGCAGCCGGCCACTCCGGGCCACCGGGCCCTGGACACAAACCATGCCCTTTCCCCTGAGAAACAAAACTCACCAGGCCAGGTTCCTGATGTCAGTTTGCAGGAGGCACTTGGCACTCTCAAACCAGACACAGTTGCCTGTGGGGGCACCTTGCATCTGGGAGATATCCTGAAGCATGCGGAATTTCAGCAGGCAGCCGGCCACTCCCGGCCACCCGGCCCTGGACACGAACGATGCCCTTTCCCCTGAGAAACAAAACTCACCAGGCCAGGTTCCTGATGTCAGTTTGCAGGAGGCACTTGGCACTCTCAAACCAGACACAGTTGCCTGTGGGGGCACCTTGCATCTGGGAGATATCCTGAAGCATGCGGAATTTCAGCAGGCAGCCGGCCACTCCGGGCCACCGGGCCCTGGACACGAACGATGCCCTTTCCCCTGAGAAACAAAACTCACCAGGCCAGGTTCCTGATGTCAGTTTGCAGGAGGCACTTGGCACTGTCAAACCAGACACAGTTGCCTGTGGGGGCACCTTGCATCTGGGAGATATCCTGAACCATGCGGAATTTCAGCAGGCAGCCGGCCACTCCGGGCCACCGGGCCCTGGACACGAACGATGCCCTTTCCCCTGAGAAACAAAACTCACCAGGCCAGGTTCCTGATGTCAGTTTGCAGGAGGCACTTGGCACTCTCAAACCAGACACAGTTGCCTGTGGGGGCACCTTGCATCTGGGAGATATCCTGAAGCATGCGGAATTTCAGCAGGCAGCCGGCCACTCCGGGCCACCGGGCCCTGGACACGAACGATGGCCTTTCCCCTGAGAAACAAAACTCACCAGGCCAGGTTCCTGATGTCAGTTTGCAGGAGGCACTTGGCACTCTCAAACCAGACACAGTTGCCTGTGGGGGCACCTTGCATCTGGGAGATATCCTGAAGCATGCGGAATTTCAGCAGGCAGCCGGCCACTCCGGGCCACCGGGCCCTGGACACGAACCATGCCCTTTCCCCTGAGAAACAAAACTCACCAGGCCAGGTTCCTGATGTCAGTTTGCAGGAGGCACTTGGCACTGTCAAACCAGACACAGTTGCCTGTGGGGGCACCTTGCATCTGGGAGATATCCTGAAGCATGCGGAATTTCAGCAGGCAGCCGGCCACTCCGGGCCACCGGGCCCTGGACACGAACGATGCCCTTTCCCCTGAGAAACAAAACTCACCAGGCCAGGTTCCTGATGTCAGTTTGCAGGAGGCACTTGGCACTGTCAAACCAGACACAGTTGCCTGTGGGGGCACCTTGCATCTGGGAGATATCCTGAACCATGCGGAATTTCAGCAGGCAGCCGGCCACTCCGGGCCACCGGGCCCTGGAAACGAACGATGCCCTTTCCCCTGAGAAACAAAACTCACCAGGCCAGGTTCCTGATGTCAGTTTGCAGGAGGCACTTGGCACTCTCAAACCAGACACAGTTGCCTGTGGGGGCACCTTGCATCTGGGAGATATCCTGAACCATGCGGAATTTCAGCAGGCAGCCGGCCACTCCGGGCCACCGGGCCCTGGACACGAGCGATGCCCTTTCCCCTGAGAAACAAAACTCACCAGGCCAGGTTCCTGATGTCAGTTTGAAGGAGGCACTTGGCACTGTCAAACCAGACACAGTTGCCTGTGGGGGCACCTTGCATCTGGGAGATATCCTGAAGCATGCGGAATTTCAGCAGGCAGCCGGCCACTCCGGGCCACCGGGCCCTGGACACGAACGATGCCCTTTCCCCTGAGAAACAAAACTCACCAGGCCAGGTTCCTGATGTCAGTTTGCAGGAGGCACTTGGCACTGTCAAACCAGACACAGTTGCCTGTGGGGGCACCTTGCATCTGGGAGATATCCTGAACCATGCGGAATTTCAGCAGGCAGCCGGCCACTCCGGGCCACCGGGCCCTGGACACGAACGATGGCCTTTCCCCTGAGAAACAAAACTCACCAGGCCAGGTTCCTGATGTCAGTTTGCAGGAGGCACTTGGCACTCTCAAACCAGACACAGTTGCCTGTGGGGGCACCTTACATCTGGGAGATATCCTGAAGCATGCGGAATTTCAGCAGGCAGCCGGCCGCTCCGGGCCACCGGGCCCTGGACACAAACGATGCCCTTTCCCCTGAGAAACAAAACTCACCAGGCCAGGTTCCTGATGTCAGTTTGCAGGAGGCACTTGGCACTCTCAAACCAGACACAGTTGCCTGTGGGTGCTCCTTGCATCTGGGAGATATCCTGAAGCATGCGGAATTTCAGCAGGCAGCCGGCCACTCCGGGCCACCGGGCCCTGGACACGAACGATGCCCTTTACCCTGAGAAACAAAACTCACCAGGCCAGGTTCCTGATGTCAGTTTGCAGGAGGCACTTGGCACTCTCAAACCAGACACAGTTGCCTGTGGGGGCACCTTGCATCTGGGAGATATCCTGAAGCATGCGGAATTTCAGCAGGCAGCCGGCCACTCCGGGCCACCGGGCCCTGGACACGAACGATGCCCTTTCCCCTGAGAAACAAAACTCACCAGGCCAGGTTCCTGATGTCAGTTTGCAGGAGGCACTTGGCACTGTCAAACCAGACACAGTTGCCTGTGGGGGCACCTTGCATCTGGGAGATATCCTGAAGCATGCGGAATTTCAGCAGGCAGCCGGCCACTCCGGGCCACCGGGCCCTGGACACGAACGATGCCCTTTCCCCTGAGAAACAAAACTCACCAGGCCAGGTTCCTGATGTCAGTTTGCAGGAGGCACTTGGCACTCTCAAACCAGACACAGTTGCCTGTGGGGGCACCTTACATCTGGGAGATATCCTGAAGCATGCGGAATTTCAGCAGGCAGCCGGCCACTCCGGGCCACCGGGCCCTGGACACGAACGATGCCCTTTCCCCTGAGAAACAAAACTCACCAGGCCAGGTTCCTGATGTCAGTTTGCAGGAGGCACTTGGCACACTCAAACCAGACACAGTTGCCTGTGGGGGCACCTTGCATCTGGGAGATATCCTGAAGCATGCGGAATTTCAGCAGGCAGCCGGCCACTCCGGGCCACCGGGCCCTGGACACGAACGATGCCCTTTACCCTGAGAAACAAAACTCACCAGGCCAGGTTCCTGATGTCAGTTTGCAGGAGGCACTTGGCATTCTCAAACCAGACACAGTTGCCTGTGGGGGCACCTTGCATCTGGGAGATATCCTGAAGCATGCGGAATTTCAGCAGGCAGCCGGCCACTCCGGGCCACCGGGCCCTGGACACGAACGATGCCCTTTCCCCTGAGAAACAAAACTCACCAGGCCAGGTTCCTGATGTCAGTTTGCAGGAGGCACTTGGCACTGTCAAACCAGACACAGTTGCCTGTGGGGGCACCTTGCATCTGGGAGATATCCTGAAGCATGCGGAATTTCAGCAGGCAGCCGGCCACTCCGGGCACCGGGCCCTGGACACGAACCATGCCCTTTCCCCTGAGAAACAAAACTCACCAGGCCAGGTTCCTGATGTCAGTTTGCAGGAGGCACTTGGCACTGTCAAACCAGACACAGTTGCCTGTGGGGGCACCTTGCATCTGGGAGATATCCTGAAGCATGCGGAATTTCAGCAGGCAGCCGGCCACTCCGGGCCACCGGGCCCTGGACACAAACCATGCCCTTTCCCCTGAGAAACAAAACTCACCAGGCCAGGTTCCTGATGTCAGTTTGCAGGAGGCACTTGGCACTCTCAAACCAGACACAGTTGCCTGTGGGGGCACCTTGCATCTGGGAGATATCCTGAAGCATGCGGAATTTCAGCAGGCAGCCGGCCACTCCCGGCCACCCGGCCCTGGACACGAACGATGCCCTTTCCCCTGAGAAACAAAACTCACCAGGCCAGGTTCCTGATGTCAGTTTGCAGGAGGCACTTGGCACTCTCAAACCAGACACAGTTGCCTGTGGGGGCACCTTGCATCTGGGAGATATCCTGAAGCATGCGGAATTTCAGCAGGCAGCCGGCCACTCCGGGCCACCGGGCCCTGGACACGAACGATGCCCTTTCCCCTGAGAAACAAAACTCACCAGGCCAGGTTCCTGATGTCAGTTTGCAGGAGGCACTTGGCACTCTCAAACCAGACACAGTTGCCTGTGGGGGCACCTTGCATCTGGGAGATATCCTGAACCATGCGGAATTTCAGCAGGCAGCCGGCCACTCCGGGCCACCGGGCCCTGGACACGAACGATGCCCTTTCCCCTGAGAAACAAAACTCACCAGGCCAGGTTCCTGATGTCAGTTTGCAGGAGGCACTTGGCACTCTCAAACCAGACACAGTTGCCTGTGGGGGCACCTTGCATCTGGGAGATATCCTGAAGCATGCGGAATTTCAGCAGGCAGCCGGCCACTCCGGGCCACCGGGCCCTGGACACGAACGATGCCCTTTACCCTGAGAAACAAAACTCACCAGGCCAGGTTCCTGATGTCAGTTTGCAGGAGGCACTTGGCACTCTCAAACCAGACACAGTTGCCTGTGGGGGCACCTTGCATCTGGGAGATATCCTGAAGCATGCGGAATTTCAGCAGGCAGCCGGCCACTCCGGGCCACCGGGCCCTGGACACGAACGATGCCCTTTCCCCTGAGAAACAAAACTCACCAGGCCAGGTTCCTGATGTCAGTTTGCAGGAGGCACTTGGCACTCTCAAACCAGACACAGTTGCCTGTGGGGCCACCTTGCATCTGGGAGATATCCTGAACCATGCGGAATTTCAGCAGGCAGCCGGCCACTCCGGGCCACCCGGCCCTGGACACGAACAATGCCCTTTCCCCTGAGAAACAAAACTCACTAGGCCAGGTTCCTGATGTCAGTTTGCAGGAGGCACTTGGCACTGTCAAACCAGACACAGTTGCCTGTGGGGGCACCTTGCATCTGGGAGATATCCTGAAGCATGCGGAATTTCAGCAGGCAGCCGGCCACTCCGGGCCACCGGGCCCTGGACACGAACGATGCCCTTTCCCCTGAGAAACAAAACTCACCAGGCCAGGTTCCTGATGTCAGTTTGCAGGAGGCACTTGGCACTCTCAAACCAGACACAGTTGCCTGTGGGAGCTCCTTGCATCTGGGAGATATCCTGAAGCATGCGGAATTTCAGCAGGCAGCCGGCCACTCCGGGCCACCGGGCCCTGGACACGAACGATGGCCTTTCCCCTGAGAAACAAAACTCACCAGGCCAGGTTCCTGATGTCAGTTTGCAGGAGGCACTTGGCACTCTCAAACCAGACACAGTTGCCTGTGGGGGCACCTTGCATCTGGGAGATATCCTGAAGCATGCGGAATTTCAGCAGGCAGCCGGCCACTCCGGGCCACCGGGCCCTGGACACGAACCATGCCCTTTCCCCTGAGAAACAAAACTCACCAGGCCAGGTTCCTGATGTCAGTTTGCAGGAGGCACTTGGCACTGTCAAACCAGACACAGTTGCCTGTGGGGGCACCTTGCATCTGGGAGATATCCTGAAGCATGCGGAATTTCAGCAGGCAGCCGGCCACTCCGGGCCACCGGGCCCTGGACACGAACGATGCCCTTTCCCCTGAGAAACAAAACTCACCAGGCCAGGTTCCTGATGTCAGTTTGCAGGAGGCACTTGGCACTGTCAAACCAGACACAGTTGCCTGTGGGGGCACCTTGCATCTGGGAGATATCCTGAACCATGCGGAATTTCAGCAGGCAGCCGGCCACTCCGGGCCACCGGGCCCTGGAAACGAACGATGCCCTTTCCCCTGAGAAACAAAACTCACCAGGCCAGGTTCCTGATGTCAGTTTGCAGGAGGCACTTGGCACTCTCAAACCAGACACAGTTGCCTGTGGGGGCACCTTGCATCTGGGAGATATCCTGAACCATGCGGAATTTCAGCAGGCAGCCGGCCACTCCGGGCCACCGGGCCCTGGACACGAGCGATGCCCTTTCCCCTGAGAAACAAAACTCACCAGGCCAGGTTCCTGATGTCAGTTTGAAGGAGGCACTTGGCACTGTCAAACCAGACACAGTTGCCTGTGGGGGCACCTTGCATCTGGGAGATATCCTGAAGCATGCGGAATTTCAGCAGGCAGCCGGCCACTCCGGGCCACCGGGCCCTGGACACGAACGATGCCCTTTCCCCTGAGAAACAAAACTCACCAGGCCAGGTTCCTGATGTCAGTTTGCAGGAGGCACTTGGCACTGTCAAACCAGACACAGTTGCCTGTGGGGGCACCTTGCATCTGGGAGATATCCTGAAGCATGCGGAATTTCAGCAGGCAGCCGGCCACTCCGGGCCACCGGGCCCTGGACACGAACGATGGCCTTTCCCCTGAGAAACAAAACTCACCAGGCCAGGTTCCTGATGTCAGTTTGCAGGAGGCACTTGGCACTCTCAAACCAGACACAGTTGCCTGTGGGGGCACCTTACATCTGGGAGATATCCTGAAGCATGCGGAATTTCAGCAGGCAGCCGGCCGCTCCGGGCCACCGGGCCCTGGACACGAACGATGCCCTTTCCCCTGAGAAACAAAACTCACCAGGCCAGGTTCCTGATGTCAGTTTGCAGGAGGCACTTGGCACTCTCAAACCAGACACAGTTGCCTGTGGGTGCTCCTTGCATCTGGGAGATATCCTGAAGCATGCGGAATTTCAGCAGGCAGCCGGCCACTCCGGGCCACCGGGCCCTGGACACGAACGATGCCCTTTACCCTGAGAAACAAAACTCACCAGGCCAGGTTCCTGATGTCAGTTTGCAGGAGGCACTTGGCACTCTCAAACCAGACACAGTTGCCTGTGGGGGCACCTTGCATCTGGGAGATATCCTGAAGCATGCGGAATTTCAGCAGGCAGCCGGCCACTCCGGGCCACCGGGCCCTGGACACGAACGATGCCCTTTCCCCTGAGAAACAAAACTCACCAGGCCAGGTTCCTGATGTCAGTTTGCAGGAGGCACTTGGCACTGTCAAACCAGACACAGTTGCCTGTGGGGGCACCTTGCATCTGGGAGATATCCTGAAGCATGCGGAATTTCAGCAGGCAGCCGGCCACTCCGGGCCACCGGGCCCTGGACACGAACGATGCCCTTTCCCCTGAGAAACAAAACTCACCAGGCCAGGTTCCTGATGTCAGTTTGCAGGAGGCACTTGGCACTCTCAAACCAGACACAGTTGCCTGTGGGGGCACCTTACATCTGGGAGATATCCTGAAGCATGCGGAATTTCAGCAGGCAGCCGGCCACTCCGGGCCACCGGGCCCTGGACACGAACGATGCCCTTTCCCCTGAGAAACAAAACTCACCAGGCCAGGTTCCTGATGTCAGTTTGCAGGAGGCACTTGGCACTGTCAAACCAGACACAGTTGCCTGTGGGGGCACCTTGCATCTGGGAGATATCCTGAACCATGCGGAATTTTAGCAGGCAGCCGGCCACTCCGGGCCACCGGGCCCTGGACACGAACGATGCCCTTTCCCCTGAGAAACAAAACTCACCAGGCCAGGTTCCTGATGTCAGTTTGCAGGAGGCACTTGGCACTGTCAAACCAGACACAGTTGCCTGTGGGGGCACCTTGCATCTGGGAGATATCCTGAAGCATGCGGAATTTCAGCAGGCAGCCGGCCACTCCGGGCCACCGGGCCCTGGACACGAACCATGCCCTTTCCCCTGAGAAACAAAACTCACCAGGCCAGGTTCCTGATGTCAGTTTGCAGGAGGCACTTGGCACTCTCAAACCAGACACAGTTGCCTTTGGGTCACCTTGCATCTGGGAGATATCCTGAAGCATGCGGAATTTCAGCAGGCAGCCGGCCACTCCGGGCCACCCGGCCCTGGACACGAACGATGCCCTTTCCCCTGAGAAACAAAACTCACCAGGCCAGGTTCCTGATGTCAGTTTGCAGGAGGCACTTGGCACTCTCAAACCAGACACAGTTGCCTGTGGGGGCACCTTGCATCTGGGAGATATCCTGAAGCATGCGGAATTTCTGCAGGCAGCCGGCCACTCCGGGCCACCGGGCCCTGGACACGAACGATGCCCTTTCCCCTGAGAAACAAAACTCACCAGGCCAGGTTCCTGATGTCAGTTTGCAGGAGGCACTTGGCACTCTCAAACCAGACACAGTTGCCTGTGGGGGCACCTTGCATCTGGGAGATATCCTGAACCATGCGGAATTTCAGCAGGCAGCCGGCCACTCCGGGCACCGGGCCCTGGACACGAACGATGCCCTTTCCCCTGAGAAACAAAACTCACCAGGCCAGGTTCCTGATGTCAGTTTGCAGGAGGCACTTGGCACTGTCAAACCAGACACAGTTGCCTGTGGGGGCACCTTGCATCTGGGAGATATCCTGAAGCATGCGGAATTTCAGCAGGCAGCCGGCCACTCCGGGCCACCGGGCCCTGGACACGAACGATGGCCTTTCCCCTGAGAAACAAAACTCACCAGGCCAGGTTCCTGATGTCAGTTTGCAGGAGGCACTTGGCACTGTCAAACCAGACACAGTTGCCTGTGGGGGCACCTTGCATCTGGGAGATATCCTGAAGCATGCGGAATTTCAGCAGGCAGCCGGCCACTCCGGGCCACCGGGCCCTGGACACGAACGATGCCCTTTCCCCTGAGAAACAAAACTCACCAGGCCAGGTTCCTGATGTCAGTTTGCAGGAGGCACTTGGCACTGTCAAACCAGACACAGTTGCCTGTGGGGGCACCTTGCATCTGGGAGATATCCTGAACCATGCGGAATTTTAGCAGGCAGCCGGCCACTCCGGGCCACCGGGCCCTGGACACGAACGATGCCCTTTCCCCTGAGAAACAAAACTCACCAGGCCAGGTTCCTGATGTCAGTTTGCAGGAGGCACTTGGCACTCTCAAACCAGACACAGTTGCCTGTGGGGGCACCTTGCATCTGGGAGATATCCTGAACCATGCGGAATTTCAGCAGGCAGCCGGCCACTCCGGGCCACCGGGCCCTGGACACGAACCATGCCCTTTCCCCTGAGAAACAAAACTCACCAGGCCAGGTTCCTGATGTCAGTTTGCAGGAGGCACTTGGCACTGTCAAACCAGACACAGTTGCCTGTGGGGGCACCTTGCATCTGGGAGATATCCTGAACCATGCGGAATTTCAGCAGGCAGCCGGCCACTCCGGGCCACCGGGCCCTGGAAACGAACGATGCCCTTTCCCCTGAGAAACAAAACTCACCAGGCCAGGTTCCTGATGTCAGTTTGCAGGAGGCACTTGGCACTCTCAAACCAGACACAGTTGCCTGTGGGGGCACCTTGCATCTGGGAGATATCCTGAACCATGCGGAATTTCAGCAGGCAGCCGGCCACTCCGGGCCACCGGGCCCTGGAAACGAACGATGCCCTTTCCCCTGAGAAACAAAACTCACCAGGCCAGGTTCCTGATGTCAGTTTGCAGGAGGCACTTGGCACTGTCAAACCAGACACAGTTGCCTGTGGGGGCACCTTGCATCTGGGAGATATCCTGAACCATGCGGAATTTCAGCAGGCAGCCGGCCACTCCGGGCCACCGGGCCCTGGAAACGAACGATGCCCTTTCCCCTGAGAAACAAAACTCACCAGGCCAGGTTCCTGATGTCAGTTTGCAGGAGGCACTTGGCACTCTCAAACCAGACACAGTTGCCTGTGGGGGCACCTTGCATCTGGGAGATATCCTGAACCATGCGGAATTTCAGCAGGCAGCCGGCCACTCCGGGCCACCGGGCCCTGGACACGAGCGATGCCCTTTCCCCTGAGAAACAAAACTCACCAGGCCAGGTTCCTGATGTCAGTTTGCAGGAGGCACTTGGCACTGTCAAACCAGACACAGTTGCCTGTGGGGGCACCTTGCATCTGGGAGATATCCTGAAGCATGCGGAATTTCAGCAGGCAGCCGGCCACTCCGGGCCACCGGGCCCTGGACACGAACGATGCCCTTTCCCCTGAGAAACAAAACTCACCAGGCCAGGTTCCTGATGTCAGTTTGCAGGAGGCACTTGGCACTCTCAAACCAGACACAGTTGCCTGTGGGGGCACCTTACATCTGGGAGATATCCTGAAGCATGCGGAATTTCAGCAGGCAGCCGGCCACTCCGGGCCACCGGGCCCTGGACACGAACGATGCCCTTTCCCCTGAGAAACAAAACTCACCAGGCCAGGTTCCTGATGTCAGTTTGCAGGAGGCACTTGGCACACTCAAACCAGACACAGTTGCCTGTGGGGGCACCTTGCATCTGGGAGATATCCTGAAGCATGCGGAATTTCAGCAGGCAGCCGGCCACTCCGGGCCACCGGGCCCTGGACACGAACGATGCCCTTTACCCTGAGAAACAAAACTCACCAGGCCAGGTTCCTGATGTCAGTTTGCAGGAGGCACTTGGCATTCTCAAACCAGACACAGTTGCCTGTGGGGGCACCTTGCATCTGGGAGATATCCTGAAGCATGCGGAATTTCAGCAGGCAGCCGGCCACTCCGGGCCACCGGGCCCTGGACACGAACGATGCCCTTTCCCCTGAGAAACAAAACTCACCAGGCCAGGTTCCTGATGTCAGTTTGCAGGAGGCACTTGGCACTGTCAAACCAGACACAGTTGCCTGTGGGGGCACCTTGCATCTGGGAGATATCCTGAAGCATGCGGAATTTCAGCAGGCAGCCGGCCACTCCGGGCACCGGGCCCTGGACACGAACCATGCCCTTTCCCCTGAGAAACAAAACTCACCAGGCCAGGTTCCTGATGTCAGTTTGCAGGAGGCACTTGGCACTGTCAAACCAGACACAGTTGCCTGTGGGGGCACCTTGCATCTGGGAGATATCCTGAAGCATGCGGAATTTCAGCAGGCAGCCGGCCACTCCGGGCCACCGGGCCCTGGACACAAACCATGCCCTTTCCCCTGAGAAACAAAACTCACCAGGCCAGGTTCCTGATGTCAGTTTGCAGGAGGCACTTGGCACTCTCAAACCAGACACAGTTGCCTGTGGGGGCACCTTGCATCTGGGAGATATCCTGAAGCATGCGGAATTTCAGCAGGCAGCCGGCCACTCCCGGCCACCGGGCCCTGGACACGAACGATGCCCTTTACCCTGAGAAACAAAACTCACCAGGCCAGGTTCCTGATGTCAGTTTGCAGGAGGCACTTGGCACTCTCAAACCAGACACAGTTGCCTGTGGGGGCACCTTGCATCTGGGAGATATCCTGAAGCATGCGGAATTTCAGCAGGCAGCCGGCCACTCCGGGCCACCGGGCCCTGGACACGAACGATGCCCTTTCCCCTGAGAAACAAAACTCACCAGGCCAGGTTCCTGATGTCAGTTTGCAGGAGGCACTTGGCACTCTCAAACCAGACACAGTTGCCTGTGGGGCCACCTTGCATCTGGGAGATATCCTGAACCATGCGGAATTTCAGCAGGCAGCCGGCCACTCCGGGCCACCCGGCCCTGGACACGAACAATGCCCTTTCCCCTGAGAAACAAAACTCACTAGGCCAGGTTCCTGATGTCAGTTTGCAGGAGGCACTTGGCACTGTCAAACCAGACACAGTTGCCTGTGGGGGCACCTTGCATCTGGGAGATATCCTGAAGCATGCGGAATTTCAGCAGGCAGCCGGCCACTCCGGGCCACCGGGCCCTGGACACGAACGATGCCCTTTCCCCTGAGAAACAAAACTCACCAGGCCAGGTTCCTGATGTCAGTTTGCAGGAGGCACTTGGCACTCTCAAACCAGACACAGTTGCCTGTGGGAGCTCCTTGCATCTGGGAGATATCCTGAAGCATGCGGAATTTCAGCAGGCAGCCGGCCACTCCGGGCCACCGGGCCCTGGACACGAACGATGGCCTTTCCCCTGAGAAACAAAACTCACCAGGCCAGGTTCCTGATGTCAGTTTGCAGGAGGCACTTGGCACTCTCAAACCAGACACAGTTGCCTGTGGGGGCACCTTGCATCTGGGAGATATCCTGAAGCATGCGGAATTTCAGCAGGCAGCCGGCCACTCCGGGCCACCGGGCCCTGGACACGAACCATGCCCTTTCCCCTGAGAAACAAAACTCACCAGGCCAGGTTCCTGATGTCAGTTTGCAGGAGGCACTTGGCACTGTCAAACCAGACACAGTTGCCTGTGGGGGCACCTTGCATCTGGGAGATATCCTGAAGCATGCGGAATTTCAGCAGGCAGCCGGCCACTCCGGGCCACCGGGCCCTGGACACGAACGATGCCCTTTCCCCTGAGAAACAAAACTCACCAGGCCAGGTTCCTGATGTCAGTTTGCAGGAGGCACTTGGCACTGTCAAACCAGACACAGTTGCCTGTGGGGGCACCTTGCATCTGGGAGATATCCTGAACCATGCGGAATTTCAGCAGGCAGCCGGCCACTCCGGGCCACCGGGCCCTGGAAACGAACGATGCCCTTTCCCCTGAGAAACAAAACTCACCAGGCCAGGTTCCTGATGTCAGTTTGCAGGAGGCACTTGGCACTCTCAAACCAGACACAGTTGCCTGTGGGGGCACCTTGCATCTGGGAGATATCCTGAACCATGCGGAATTTCAGCAGGCAGCCGGCCACTCCGGGCCACCGGGCCCTGGACACGAGCGATGCCCTTTCCCCTGAGAAACAAAACTCACCAGGCCAGGTTCCTGATGTCAGTTTGAAGGAGGCACTTGGCACTGTCAAACCAGACACAGTTGCCTGTGGGGGCACCTTGCATCTGGGAGATATCCTGAAGCATGCGGAATTTCAGCAGGCAGCCGGCCACTCCGGGCCACCGGGCCCTGGACACGAACGATGCCCTTTCCCCTGAGAAACAAAACTCACCAGGCCAGGTTCCTGATGTCAGTTTGCAGGAGGCACTTGGCACTGTCAAACCAGACACAGTTGCCTGTGGGGGCACCTTGCATCTGGGAGATATCCTGAAGCATGCGGAATTTCAGCAGGCAGCCGGCCACTCCGGGCCACCGGGCCCTGGACACGAACGATGGCCTTTCCCCTGAGAAACAAAACTCACCAGGCCAGGTTCCTGATGTCAGTTTGCAGGAGGCACTTGGCACTCTCAAACCAGACACAGTTGCCTGTGGGGGCACCTTACATCTGGGAGATATCCTGAAGCATGCGGAATTTCAGCAGGCAGCCGGCCGCTCCGGGCCACCGGGCCCTGGACACGAACGATGCCCTTTCCCCTGAGAAACAAAACTCACCAGGCCAGGTTCCTGATGTCAGTTTGCAGGAGGCACTTGGCACTCTCAAACCAGACACAGTTGCCTGTGGGTGCTCCTTGCATCTGGGAGATATCCTGAAGCATGCGGAATTTCAGCAGGCAGCCGGCCACTCCGGGCCACCGGGCCCTGGACACGAACGATGCCCTTTACCCTGAGAAACAAAACTCACCAGGCCAGGTTCCTGATGTCAGTTTGCAGGAGGCACTTGGCACTCTCAAACCAGACACAGTTGCCTGTGGGGGCACCTTGCATCTGGGAGATATCCTGAAGCATGCGGAATTTCAGCAGGCAGCCGGCCACTCCGGGCCACCGGGCCCTGGACACGAACGATGCCCTTTCCCCTGAGAAACAAAACTCACCAGGCCAGGTTCCTGATGTCAGTTTGCAGGAGGCACTTGGCACTGTCAAACCAGACACAGTTGCCTGTGGGGGCACCTTGCATCTGGGAGATATCCTGAAGCATGCGGAATTTCAGCAGGCAGCCGGCCACTCCGGGCCACCGGGCCCTGGACACGAACGATGCCCTTTCCCCTGAGAAACAAAACTCACCAGGCCAGGTTCCTGATGTCAGTTTGCAGGAGGCACTTGGCACTCTCAAACCAGACACAGTTGCCTGTGGGGGCACCTTACATCTGGGAGATATCCTGAAGCATGCGGAATTTCAGCAGGCAGCCGGCCACTCCGGGCCACCGGGCCCTGGACACGAACGATGCCCTTTCCCCTGAGAAACAAAACTCACCAGGCCAGGTTCCTGATGTCAGTTTGCAGGAGGCACTTGGCACTGTCAAACCAGACACAGTTGCCTGTGGGGGCACCTTGCATCTGGGAGATATCCTGAACCATGCGGAATTTTAGCAGGCAGCCGGCCACTCCGGGCCACCGGGCCCTGGACACGAACGATGCCCTTTCCCCTGAGAAACAAAACTCACCAGGCCAGGTTCCTGATGTCAGTTTGCAGGAGGCACTTGGCACTGTCAAACCAGACACAGTTGCCTGTGGGGGCACCTTGCATCTGGGAGATATCCTGAAGCATGCGGAATTTCAGCAGGCAGCCGGCCACTCCGGGCCACCGGGCCCTGGACACGAACCATGCCCTTTCCCCTGAGAAACAAAACTCACCAGGCCAGGTTCCTGATGTCAGTTTGCAGGAGGCACTTGGCACTCTCAAACCAGACACAGTTGCCTGTGGGGGCACCTTGCATCTGGGAGATATCCTGAAGCATGCGGAATTTCAGCAGGCAGCCGGCCACTCCGGGCCACCCGGCCCTGGACACGAACGATGCCCTTTCCCCTGAGAAACAAAACTCACCAGGCCAGGTTCCTGATGTCAGTTTGCAGGAGGCACTTGGCACTCTCAAACCAGACACAGTTGCCTGTGGGGGCACCTTGCATCTGGGAGATATCCTGAAGCATGCGGAATTTCTGCAGGCAGCCGGCCACTCCGGGCCACCGGGCCCTGGACACGAACGATGCCCTTTCCCCTGAGAAACAAAACTCACCAGGCCAGGTTCCTGATGTCAGTTTGCAGGAGGCACTTGGCACTCTCAAACCAGACACAGTTGCCTGTGGGGGCACCTTGCATCTGGGAGATATCCTGAACCATGCGGAATTTCAGCAGGCAGCCGGCCACTCCGGGCACCGGGCCCTGGACACGAACGATGCCCTTTCCCCTGAGAAACAAAACTCACCAGGCCAGGTTCCTGATGTCAGTTTGCAGGAGGCACTTGGCACTGTCAAACCAGACACAGTTGCCTGTGGGGGCACCTTGCATCTGGGAGATATCCTGAAGCATGCGGAATTTCAGCAGGCAGCCGGCCACTCCGGGCCACCGGGCCCTGGACACGAACGATGGCCTTTCCCCTGAGAAACAAAACTCACCAGGCCAGGTTCCTGATGTCAGTTTGCAGGAGGCACTTGGCACTGTCAAACCAGACACAGTTGCCTGTGGGGGCACCTTGCATCTGGGAGATATCCTGAAGCATGCGGAATTTCAGCAGGCAGCCGGCCACTCCGGGCCACCGGGCCCTGGACACGAACGATGCCCTTTCCCCTGAGAAACAAAACTCACCAGGCCAGGTTCCTGATGTCAGTTTGCAGGAGGCACTTGGCACTGTCAAACCAGACACAGTTGCCTGTGGGGGCACCTTGCATCTGGGAGATATCCTGAACCATGCGGAATTTTAGCAGGCAGCCGGCCACTCCGGGCCACCGGGCCCTGGACACGAACGATGCCCTTTCCCCTGAGAAACAAAACTCACCAGGCCAGGTTCCTGATGTCAGTTTGCAGGAGGCACTTGGCACTCTCAAACCAGACACAGTTGCCTGTGGGGGCACCTTGCATCTGGGAGATATCCTGAAGCATGCGGAATTTCAGCAGGCAGCCGGCCACTCCGGGCCACCGGGCCCTGGACACGAACCATGCCCTTTCCCCTGAGAAACAAAACTCACCAGGCCAGGTTCCTGATGTCAGTTTGCAGGAGGCACTTGGCACTGTCAAACCAGACACAGTTGCCTGTGGGGGCACCTTGCATCTGGGAGATATCCTGAACCATGCGGAATTTCAGCAGGCAGCCGGCCACTCCGGGCCACCGGGCCCTGGAAACGAACGATGCCCTTTCCCCTGAGAAACAAAACTCACCAGGCCAGGTTCCTGATGTCAGTTTGCAGGAGGCACTTGGCACTGTCAAACCAGACACAGTTGCCTGTGGGGGCACCTTGCATCTGGGAGATATCCTGAACCATGCGGAATTTCAGCAGGCAGCCGGCCACTCCGGGCCACCGGGCCCTGGAAACGAACGATGCCCTTTCCCCTGAGAAACAAAACTCACCAGGCCAGGTTCCTGATGTCAGTTTGCAGGAGGCACTTGGCACTGTCAAACCAGACACAGTTGCCTGTGGGGGCACCTTGCATCTGGGAGATATCCTGAACCATGCGGAATTTCAGCAGGCAGCCGGCCACTCCGGGCCACCGGGCCCTGGAAACGAACGATGCCCTTTCCCCTGAGAAACAAAACTCACCAGGCCAGGTTCCTGATGTCAGTTTGCAGGAGGCACTTGGCACTCTCAAACCAGACACAGTTGCCTGTGGGGGCACCTTGCATCTGGGAGATATCCTGAACCATGCGGAATTTCAGCAGGCAGCCGGCCACTCCGGGCCACCGGGCCCTGGACACGAGCGATGCCCTTTCCCCTGAGAAACAAAACTCACCAGGCCAGGTTCCTGATGTCAGTTTGAAGGAGGCACTTGGCACTGTCAAACCAGACACAGTTGCCTGTGGGGGCACCTTGCATCTGGGAGATATCCTGAAGCATGCGGAATTTCAGCAGGCAGCCGGCCACTCCGGGCCACCGGGCCCTGGACACGAACGATGCCCTTTCCCCTGAGAAACAAAACTCACCAGGCCAGGTTCCTGATGTCAGTTTGCAGGAGGCACTTGGCACTGTCAAACCAGACACAGTTGCCTGTGGGGGCACCTTGCATCTGGGAGATATCCTGAAGCATGCGGAATTTCAGCAGGCAGCCGGCCACTCCGGGCCACCGGGCCCTGGACACGAACGATGGCCTTTCCCCTGAGAAACAAAACTCACCAGGCCAGGTTCCTGATGTCAGTTTGCAGGAGGCACTTGGCACTCTCAAACCAGACACAGTTGCCTGTGGGGGCACCTTACATCTGGGAGATATCCTGAAGCATGCGGAATTTCAGCAGGCAGCCGGCCGCTCCGGGCCACCGGGCCCTGGACACGAACAATGCCCTTTCCCCTGAGAAACAAAACTCACCAGGCCAGGTTCCTGATGTCAGTTTGCAGGAGGCACTTGGCACTCTCAAACCAGACACAGTTGCCTGTGGGTGCTCCTTGCATCTGGGAGATATCCTGAAGCATGCGGAATTTCAGCAGGCAGCCGGCCACTCCGGGCCACCGGGCCCTGGACACGAACGATGCCCTTTACCCTGAGAAACAAAACTCACCAGGCCAGGTTCCTGATGTCAGTTTGCAGGAGGCACTTGGCACTCTCAAACCAGACACAGTTGCCTGTGGGGGCACCTTGCATCTGGGAGATATCCTGAAGCATGCGGAATTTCAGCAGGCAGCCGGCCACTCCGGGCCACCGGGCCCTGGACACGAACGATGCCCTTTCCCCTGAGAAACAAAACTCACCAGGCCAGGTTCCTGATGTCAGTTTGCAGGAGGCACTTGGCACTGTCAAACCAGACACAGTTGCCTGTGGGGGCACCTTGCATCTGGGAGATATCCTGAAGCATGCGGAATTTCAGCAGGCAGCCGGCCACTCCGGGCCACCGGGCCCTGGACACGAACGATGCCCTTTCCCCTGAGAAACAAAACTCACTAGGCCAGGTTCCTGATGTCAGTTTGCAGGAGGCACTTGGCACTCTCAAACCAGACACAGTTGCCTGTGGGGGCACCTTACATCTGGGAGATATCCTGAAGCATGCGGAATTTCAGCAGGCAGCCGGCCACTCCGGGCCACCGGGCCCTGGACACGAACGATGCCCTTTCCCCTGAGAAACAAAACTCACCAGGCCAGGTTCCTGATGTCAGTTTGCAGGAGGCACTTGGCACTGTCAAACCAGACACAGTTGCCTGTGGGGGCACCTTGCATCTGGGAGATATCCTGAACCATGCGGAATTTTAGCAGGCAGCCGGCCACTCCGGGCCACCGGGCCCTGGACACGAACGATGCCCTTTCCCCTGAGAAACAAAACTCACCAGGCCAGGTTCCTGATGTCAGTTTGCAGGAGGCACTTGGCACTGTCAAACCAGACACAGTTGCCTGTGGGGGCACCTTGCATCTGGGAGATATCCTGAAGCATGCGGAATTTCAGCAGGCAGCCGGCCACTCCGGGCCACCGGGCCCTGGACACGAACCATGCCCTTTCCCCTGAGAAACAAAACTCACCAGGCCAGGTTCCTGATGTCAGTTTGCAGGAGGCACTTGGCACTCTCAAACCAGACACAGTTGCCTGTGGGGGCACCTTGCATCTGGGAGATATCCTGAAGCATGCGGAATTTCAGCAGGCAGCCGGCCACTCCGGGCCACCCGGCCCTGGACACGAACGATGCCCTTTCCCCTGAGAAACAAAACTCACCAGGCCAGGTTCCTGATGTCAGTTTGCAGGAGGCACTTGGCACTCTCAAACCAGACACAGTTGCCTGTGGGGGCACCTTGCATCTGGGAGATATCCTGAAGCATGCGGAATTTCTGCAGGCAGCCGGCCACTCCGGGCCACCGGGCCCTGGACACGAACGATGGCCTTTCCCCTGAGAAACAAAACTCACCAGGCCAGGTTCCTGATGTCAGTTTGCAGGAGGCACTTGGCACTCTCAAACCAGACACAGTTGCCTGTGGGGGCACCTTACATCTGGGAGATATCCTGAAGCATGCGGAATTTCAGCAGGCAGCCGGCCGCTCCGGGCCACCGGGCCCTGGACACGAACGATGCCCTTTCCCCTGAGAAACAAAACTCACCAGGCCAGGTTCCTGATGTCAGTTTGCAGGAGGCACTTGGCACTCTCAAACCAGACACAGTTGCCTGTGGGTGCTCCTTGCATCTGGGAGATATCCTGAAGCATGCGGAATTTCAGCAGGCAGCCGGCCACTCCGGGCCACCGGGCCCTGGACACGAACGATGCCCTTTACCCTGAGAAACAAAACTCACCAGGCCAGGTTCCTGATGTCAGTTTGCAGGAGGCACTTGGCACTCTCAAACCAGACACAGTTGCCTGTGGGGGCACCTTGCATCTGGGAGATATCCTGAAGCATGCGGAATTTCAGCAGGCAGCCGGCCACTCCGGGCCACCGGGCCCTGGACACGAACGATGCCCTTTCCCCTGAGAAACAAAACTCACCAGGCCAGGTTCCTGATGTCAGTTTGCAGGAGGCACTTGGCACTGTCAAACCAGACACAGTTGCCTGTGGGGGCACCTTGCATCTGGGAGATATCCTGAAGCATGCGGAATTTCAGCAGGCAGCCGGCCACTCCGGGCCACCGGGCCCTGGACACGAACGATGCCCTTTCCCCTGAGAAACAAAACTCACCAGGCCAGGTTCCTGATGTCAGTTTGCAGGAGGCACTTGGCACTCTCAAACCAGACACAGTTGCCTGTGGGGGCACCTTACATCTGGGAGATATCCTGAAGCATGCGGAATTTCAGCAGGCAGCCGGCCACTCCGGGCCACCGGGCCCTGGACACGAACGATGCCCTTTCCCCTGAGAAACAAAACTCACCAGGCCAGGTTCCTGATGTCAGTTTGCAGGAGGCACTTGGCACTGTCAAACCAGACACAGTTGCCTGTGGGGGCACCTTGCATCTGGGAGATATCCTGAACCATGCGGAATTTTAGCAGGCAGCCGGCCACTCCGGGCCACCGGGCCCTGGACACGAACGATGCCCTTTCCCCTGAGAAACAAAACTCACCAGGCCAGGTTCCTGATGTCAGTTTGCAGGAGGCACTTGGCACTGTCAAACCAGACACAGTTGCCTGTGGGGGCACCTTGCATCTGGGAGATATCCTGAAGCATGCGGAATTTCAGCAGGCAGCCGGCCACTCCGGGCCACCGGGCCCTGGACACGAACCATGCCCTTTCCCCTGAGAAACAAAACTCACCAGGCCAGGTTCCTGATGTCAGTTTGCAGGAGGCACTTGGCACTCTCAAACCAGACACAGTTGCCTGTGGGGGCACCTTGCATCTGGGAGATATCCTGAAGCATGCGGAATTTCAGCAGGCAGCCGGCCACTCCGGGCCACCCGGCCCTGGACACGAACGATGCCCTTTCCCCTGAGAAACAAAACTCACCAGGCCAGGTTCCTGATGTCAGTTTGCAGGAGGCACTTGGCACTCTCAAACCAGACACAGTTGCCTGTGGGGGCACCTTGCATCTGGGAGATATCCTGAAGCATGCGGAATTTCTGCAGGCAGCCGGCCACTCCGGGCCACCGGGCCCTGGACACGAACGATGCCCTTTCCCCTGAGAAACAAAACTCACCAGGCCAGGTTCCTGATGTCAGTTTGCAGGAGGCACTTGGCACTCTCAAACCAGACACAGTTGCCTGTGGGGGCACCTTGCATCTGGGAGATATCCTGAACCATGCGGAATTTCAGCAGGCAGCCGGCCACTCCGGGCACCGGGCCCTGGACACGAACGATGCCCTTTTCCCTGAGAAACAAAACTCACCAGGCCAGGTTCCTGATGTCAGTTTGCAGGAGGCACTTGGCACTGTCAAACCAGACACAGTTGCCTGTGGGGGCACCTTGCATCTGGGAGATATCCTGAAGCATGCGGAATTTCAGCAGGCAGCCGGCCACTCCGGGCCACCGGGCCCTGGACACGAACGATGGCCTTTCCCCTGAGAAACAAAACTCACCAGGCCAGGTTCCTGATGTCAGTTTGCAGGAGGCACTTGGCACTGTCAAACCAGACACAGTTGCCTGTGGGGGCACCTTGCATCTGGGAGATATCCTGAAGCATGCGGAATTTCAGCAGGCAGCCGGCCACTCCGGGCCACCGGGCCCTGGACACGAACGATGCCCTTTCCCCAGAGAAACAAAACTCACCAGGCCAGGTTCCTGATGTCAGTTTGCAGGAGGCACTTGGCACTGTCAAACCAGACACAGTTGCCTGTGGGGGCACCTTGCATCTGGGAGATATCCTGAACCATGCGGAATTTTAGCAGGCAGCCGGCCACTCCGGGCCACCGGGCCCTGGACACGAACGATGCCCTTTCCCCTGAGAAACAAAACTCACCAGGCCAGGTTCCTGATGTCAGTTTGCAGGAGGCACTTGGCACTCTCAAACCAGACACAGTTGCCTGTGGGGGCACCTTGCATCTGGGAGATATCCTGAAGCATGCGGAATTTCAGCAGGCAGCCGGCCACTCCGGGCCACCGGGCCCTGGACACGAACCATGCCCTTTCCCCTGAGAAACAAAACTCACCAGGCCAGGTTCCTGATGTCAGTTTGCAGGAGGCACTTGGCACTGTCAAACCAGACACAGTTGCCTGTGGGGGCACCTTGCATCTGGGAGATATCCTGAACCATGCGGAATTTCAGCAGGCAGCCGGCCACTCCGGGCCACCGGGCCCTGGAAACGAACGATGCCCTTTCCCCTGAGAAACAAAACTCACCAGGCCAGGTTCCTGATGTCAGTTTGCAGGAGGCACTTGGCACTCTCAAACCAGACACAGTTGCCTGTGGGGGCACCTTGCATCTGGGAGATATCCTGAACCATGCGGAATTTCAGCAGGCAGCCGGCCACTCCGGGCCACCGGGCCCTGGAAACGAACGATGCCCTTTCCCCTGAGAAACAAAACTCACCAGGCCAGGTTCCTGATGTCAGTTTGCAGGAGGCACTTGGCACTGTCAAACCAGACACAGTTGCCTGTGGGGGCACCTTGCATCTGGGAGATATCCTGAACCATGCGGAATTTCAGCAGGCAGCCGGCCACTCCGGGCCACCGGGCCCTGGAAACGAACGATGCCCTTTCCCCTGAGAAACAAAACTCACCAGGCCAGGTTCCTGATGTCAGTTTGCAGGAGGCACTTGGCACTCTCAAACCAGACACAGTTGCCTGTGGGGGCACCTTGCATCTGGGAGATATCCTGAACCATGCGGAATTTCAGCAGGCAGCCGGCCACTCCGGGCCACCGGGCCCTGGACACGAGCGATGCCCTTTCCCCTGAGAAACAAAACTCACCAGGCCAGGTTCCTGATGTCAGTTTGAAGGAGGCACTTGGCACTGTCAAACCAGACACAGTTGCCTGTGGGGGCACCTTGCATCTGGGAGATATCCTGAAGCATGCGGAATTTCAGCAGGCAGCCGGCCACTCCGGGCCACCGGGCCCTGGACACGAACGATGCCCTTTCCCCTGAGAAACAAAACTCACCAGGCCAGGTTCCTGATGTCAGTTTGCAGGAGGCACTTGGCACTGTCAAACCAGACACAGTTGCCTGTGGGGGCACCTTGCATCTGGGAGATATCCTGAAGCATGCGGAATTTCAGCAGGCAGCCGGCCACTCCGGGCCACCGGGCCCTGGACACGAACGATGGCCTTTCCCCTGAGAAACAAAACTCACCAGGCCAGGTTCCTGATGTCAGTTTGCAGGAGGCACTTGGCACTCTCAAACCAGACACAGTTGCCTGTGGGGGCACCTTACATCTGGGAGATATCCTGAAGCATGCGGAATTTCAGCAGGCAGCCGGCCGCTCCGGGCCACCGGGCCCTGGACACGAACGATGCCCTTTCCCCTGAGAAACAAAACTCACCAGGCCAGGTTCCTGATGTCAGTTTGCAGGAGGCACTTGGCACTCTCAAACCAGACACAGTTGCCTGTGGGGGCACCTTGCATCTGGGAGATATCCTGAACCATGCGGAATTTCAGCAGGCAGCCGGCCACTCCGGGCACCGGGCCCTGGACACGAACGATGCCCTTTTCCCTGAGAAACAAAACTCACCAGGCCAGGTTCCTGATGTCAGTTTGCAGGAGGCACTTGGCACTCTCAAACCAGACACAGTTGCCTGTGGGGGCACCTTGCATCTGGGAGATATCCTGAAGCATGCGGAATTTCAGCAGGCAGCCGGCCACTCCGGGCCACCGGGCCCTGGACACGAACGATGCCCTTTCCCCTGAGAAACAAAACTCACCAGGCCAGGTTCCTGATGTCAGTTTGCAGGAGGCACTTGGCACTCTCAAACCAGACACAGTTGCCTGTGGGGGCACCTTGCATCTGGGAGATATCCTGAAGCATGCGGAATTTCTGCAGGCAGCCGGCCACTCCGGGCCACCGGGCCCTGGACACGAACGATGCCCTTTCCCCTGAGAAACAAAACTCACCAGGCCAGGTTCCTGATGTCAGTTTGCAGGAGGCACTTGGCACTCTCAAACCAGACACAGTTGCCTGTGGGGGCACCTTGCATCTGGGAGATATCCTGAACCATGCGGAATTTTAGCAGGCAGCCGGCCACTCCGGGCCACCGGGCCCTGGACACGAACGATGCCCTTTTCCCTGAGAAACAAAACTCACCAGGCCAGGTTCCTGATGTCAGTTTGCAGGAGGCACTTGGCACTCTCAAACCAGACACAGTTGCCTGTGGGGGCACCTTGCATCTGGGAGATATCCTGAAGCATGCGGAATTTCAGCAGGCAGCCGGCCACTCCGGGCCACCGGGCCCTGGACACGAACCATGCCCTTTCCCCTGAGAAACAAAACTCACCAGGCCAGGTTCCTGATGTCAGTTTGCAGGAGGCACTTGGCACTCTCAAACCAGACACAGTTGCCTGTGGGGGCACCTTGCATCTGGGAGATATCCTGAAGCATGCGGAATTTCAGCAGGCAGCCGGCCACTCCGGGCCACCGGGCCCTGGACACGAACGATGCCCTTTCCCCTGAGAAACAAAACTCACCAGGCCAGGTTCCTGATGTCAGTTTGCAGGAGGCACTTGGCACTGTCAAACCAGACACAGTTGCCTGTGGGGGCACCTTGCATCTGGGAGATATCCTGAACCATGCGGAATTTTAGCAGGCAGCCGGCCACTCCGGGCCACCGGGCCCTGGACACGAACGATGCCCTTTCCCCTGAGAAACAAAACTCACCAGGCCAGGTTCCTGATGTCAGTTTGCAGGAGGCACTTGGCACTCTCAAACCAGACACAGTTGCCTGTGGGGGCACCTTGCATCTGGGAGATATCCTGAAGCATGCGGAATTTCTGCAGGCAGCCGGCCACTCCGGGCCACCGGGCCCTGGACACGAACGATGCCCTTTCCCCTGAGAAACAAAACTCACCAGGCCAGGTTCCTGATGTCAGTTTGCAGGAGGCACTTGGCACTCTCAAACCAGACACAGTTGCCTGTGGGGGCACCTTGCATCTGGGAGATATCCTGAAGCATGCGGAATTTCAGCAGGCAGCCGGCCACTCCGGGCCACCGGGCCCTGGACACGAACGATGCCCTTTCCCCTGAGAAACAAAACTCACCAGGCCAGGTTCCTGATGTCAGTTTGCAGGAGGCACTTGGCACTGTCAAACCAGACACAGTTGCCTGTGGGGGCACCTTGCATCTGGGAGATATCCTGAAGCATGCGGAATTTCTGCAGGCAGCCGGCCACTCCGGGCCACCGGGCCCTGGACACGAACGATGCCCTTTCCCCTGAGAAACAAAACTCACCAGGCCAGGTTCCTGATGTCAGTTTGCAGGAGGCACTTGGCACTCTCAAACCAGACACAGTTGCCTGTGGGGGCACCTTGCATCTGGGAGATATCCTGAAGCATGCGGAATTTCAGCAGGCAGCCGGCCACTCCGGGCCACCGGGCCCTGGACACGAACGATGCCCTTTCCCCTGAGAAACAAAACTCACCAGGCCAGGTTCCTGATGTCAGTTTGCAGGAGGCACTTGGCACTGTCAAACCAGACACAGTTGCCTGTGGGGGCACCTTGCATCTGGGAGATATCCTGAAGCATGCGGAATTTCAGCAGGCAGCCGGCCACTCCGGGCCACCGGGCCCTGGACACGAACCATGCCCTTTCCCCTGAGAAACAAAACTCACCAGGCCAGGTTCCTGATGTCAGTTTGCAGGAGGCACTTGGCACTCTCAAACCAGACACAGTTGCCTGTGGGGGCACCTTGCATCTGGGAGATATCCTGAAGCATGCGGAATTTCAGCAGGCAGCCGGCCACTCCGGGCCACCCGGCCCTGGACACGAACGATGCCCTTTCCCCTGAGAAACAAAACTCACCAGGCCAGGTTCCTGATGTCAGTTTGCAGGAGGCACTTGGCACTCTCAAACCAGACACAGTTGCCTGTGGGGGCACCTTGCATCTGGGAGATATCCTGAAGCATGCGGAATTTCTGCAGGCAGCCGGCCACTCCGGGCCACCGGGCCCTGGACACGAACGATGCCCTTTCCCCTGAGAAACAAAACTCACCAGGCCAGGTTCCTGATGTCAGTTTGCAGGAGGCACTTGGCACTCTCAAACCAGACACAGTTGCCTGTGGGGGCACCTTGCATCTGGGAGATATCCTGAACCATGCGGAATTTCAGCAGGCAGCCGGCCACTCCGGGCACCGGGCCCTGGACACGAACGATGCCCTTTCCCCTGAGAAACAAAACTCACCAGGCCAGGTTCCTGATGTCAGTTTGCAGGAGGCACTTGGCACTGTCAAACCAGACACAGTTGCCTGTGGGGGCACCTTGCATCTGGGAGATATCCTGAAGCATGCGGAATTTCAGCAGGCAGCCGGCCACTCCGGGCCACCGGGCCCTGGACACGAACGATGGCCTTTCCCCTGAGAAACAAAACTCACCAGGCCAGGTTCCTGATGTCAGTTTGCAGGAGGCACTTGGCACTGTCAAACCAGACACAGTTGCCTGTGGGGGCACCTTGCATCTGGGAGATATCCTGAAGCATGCGGAATTTCAGCAGGCAGCCGGCCACTCCGGGCCACCGGGCCCTGGACACGAGCGATGCCCTTTCCCCTGAGAAACAAAACTCACCAGGCCAGGTTCCTGATGTCAGTTTGAAGGAGGCACTTGGCACTGTCAAACCAGACACAGTTGCCTGTGGGGGCACCTTGCATCTGGGAGATATCCTGAAGCATGCGGAATTTCAGCAGGCAGCCGGCCACTCCGGGCCACCGGGCCCTGGACACGAGCGATGCCCTTTCCCCTGAGAAACAAAACTCACCAGGCCAGGTTCCTGATGTCAGTTTGAAGGAGGCACTTGGCACTGTCAAACCAGACACAGTTGCCTGTGGGGGCACCTTGCATCTGGGAGATATCCTGAAGCATGCGGAATTTCAGCAGGCAGCCGGCCACTCCGGGCCACCGGGCCCTGGACACGAACGATGCCCTTTCCCCTGAGAAACAAAACTCACCAGGCCAGGTTCCTGATGTCAGTTTGCAGGAGGCACTTGGCACTGTCAAACCAGACACAGTTGCCTGTGGGGGCACCTTGCATCTGGGAGATATCCTGAAGCATGCGGAATTTCAGCAGGCAGCCGGCCACTCCGGGCCACCGGGCCCTGGACACGAACGATGGCCTTTCCCCTGAGAAACAAAACTCACCAGGCCAGGTTCCTGATGTCAGTTTGCAGGAGGCACTTGGCACTCTCAAACCAGACACAGTTGCCTGTGGGGGCACCTTACATCTGGGAGATATCCTGAAGCATGCGGAATTTCAGCAGGCAGCCGGCCGCTCCGGGCCACCGGGCCCTGGACACGAACGATGCCCTTTCCCCTGAGAAACAAAACTCACCAGGCCAGGTTCCTGATGTCAGTTTGCAGGAGGCACTTGGCACTCTCAAACCAGACACAGTTGCCTGTGGGGGCACCTTGCATCTGGGAGATATCCTGAACCATGCGGAATTTCAGCAGGCAGCCGGCCACTCCGGGCACCGGGCCCTGGACACGAACGATGCCCTTTTCCCTGAGAAACAAAACTCACCAGGCCAGGTTCCTGATGTCAGTTTGCAGGAGGCACTTGGCACTCTCAAACCAGACACAGTTGCCTGTGGGGGCACCTTGCATCTGGGAGATATCCTGAAGCATGCGGAATTTCAGCAGGCAGCCGGCCACTCCGGGCCACCGGGCCCTGGACACGAACCATGCCCTTTCCCCTGAGAAACAAAACTCACCAGGCCAGGTTCCTGATGTCAGTTTGCAGGAGGCACTTGGCACTCTCAAACCAGACACAGTTGCCTGTGGGGGCACCTTGCATCTGGGAGATATCCTGAAGCATGCGGAATTTCTGCAGGCAGCCGGCCACTCCGGGCCACCGGGCCCTGGACACGAACGATGCCCTTTCCCCTGAGAAACAAAACTCACCAGGCCAGGTTCCTGATGTCAGTTTGCAGGAGGCACTTGGCACTCTCAAACCAGACACAGTTGCCTGTGGGGGCACCTTGCATCTGGGAGATATCCTGAACCATGCGGAATTTTAGCAGGCAGCCGGCCACTCCGGGCCACCGGGCCCTGGACACGAACGATGCCCTTTTCCCTGAGAAACAAAACTCACCAGGCCAGGTTCCTGATGTCAGTTTGCAGGAGGCACTTGGCACTCTCAAACCAGACACAGTTGCCTGTGGGGGCACCTTGCATCTGGGAGATATCCTGAAGCATGCGGAATTTCAGCAGGCAGCCGGCCACTCCGGGCCACCGGGCCCTGGACACGAACCATGCCCTTTCCCCTGAGAAACAAAACTCACCAGGCCAGGTTCCTGATGTCAGTTTGCAGGAGGCACTTGGCACTCTCAAACCAGACACAGTTGCCTGTGGGGGCACCTTGCATCTGGGAGATATCCTGAAGCATGCGGAATTTCAGCAGGCAGCCGGCCACTCCGGGCCACCGGGCCCTGGACACGAACGATGCCCTTTCCCCTGAGAAACAAAACTCACCAGGCCAGGTTCCTGATGTCAGTTTGCAGGAGGCACTTGGCACTGTCAAACCAGACACAGTTGCCTGTGGGGGCACCTTGCATCTGGGAGATATCCTGAACCATGCGGAATTTTAGCAGGCAGCCGGCCACTCCGGGCCACCGGGCCCTGGACACGAACGATGCCCTTTCCCCTGAGAAACAAAACTCACCAGGCCAGGTTCCTGATGTCAGTTTGCAGGAGGCACTTGGCACTCTCAAACCAGACACAGTTGCCTGTGGGGGCACCTTGCATCTGGGAGATATCCTGAAGCATGCGGAATTTCTGCAGGCAGCCGGCCACTCCGGGCCACCGGGCCCTGGACACGAACGATGCCCTTTCCCCTGAGAAACAAAACTCACCAGGCCAGGTTCCTGATGTCAGTTTGCAGGAGGCACTTGGCACTCTCAAACCAGACACAGTTGCCTGTGGGGGCACCTTGCATCTGGGAGATATCCTGAAGCATGCGGAATTTCAGCAGGCAGCCGGCCACTCCGGGCCACCGGGCCCTGGACACGAACGATGCCCTTTCCCCTGAGAAACAAAACTCACCAGGCCAGGTTCCTGATGTCAGTTTGCAGGAGGCACTTGGCACTGTCAAACCAGACACAGTTGCCTGTGGGGGGCACCTTGCATCTGGGAGATATCCTGAAGCATGCGGAATTTCTGCAGGCAGCCGGCCACTCCGGGCCACCGGGCCCTGGACACGAACGATGCCCTTTCCCCTGAGAAACAAAACTCACCAGGCCAGGTTCCTGATGTCAGTTTGCAGGAGGCACTTGGCACTCTCAAACCAGACACAGTTGCCTGTGGGGGCACCTTGCATCTGGGAGATATCCTGAAGCATGCGGAATTTCAGCAGGCAGCCGGCCACTCCGGGCCACCGGGCCCTGGACACGAACGATGCCCTTTCCCCTGAGAAACAAAACTCACCAGGCCAGGTTCCTGATGTCAGTTTGCAGGAGGCACTTGGCACTGTCAAACCAGACACAGTTGCCTGTGGGGGCACCTTGCATCTGGGAGATATCCTGAAGCATGCGGAATTTCAGCAGGCAGCCGGCCACTCCGGGCCACCGGGCCCTGGACACGAACCATGCCCTTTCCCCTGAGAAACAAAACTCACCAGGCCAGGTTCCTGATGTCAGTTTGCAGGAGGCACTTGGCACTCTCAAACCAGACACAGTTGCCTGTGGGGGCACCTTGCATCTGGGAGATATCCTGAAGCATGCGGAATTTCAGCAGGCAGCCGGCCACTCCGGGCCACCCGGCCCTGGACACGAACGATGCCCTTTCCCCTGAGAAACAAAACTCACCAGGCCAGGTTCCTGATGTCAGTTTGCAGGAGGCACTTGGCACTCTCAAACCAGACACAGTTGCCTGTGGGGGCACCTTGCATCTGGGAGATATCCTGAAGCATGCGGAATTTCTGCAGGCAGCCGGCCACTCCGGGCCACCGGGCCCTGGACACGAACGATGCCCTTTCCCCTGAGAAACAAAACTCACCAGGCCAGGTTCCTGATGTCAGTTTGCAGGAGGCACTTGGCACTCTCAAACCAGACACAGTTGCCTGTGGGGGCACCTTGCATCTGGGAGATATCCTGAACCATGCGGAATTTCAGCAGGCAGCCGGCCACTCCGGGCACCGGGCCCTGGACACGAACGATGCCCTTTCCCCTGAGAAACAAAACTCACCAGGCCAGGTTCCTGATGTCAGTTTGCAGGAGGCACTTGGCACTGTCAAACCAGACACAGTTGCCTGTGGGGGCACCTTGCATCTGGGAGATATCCTGAAGCATGCGGAATTTCAGCAGGCAGCCGGCCACTCCGGGCCACCGGGCCCTGGACACGAACGATGGCCTTTCCCCTGAGAAACAAAACTCACCAGGCCAGGTTCCTGATGTCAGTTTGCAGGAGGCACTTGGCACTGTCAAACCAGACACAGTTGCCTGTGGGGGCACCTTGCATCTGGGAGATATCCTGAAGCATGCGGAATTTCAGCAGGCAGCCGGCCACTCCGGGCCACCGGGCCCTGGACACGAACGATGCCCTTTCCCCTGAGAAACAAAACTCACCAGGCCAGGTTCCTGATGTCAGTTTGCAGGAGGCACTTGGCACTCTCAAACCAGACACAGTTGCCTGTGGGGGCACCTTGCATCTGGGAGATATCCTGAACCATGCGGAATTTCAGCAGGCAGCCGGCCACTCCGGGCCACCGGGCCCTGGACACGAACGATGCCCTTTTCCCTGAGAAACAAAACTCACCAGGCCAGGTTCCTGATGTCAGTTTGCAGGAGGCACTTGGCACTGTCAAACCAGACACAGTTGCCTGTGGGGGCACCTTGCATCTGGGAGATATCCTGAAGCATGCGGAATTTCAGCAGGCAGCCGGCCACTCCGGGCCACCGGGCCCTGGACACGAACGATGCCCTTTCCCCTGAGAAACAAAACTCACCAGGCCAGGTTCCTGATGTCAGTTTGCAGGAGGCACTTGGCACTGTCAAACCAGACACAGTTGCCTGTGGGGGCACCTTGCATCTGGGAGATATCCTGAAGCATGCGGAATTTCAGCAGGCAGCCGGCCACTCCGGGCCACCGGGCCCTGGACACGAACGATGCCCTTTCCCCTGAGAAACAAAACTCACTAGGCCAGGTTCCTGATGTCAGTTTGCAGGAGGCACTTGGCACTCTCAAACCAGACACAGTTGCCTGTGGGGGCACCTTACATCTGGGAGATATCCTGAAGCATGCGGAATTTCAGCAGGCAGCCGGCCACTCCGGGCCACCGGGCCCTGGACACGAACGATGCCCTTTCCCCTGAGAAACAAAACTCACCAGGCCAGGTTCCTGATGTCAGTTTGCAGGAGGCACTTGGCACTCTCAAACCAGACACAGTTGCCTGTGGGGGCACCTTGCATCTGGGAGATATCCTGAACCATGCGGAATTTTAGCAGGCAGCCGGCCACTCCGGGCCACCGGGCCCTGGACACGAACGATGCCCTTTCCCCTGAGAAACAAAACTCACCAGGCCAGGTTCCTGATGTCAGTTTGCAGGAGGCACTTGGCACTGTCAAACCAGACACAGTTGCCTGTGGGGGCACCTTGCATCTGGGAGATATCCTGAAGCATGCGGAATTTCAGCAGGCAGCCGGCCACTCCGGGCCACCGGGCCCTGGACACGAACCATGCCCTTTCCCCTGAGAAACAAAACTCACCAGGCCAGGTTCCTGATGTCAGTTTGCAGGAGGCACTTGGCACTCTCAAACCAGACACAGTTGCCTGTGGGGGCACCTTGCATCTGGGAGATATCCTGAAGCATGCGGAATTTCAGCAGGCAGCCGGCCACTCCGGGCCACCCGGCCCTGGACACGAACGATGCCCTTTCCCCTGAGAAACAAAACTCACCAGGCCAGGTTCCTGATGTCAGTTTGCAGGAGGCACTTGGCACTCTCAAACCAGACACAGTTGCCTGTGGGGGCACCTTGCATCTGGGAGATATCCTGAAGCATGCGGAATTTCTGCAGGCAGCCGGCCACTCCGGGCCACCGGGCCCTGGACACGAACGATGCCCTTTCCCCTGAGAAACAAAACTCACCAGGCCAGGTTCCTGATGTCAGTTTGCAGGAGGCACTTGGCACTCTCAAACCAGACACAGTTGCCTGTGGGGGCACCTTGCATCTGGGAGATATCCTGAACCATGCGGAATTTCAGCAGGCAGCCGGCCACTCCGGGCACCGGGCCCTGGACACGAACGATGCCCTTTCCCCTGAGAAACAAAACTCACCAGGCCAGGTTCCTGATGTCAGTTTGCAGGAGGCACTTGGCACTGTCAAACCAGACACAGTTGCCTGTGGGGGCACCTTGCATCTGGGAGATATCCTGAAGCATGCGGAATTTCAGCAGGCAGCCGGCCACTCCGGGCCACCGGGCCCTGGACACGAACGATGGCCTTTCCCCTGAGAAACAAAACTCACCAGGCCAGGTTCCTGATGTCAGTTTGCAGGAGGCACTTGGCACTGTCAAACCAGACACAGTTGCCTGTGGGGGCACCTTGCATCTGGGAGATATCCTGAAGCATGCGGAATTTCAGCAGGCAGCCGGCCACTCCGGGCCACCGGGCCCTGGACACGAACGATGGCCTTTCCCCTGAGAAACAAAACTCACCAGGCCAGGTTCCTGATGTCAGTTTGCAGGAGGCACTTGGCACTCTCAAACCAGACACAGTTGCCTGTGGGGGCACCTTACATCTGGGAGATATCCTGAAGCATGCGGAATTTCAGCAGGCAGCCGGCCGCTCCGGGCCACCGGGCCCTGGACACGAACGATGCCCTTTCCCCTGAGAAACAAAACTCACCAGGCCAGGTTCCTGATGTCAGTTTGCAGGAGGCACTTGGCACTCTCAAACCAGACACAGTTGCCTGTGGGTGCTCCTTGCATCTGGGAGATATCCTGAAGCATGCGGAATTTCAGCAGGCAGCCGGCCACTCCGGGCCACCGGGCCCTGGACACGAACGATGCCCTTTACCCTGAGAAACAAAACTCACCAGGCCAGGTTCCTGATGTCAGTTTGCAGGAGGCACTTGGCACTCTCAAACCAGACACAGTTGCCTGTGGGGGCACCTTGCATCTGGGAGATATCCTGAAGCATGCGGAATTTCAGCAGGCAGCCGGCCACTCCGGGCCACCGGGCCCTGGACACGAACGATGCCCTTTCCCCTGAGAAACAAAACTCACCAGGCCAGGTTCCTGATGTCAGTTTGCAGGAGGCACTTGGCACTGTCAAACCAGACACAGTTGCCTGTGGGGGCACCTTGCATCTGGGAGATATCCTGAAGCATGCGGAATTTCAGCAGGCAGCCGGCCACTCCGGGCCACCGGGCCCTGGACACGAACGATGCCCTTTCCCCTGAGAAACAAAACTCACTAGGCCAGGTTCCTGATGTCAGTTTGCAGGAGGCACTTGGCACTCTCAAACCAGACACAGTTGCCTGTGGGGGCACCTTACATCTGGGAGATATCCTGAAGCATGCGGAATTTCAGCAGGCAGCCGGCCACTCCGGGCCACCGGGCCCTGGACACGAACGATGCCCTTTCCCCTGAGAAACAAAACTCACCAGGCCAGGTTCCTGATGTCAGTTTGCAGGAGGCACTTGGCACTGTCAAACCAGACACAGTTGCCTGTGGGGGCACCTTGCATCTGGGAGATATCCTGAACCATGCGGAATTTTAGCAGGCAGCCGGCCACTCCGGGCCACCGGGCCCTGGACACGAACGATGCCCTTTCCCCTGAGAAACAAAACTCACCAGGCCAGGTTCCTGATGTCAGTTTGCAGGAGGCACTTGGCACTGTCAAACCAGACACAGTTGCCTGTGGGGGCACCTTGCATCTGGGAGATATCCTGAAGCATGCGGAATTTCAGCAGGCAGCCGGCCACTCCGGGCCACCGGGCCCTGGACACGAACCATGCCCTTTCCCCTGAGAAACAAAACTCACCAGGCCAGGTTCCTGATGTCAGTTTGCAGGAGGCACTTGGCACTCTCAAACCAGACACAGTTGCCTGTGGGGGCACCTTGCATCTGGGAGATATCCTGAAGCATGCGGAATTTCAGCAGGCAGCCGGCCACTCCGGGCCACCCGGCCCTGGACACGAACGATGCCCTTTCCCCTGAGAAACAAAACTCACCAGGCCAGGTTCCTGATGTCAGTTTGCAGGAGGCACTTGGCACTCTCAAACCAGACACAGTTGCCTGTGGGGGCACCTTGCATCTGGGAGATATCCTGAAGCATGCGGAATTTCTGCAGGCAGCCGGCCACTCCGGGCCACCGGGCCCTGGACACGAACGATGCCCTTTCCCCTGAGAAACAAAACTCACCAGGCCAGGTTCCTGATGTCAGTTTGCAGGAGGCACTTGGCACTCTCAAACCAGACACAGTTGCCTGTGGGGGCACCTTGCATCTGGGAGATATCCTGAACCATGCGGAATTTCAGCAGGCAGCCGGCCACTCCGGGCACCGGGCCCTGGACACGAACGATGCCCTTTCCCCTGAGAAACAAAACTCACCAGGCCAGGTTCCTGATGTCAGTTTGCAGGAGGCACTTGGCACTGTCAAACCAGACACAGTTGCCTGTGGGGGCACCTTGCATCTGGGAGATATCCTGAAGCATGCGGAATTTCAGCAGGCAGCCGGCCACTCCGGGCCACCGGGCCCTGGACACGAACGATGGCCTTTCCCCTGAGAAACAAAACTCACCAGGCCAGGTTCCTGATGTCAGTTTGCAGGAGGCACTTGGCACTGTCAAACCAGACACAGTTGCCTGTGGGGGCACCTTGCATCTGGGAGATATCCTGAAGCATGCGGAATTTCAGCAGGCAGCCGGCCACTCCGGGCCACCGGGCCCTGGACACGAACGATGCCCTTTCCCCTGAGAAACAAAACTCACCAGGCCAGGTTCCTGATGTCAGTTTGCAGGAGGCACTTGGCACTGTCAAACCAGACACAGTTGCCTGTGGGGGCACCTTGCATCTGGGAGATATCCTGAACCATGCGGAATTTTAGCAGGCAGCCGGCCACTCCGGGCCACCGGGCCCTGGACACGAACGATGCCCTTTCCCCTGAGAAACAAAACTCACCAGGCCAGGTTCCTGATGTCAGTTTGCAGGAGGCACTTGGCACTCTCAAACCAGACACAGTTGCCTGTGGGGGCACCTTGCATCTGGGAGATATCCTGAAGCATGCGGAATTTCAGCAGGCAGCCGGCCACTCCGGGCCACCGGGCCCTGGACACGAACGATGCCCTTTCCCCTGAGAAACAAAACTCACCAGGCCAGGTTCCTGATGTCAGTTTGCAGGAGGCACTTGGCACTCTCAAACCAGACACAGTTGCCTGTGGGGGCACCTTGCATCTGGGAGATATCCTGAAGCATGCGGAATTTCAGCAGGCAGCCGGCCACTCCGGGCCACCGGGCCCTGGACACGAACGATGCCCTTTCCCCTGAGAAACAAAACTCACTAGGCCAGGTTCCTGATGTCAGTTTGCAGGAGGCACTTGGCACTCTCAAACCAGACACAGTTGCCTGTGGGGGCACCTTACATCTGGGAGATATCCTGAAGCATGCGGAATTTCAGCAGGCAGCCGGCCACTCCGGGCCACCGGGCCCTGGACACGAACGATGCCCTTTCCCCTGAGAAACAAAACTCACCAGGCCAGGTTCCTGATGTCAGTTTGCAGGAGGCACTTGGCACTGTCAAACCAGACACAGTTGCCTGTGGGGGCACCTTGCATCTGGGAGATATCCTGAACCATGCGGAATTTTAGCAGGCAGCCGGCCACTCCGGGCCACCGGGCCCTGGACACGAACGATGCCCTTTCCCCTGAGAAACAAAACTCACCAGGCCAGGTTCCTGATGTCAGTTTGCAGGAGGCACTTGGCACTGTCAAACCAGACACAGTTGCCTGTGGGGGCACCTTGCATCTGGGAGATATCCTGAAGCATGCGGAATTTCAGCAGGCAGCCGGCCACTCCGGGCCACCGGGCCCTGGACACGAACCATGCCCTTTCCCCTGAGAAACAAAACTCACCAGGCCAGGTTCCTGATGTCAGTTTGCAGGAGGCACTTGGCACTCTCAAACCAGACACAGTTGCCTGTGGGGGCACCTTGCATCTGGGAGATATCCTGAAGCATGCGGAATTTCAGCAGGCAGCCGGCCACTCCGGGCCACCCGGCCCTGGACACGAACGATGCCCTTTCCCCTGAGAAACAAAACTCACCAGGCCAGGTTCCTGATGTCAGTTTGCAGGAGGCACTTGGCACTCTCAAACCAGACACAGTTGCCTGTGGGGGCACCTTGCATCTGGGAGATATCCTGAAGCATGCGGAATTTCTGCAGGCAGCCGGCCACTCCGGGCCACCGGGCCCTGGACACGAACGATGCCCTTTCCCCTGAGAAACAAAACTCACCAGGCCAGGTTCCTGATGTCAGTTTGCAGGAGGCACTTGGCACTCTCAAACCAGACACAGTTGCCTGTGGGGGCACCTTGCATCTGGGAGATATCCTGAACCATGCGGAATTTCAGCAGGCAGCCGGCCACTCCGGGCACCGGGCCCTGGACACGAACGATGCCCTTTCCCCTGAGAAACAAAACTCACCAGGCCAGGTTCCTGATGTCAGTTTGCAGGAGGCACTTGGCACTGTCAAACCAGACACAGTTGCCTGTGGGGGCACCTTGCATCTGGGAGATATCCTGAAGCATGCGGAATTTCAGCAGGCAGCCGGCCACTCCGGGCCACCGGGCCCTGGACACGAACGATGGCCTTTCCCCTGAGAAACAAAACTCACCAGGCCAGGTTCCTGATGTCAGTTTGCAGGAGGCACTTGGCACTGTCAAACCAGACACAGTTGCCTGTGGGGGCACCTTGCATCTGGGAGATATCCTGAAGCATGCGGAATTTCAGCAGGCAGCCGGCCACTCCGGGCCACCGGGCCCTGGACACGAACGATGCCCTTTCCCCTGAGAAACAAAACTCACCAGGCCAGGTTCCTGATGTCAGTTTGCAGGAGGCACTTGGCACTGTCAAACCAGACACAGTTGCCTGTGGGGGCACCTTGCATCTGGGAGATATCCTGAACCATGCGGAATTTTAGCAGGCAGCCGGCCACTCCGGGCCACCGGGCCCTGGACACGAACGATGCCCTTTCCCCTGAGAAACAAAACTCACCAGGCCAGGTTCCTGATGTCAGTTTGCAGGAGGCACTTGGCACTCTCAAACCAGACACAGTTGCCTGTGGGGGCACCTTGCATCTGGGAGATATCCTGAAGCATGCGGAATTTCAGCAGGCAGCCGGCCACTCCGGGCCACCGGGCCCTGGACACGAACCATGCCCTTTCCCCTGAGAAACAAAACTCACCAGGCCAGGTTCCTGATGTCAGTTTGCAGGAGGCACTTGGCACTCTCAAACCAGACACAGTTGCCTGTGGGGGCACCTTGCATCTGGGAGATATCCTGAAGCATGCGGAATTTCAGCAGGCAGCCGGCCACTCCGGGCCACCCGGCCCTGGACACGAACGATGCCCTTTCCCCTGAGAAACAAAACTCACCAGGCCAGGTTCCTGATGTCAGTTTGCAGGAGGCACTTGGCACTCTCAAACCAGACACAGTTGCCTGTGGGGGCACCTTGCATCTGGGAGATATCCTGAAGCATGCGGAATTTCTGCAGGCAGCCGGCCACTCCGGGCCACCGGGCCCTGGACACGAACGATGCCCTTTCCCCTGAGAAACAAAACTCACCAGGCCAGGTTCCTGATGTCAGTTTGCAGGAGGCACTTGGCACTCTCAAACCAGACACAGTTGCCTGTGGGGGCACCTTGCATCTGGGAGATATCCTGAACCATGCGGAATTTCAGCAGGCAGCCAGCCACTCCGGGCACCGGGCCCTGGACACGAACGATGCCCTTTCCCCTGAGAAACAAAACTCACCAGGCCAGGTTCCTGATGTCAGTTTGCAGGAGGCACTTGGCACTGTCAAACCAGACACAGTTGCCTGTGGGGGCACCTTGCATCTGGGAGATATCCTGAAGCATGCGGAATTTCAGCAGGCAGCCGGCCGCTCCGGGCCACCGGGCCCTGGACACGAACGATGGCCTTTCCCCTGAGAAACAAAACTCACCAGGCCAGGTTCCTGATGTCAGTTTGCAGGAGGCACTTGGCACTCTCAAACCAGACACAGTTGCCTGTGGGGGCACCTTGCATCTGGGAGATATCCTGAACCATGCGGAATTTCAGCAGGCAGCCGGCCACTCCGGGCCACCGGGCCCTGGACACGAACCATGCCCTTTCCCCTGAGAAACAAAACTCACCAGGCCAGGTTCCTGATGTCAGTTTGCAGGAGGCACTTGGCACTCTCAAACCAGACACAGTTGCCTGTGGGGGCACCTTGCATCTGGGAGATATCCTGAACCATGCGGAATTTCAGCAGGCAGCCGGCCACTCAGGGCACCGGGCCCTGGACACGAACCATGCCCTTTCCCCTGAGAAACAAAACTCACCAGGCCAGGTTCCTGATGTCAGTTTGCAGGAGGCACTTGGCACTGTCAAACCAGACACAGTTGCCTGTGGGGGCACCTTGCATCTGGGAGATATCCTGAAGCATGCGGAATTTCAGCAGGCAGCCGGCCACTCCGGGCCACCGGGCCCTGGACACGAACGATGCCCTTTCCCCTGAGAAACAAAACTCACCAGGCCAGGTTCCTGATGTCAGTTTGCAGGAGGCACTTGGCACTGTCAAACCAGACACAGTTGCCTGTGGGGGCACCTTGCATCTGGGAGATATCCTGAAGCATGCGGAATTTCAGCAGGCAGCCGGCCACTCCGGGCCACCGGGCCCTGGAAACGAACGATGCCCTTTCCCCTGAGAAACAAAACTCACCAGGCCAGGTTCCTGATGTCAGTTTGCAGGAGGCACTTGGCACTCTCAAACCAGACACAGTTGCCTGTGGGGGCACCTTGCATCTGGGAGATATCCTGAACCATGCGGAATTTCAGCAGGCAGCCGGCCACTCCGGGCCACCGGGCCCTGGACACGAACGATGCCCTTTCCCCTGAGAAACAAAACTCACCAGGCCAGGTTCCTGATGTCAGTTTGCAGGAGGCACTTGGCACTCTCAAACCAGACAGAGTTGCCTGTGGGGGCACCTTGCATCTGGGAGATATCCTGAAGCATGCGGAATTTCAGCAGGCAGCCGGCCACTCCGGGCCACCGGGCCCTGGACACGAACGATGCCCTTTCCCCTGAGAAACAAAACTCACCAGGCCAGGTTCCTGATGTCAGTTTGCAGGAGGCACTTGGCACTCTCAAACCAGACACAGTTGCCTGTGGGGGCACCTTGCATCTGGGAGATATCCTGAACCATGCGGAATTTCAGCAGGCAGCCGGCCACTCCGGGCCACCGGGCCCTGGACACGAGCGATGCCCTTTCCCCTGAGAAACAAAACTCACCAGGCCAGGTTCCTGATGTCAGTTTGAAGGAGGCACTTGGCACTGTCAAACCAGACACAGTTGCCTGTGGGGGCACCTTGCATCTGGGAGATATCCTGAAGCATGCGGAATTTCAGCAGGCAGCCGGCCACTCCGGGCCACCGGGCCCTGGACACGAACGATGCCCTTTCCCCTGAGAAACAAAACTCACCAGGCCAGGTTCCTGATGTCAGTTTGCAGGAGGCACTTGGCACTGTCAAACCAGACACAGTTGCCTGTGGGGGCACCTTGCATCTGGGAGATATCCTGAAGCATGCGGAATTTCAGCAGGCAGCCGGCCACTCCGGGCCACCGGGCCCTGGACACGAACGATGCCCTTTCCCCTGAGAAACAAAACTCACCAGGCCAGGTTCCTGATGTCAGTTTGCAGGAGGCACTTGGCACTCTCAAACCAGACACAGTTGCCTGTGGGGGCACCTTACATCTGGGAGATATCCTGAAGCATGCGGAATTTCAGCAGGCAGCCGGCCGCTCCGGGCCACCGGGCCCTGGACACGAACGATGCCCTTTCCCCTGAGAAACAAAACTCACCAGGCCAGGTTCCTGATGTCAGTTTGCAGGAGGCACTTGGCACTCTCAAACCAGACACAGTTGCCTGTGGGTGCTCCTTGCATCTGGGAGATATCCTGAAGCATGCGGAATTTCAGCAGGCAGCCGGCCACTCCGGGCCACCGGGCCCTGGACACGAACGATGCCCTTTCCCCTGAGAAACAAAACTCACCAGGCCAGGTTCCTGATGTCAGTTTGCAGGAGGCACTTGGCACTGTCAAACCAGACACAGTTGCCTGTGGGGGCACCTTGCATCTGGGAGATATCCTGAAGCATGCGGAATTTCAGCAGGCAGCCGGCCGCTCCGGGCCACCGGGCCCTGGACACGAACCATGGCCTTTCCCCTGAGAAACAAAACTCACCAGGCCAGGTTCCTGATGTCAGTTTGCAGGAGGCACTTGGCACTCTCAAACCAGACACAGTTGCCTGTGGGGGCACCTTGCATCTGGGAGATATCCTGAAGCATGCGGAATTTCAGCAGGCAGCCGGCCACTCCGGGCCACCGGGCCCTGGACACGAATGATGCCCTTTCCCCTGAGAAACAAAACTCACCAGGCCAGGTTCCTGATGTCAGTTTGCAGGAGGCACTTGGCACTGTCAAACCAGACACAGTTGCCTGTGGGGGCACCTTGCATCTGGGAGATATCCTGAAGCATGCGGAATTTTAGCAGGCAGCCGGCCACTCCGGGCCACCGGGCCCTGGACACGAACGATGCCCTTTCCCCTGAGAAACAAAACTCACCAGGCCAGATTCCTGATGTCAGTTTGCAGGAGGCACTTGGCACTGTCAAACCAGACACAGTTGCCTGTGGGGGCACCTTGCATCTGGGAGATATCCTGAAGCATGCGGAATTTCAGCAGGCAGCCGGCCACTCCGGGCCACCGGGCCCTGGACACGAACGATGCCCTTTCCCCTGAGAAACAAAACTCACCAGGCCAGGTTCCTGATGTCAGTTTGCAGGAGGCACTTGGCACTGTCAAACCAGACACAGTTGCCTGTGGGGGCACCTTACATCTGGGAGATATCCTGAAGCATGCGGAATTTCAGCAGGCAGCCGGCCACTCCGGGCCACCGGGCCCTGGACACGAACCATGCCCTTTCCCCTGAGAAACAAAACTCACCAGGCCAGGTTCCTGATGTCAGTTTGCAGGAGGCACTTGGCACTGTCAAACCAGACACAGTTGCCTGTGGGGGCACCTTGCATCTGGGAGATATCCTGAAGCATGCGGAATTTCAGCAGGCAGCCGGCCACTCCGGGCCACCGGGCCCTGGAAACGAACGATGCCCTTTCCCCTGAGAAACAAAACTCACCAGGCCAGGTTCCTGATGTCAGTTTGCAGGAGGCACTTGGCACTGTCAATCCAGACACAGTTGCCTGTGGGGGCACCTTGCATCTGGGAGATATCCTGAAGCATGCGGAATTTCAGCAGGCAGCCGGCCACTCCGGGCCACCGGGCCCTGGACACGAACCATGCCCTTTCCCCTGAGAAACAAAACTCACCAGGCCAGGTTCCTGATGTCAGTTTGCAGGAGGCACTTGGCACTGTCAAACCAGACACAGTTGCCTGTGGGGGCACCTTGCATCTGGGAGATATCCTGAAGCATGCGGAATTTCAGCAGGCAGCCGGCCACTCCGGGCCACCGGGCCCTGGACACGAACGATGGCCTTTCCCCTGAGAAACAAAACTCACCAGGCCAGGTTCCTGATGTCAGTTTGCAGGAGGCACTTGGCACTGTCAATCCAGACACAGTTGCCTGTGGGGGCACCTTGCATCTGGGAGATATCCTGAAGCATGCGGAATTTCAGCAGGCAGCCGGCCACTCCGGGCCACCGGGCCCTGGACACGAACGATGCCCTTTCCCCTGAGAAACAAAACTCACCAGGCCAGGTTCCTGATGTCAGTTTGCAGGAGGCACTTGGCACTGTCAAACCAGACACAGTTGCCTGTGGGGGCACCTTGCATCTGGGAGATATCCTGAAGCATGCGGAATTTCAGCAGGCAGCCGGCCACTCCGGGCCACCGGGCCCTGGACACGAACCATGCCCTTTCCCCTGAGAAACAAAACTCACCAGGCCAGGTTCCTGATGTCAGTTTGCAGGAGGCACTTGGCACTGTCAAACCAGACACAGTTGCCTGTGGGGGCACCTTGCATCTGGGAGATATCCTGAAGCATGCGGAATTTCAGCAGGCAGCCGGCCACTCCGGGCCACCGGGCCCTGGACACGAACGATGCCCTTTCCCCTGAGAAACAAAACTCACCAGGCCAGGTTCCTGATGTCAGTTTGCAGGAGGCACTTGGCACTGTCAATCCAGACACAGTTGCCTGTGGGGGCACCTTGCATCTGGGAGATATCCTGAAGCATGCGGAATTTCAGCAGGCAGCCGGCCACTCCGGGCCACCGGGCCCTGGACACGAACGATGCCCTTTCCCCTGAGAAACAAAACTCACCAGGCCAGGTTCCTGATGTCAGTTTGCAGGAGGCACTTGGCACTGTCAAACCAGACACAGTTGCCTGTGGGGGCACCTTGCATCTGGGAGATATCCTGAAGCATGCGGAATTTCAGCAGGCAGCCGGCCACTCCGGGCCACCGGGCCCTGGACACGAACGATGCCCTTTCCCCTGAGAAACAAAACTCACCAGGCCAGGTTCCTGATGTCAGTTTGCAGGAGGCACTTGGCACTGTCAAACCAGACACAGTTGCCTGTGGGGGCACCTTACATCTGGGAGATATCCTGAAGCATGCGGAATTTCAGCAGGCAGCCGGCCACTCCGGGCCACCGGGCCCTGGACACGAACGATGCCCTTTCCCCTGAGAAACAAAACTCACCAGGCCAGGTTCCTGATGTCAGTTTGCAGGAGGCACTTGGCACTGTCAAACCAGACACAGTTGCCTGTGGGGGCACCTTGCATCTGGGAGATATCCTGAAGCATGCGGAATTTCAGCAGGCAGCCGGCCGCTCCGGGCCACCGGGCCCTGGACACGAACGATGGCCTTTCCCCTGAGAAACAAAACTCACCAGGCCAGGTTCCTGATGTCAGTTTGCAGGAGGCACTTGGCACTCTCAAACCAGACACAGTTGCCTGTGGGGGCACCTTGCATCTGGGAGATATCCTGAAGCATGCGGAATTTCAGCAGGCAGCCGGCCACTCCGGGCCACCGGGCCCTGGACACGAACCATGCCCTTTCCCCTGAGAAACAAAACTCACCAGGCCAGGTTCCTGATGTCAGTTTGCAGGAGGCACTTGGCACTGTCAAACCAGACACAGTTGCCTGTGGGGGCACCTTGCATCTGGGAGATATCCTGAAGCATGCGGAATTTCAGCAGGCAGCCGGCCACTCCGGGCCACCGGGCCCTGGACACGAACCATGCCCTTTCCCCTGAGAAACAAAACTCACCAGGCCAGGTTCCTGATGTCAGTTTGCAGGAGGCACTTGGCACTGTCAAACCAGACACAGTTGCCTGTGGGGGCACCTTGCATCTGGGAGATATCCTGAAGCATGCGGAATTTCAGCAGGCAGCCGGCCACTCCGGGCCACCGGGCCCTGGAAACGAACGATGCCCTTTCCCCTGAGAAACAAAACTCACCAGGCCAGGTTCCTGATGTCAGTTTGCAGGAGGCACTTGGCACTGTCAATCCAGACACAGTTGCCTGTGGGGGCACCTTGCATCTGGGAGATATCCTGAAGCATGCGGAATTTCAGCAGGCAGCCGGCCACTCCGGGCCACCGGGCCCTGGACACGAACCATGCCCTTTCCCCTGAGAAACAAAACTCACCAGGCCAGGTTCCTGATGTCAGTTTGCAGGAGGCACTTGGCACTGTCAAACCAGACACAGTTGCCTGTGGGGGCACCTTGCATCTGGGAGATATCCTGAAGCATGCGGAATTTCAGCAGGCAGCCGGCCACTCCGGGCCACCGGGCCCTGGACACGAACGATGGCCTTTCCCCTGAGAAACAAAACTCACCAGGCCAGGTTCCTGATGTCAGTTTGCAGGAGGCACTTGGCACTGTCAATCCAGACACAGTTGCCTGTGGGGGCACCTTGCATCTGGGAGATATCCTGAAGCATGCGGAATTTCAGCAGGCAGCCGGCCACTCCGGGCCACCGGGCCCTGGACACGAACGATGCCCTTTCCCCTGAGAAACAAAACTCACCAGGCCAGGTTCCTGATGTCAGTTTGCAGGAGGCACTTGGCACTGTCAAACCAGACACAGTTGCCTGTGGGGGCACCTTGCATCTGGGAGATATCCTGAAGCATGCGGAATTTCAGCAGGCAGCCGGCCACTCCGGGCCACCGGGCCCTGGACACGAACCATGCCCTTTCCCCTGAGAAACAAAACTCACCAGGCCAGGTTCCTGATGTCAGTTTGCAGGAGGCACTTGGCACTGTCAAACCAGACACAGTTGCCTGTGGGGGCACCTTGCATCTGGGAGATATCCTGAAGCATGCGGAATTTCAGCAGGCAGCCGGCCACTCCGGGCCACCGGGCCCTGGACACGAACGATGCCCTTTCCCCTGAGAAACAAAACTCACCAGGCCAGGTTCCTGATGTCAGTTTGCAGGAGGCACTTGGCACTGTCAATCCAGACACAGTTGCCTGTGGGGGCACCTTGCATCTGGGAGATATCCTGAAGCATGCGGAATTTCAGCAGGCAGCCGGCCACTCCGGGCCACCGGGCCCTGGACACGAACGATGCCCTTTCCCCTGAGAAACAAAACTCACCAGGCCAGGTTCCTGATGTCAGTTTGCAGGAGGCACTTGGCACTGTCAAACCAGACACAGTTGCCTGTGGGGGCACCTTGCATCTGGGAGATATCCTGAAGCATGCGGAATTTCAGCAGGCAGCCGGCCACTCCGGGCCACCGGGCCCTGGACACGAACGATGCCCTTTCCCCTGAGAAACAAAACTCACCAGGCCAGGTTCCTGATGTCAGTTTGCAGGAGGCACTTGGCACTGTCAAACCAGACACAGTTGCCTGTGGGGGCACCTTGCATCTGGGAGATATCCTGAAGCATGCGGAATTTCAGCAGGCAGCCGGCCACTCCGGGCCACCGGGCCCTGGACACGAACGATGCCCTTTCCCCTGAGAAACAAAACTCACCAGGCCAGGTTCCTGATGTCAGTTTGCAGGAGGCACTTGGCACTCTCAAACCAGACACAGTTGCCTGTGGGGGCACCTTGCATCTGGGAGATATCCTGAAGCATGCGGAATTTCAGCAGGCAGCCGGCCGCTCCGGGCCACCGGGCCCTGGACACGAACGATGGCCTTTCCCCTGAGAAACAAAACTCACCAGGCCAGGTTCCTGATGTCAGTTTGCAGGAGGCACTTGGCACTCTCAAACCAGACACAGTTGCCTGTGGGGGCACCTTGCATCTGGGAGATATCCTGAAGCATGCGGAATTTCAGCAGGCAGCCGGCCACTCCGGGCCACCGGGCCCTGGACACGAACCATGCCCTTTCCCCTGAGAAACAAAACTCACCAGGCCAGGTTCCTGATGTCAGTTTGCAGGAGGCACTTGGCACTCTCAAACCAGACACAGTTGCCTGTGGGGGCACCTTGCATCTGGGAGATATCCTGAACCATGCGGAATTTCAGCAGGCAGCCGGCCACTCCGGGCACCGGGCCCTGGACACGAACCATGCCCTTTCCCCTGAGAAACAAAACTCACCAGGCCAGGTTCCTGATGTCAGTTTGCAGGAGGCACTTGGCACTGTCAAACCAGACACAGTTGCCTGTGGGGGCACCTTGCATCTGGGAGATATCCTGAAGCATGCGGAATTTCAGCAGGCAGCCGGCCACTCCGGGCCACCGGGCCCTGGACACGAACGATGCCCTTTCCCCTGAGAAACAAAACTCACCAGGCCAGGTTCCTGATGTCAGTTTGCAGGAGGCACTTGGCACTGTCAAACCAGACACAGTTGCCTGTGGGGGCACCTTGCATCTGGGAGATATCCTGAAGCATGCGGAATTTCAGCAGGCAGCCGGCCACTCCGGGCCACCGGGCCCTGGAAACGAACGATGCCCTTTCCCCTGAGAAACAAAACTCACCAGGCCAGGTTCCTGATGTCAGTTTGCAGGAGGCACTTGGCACTCTCAAACCAGACACAGTTGCCTGTGGGGGCACCTTGCATCTGGGAGATATCCTGAAGCATGCGGAATTTCAGCAGGCAGCCGGCCACTCCGGGCCACCGGGCCCTGGACACGAACGATGCCCTTTCCCCTGAGAAACAAAACTCACCAGGCCAGGTTCCTGATGTCAGTTTGCAGGAGGCACTTGGCACTCTCAAACCAGACAGAGTTGCCTGTGGGGGCACCTTGCATCTGGGAGATATCCTGAAGCATGCGGAATTTCAGCAGGCAGCCGGCCACTCCGGGCCACCGGGCCCTGGACACGAACGATGCCCTTTCCCCTGAGAAACAAAACTCACCAGGCCAGGTTCCTGATGTCAGTTTGCAGGAGGCACTTGGCACTGTCAAACCAGACACAGTTGCCTGTGGGGGCACCTTGCATCTGGGAGATATCCTGAACCATGCGGAATTTTAGCAGGCAGCCGGCCACTCCGGGCCACCGGGCCCTGGACACGAACGATGGCCTTTCCCCTGAGAAACAAAACTCACCAGGCCAGGTTCCTGATGTCAGTTTGCAGGAGGCACTTGGCACTCTCAAACCAGACACAGTTGCCTGTGGGGGCACCTTGCATCTGGGAGATATCCTGAAGCATGCGGAATTTCAGCAGGCAGCCGGCCACTCCGGGCCACCCGGCCCTGGACACGAACGATGCCCTTTCCCCTGAGAAACAAAACTCACCAGGCCAGGTTCCTGATGTCAGTTTGCAGGAGGCACTTGGCACTCTCAAACCAGACACAGTTGCCTGTGGGGGCACCTTGCATCTGGGAGATATCCTGAAGCATGCGGAATTTCTGCAGGCAGCCGGCCACTCCGGGCCACCGGGCCCTGGACACGAACGATGCCCTTTCCCCTGAGAAACAAAACTCACCAGGCCAGGTTCCTGATGTCAGTTTGCAGGAGGCACTTGGCACTCTCAAACCAGACACAGTTGCCTGTGGGGGCACCTTGCATCTGGGAGATATCCTGAACCATGCGGAATTTCAGCAGGCAGCCGGCCACTCCGGGCACCGGGCCCTGGACACGAACCATGCCCTTTCCCCTGAGAAACAAAACTCACCAGGCCAGGTTCCTGATGTCAGTTTGCAGGAGGCACTTGGCACTGTCAAACCAGACACAGTTGCCTGTGGGGGCACCTTGCATCTGGGAGATATCCTGAAGCATGCGGAATTTCAGCAGGCAGCCGGCCGCTCCGGGCCACCGGGCCCTGGACACGAACGATGGCCTTTCCCCTGAGAAACAAAACTCACCAGGCCAGGTTCCTGATGTCAGTTTGCAGGAGGCACTTGGCACTGTCAAATCAGACACAGTTGCCTGTGGGGGCACCTTGCATCTGGGAGATATCCTGAAGCATGCGGAATTTCAGCAGGCAGCCGGCCACTCCGGGCCACCGGGCCCTGGACACGAACCATGCCCTTTCCCCTGAGAAACAAAACTCACCAGGCCAGGTTCCTGATGTCAGTTTGCAGGAGGCACTTGGCACTCTCAAACCAGACACAGTTGCCTGTGGGGGCACCTTGCATCTGGGAGATATCCTGAAGCATGCGGAATTTCAGCAGGCAGCCGGCCACTCCGGGCCACCCGGCCCTGGACACGAACGATGCCCTTTCCCCTGAGAAACAAAACTCACCAGGCCAGGTTCCTGATGTCAGTTTGCAGGAGGCACTTGGCACTCTCAAACCAGACACAGTTGCCTGTGGGGGCACCTTGCATCTGGGAGATATCCTGAAGCATGCGGAATTTCTGCAGGCAGCCGGCCACTCCGGGCCACCGGGCCCTGGACACGAACGATGCCCTTTCCCCTGAGAAACAAAACTCACCAGGCCAGGTTCCTGATGTCAGTTTGCAGGAGGCACTTGGCACTCTCAAACCAGACACAGTTGCCTGTGGGGGCACCTTGCATCTGGGAGATATCCTGAAGCATGCGGAATTTCAGCAGGCAGCCGGCCACTCCGGGCACCGGGCCCTGGACACGAACGATGCCCTTTCCCCTGAGAAACAAAACTCACCAGGCCAGGTTCCTGATGTCAGTTTGCAGGAGGCACTTGGCACTGTCAAACCAGACACAGTTGCCTGTGGGGGCACCTTGCATCTGGGAGATATCCTGAAGCATGCGGAATTTCAGCAGGCAGCCGGCCGCTCCCGGCCACCGGGCCCTGGACACGAACGATGGCCTTTCCCCTGAGAAACAAAACTCACCAGGCCAGGTTCCTGATGTCAGTTTGCAGGAGGCAATTGGCACTCTCAAACCAGACACAGTTGCCTGTGGGGGCACCTTGCATCTGGGAGATATCCTGAAGCATGCGGAATTTCAGCAGGCAGCCGGCCACTCCGGGCCACCGGGCCCTGGACACGAACCATGCCCTTTCCCCTGAGAAACAAAACTCACCAGGCCAGGTTCCTGATGTCAGTTTGCAGGAGGCACTTGGCACTCTCAAACCAGACACAGTTGCCTGTGGGGGCACCTTGCATCTGGGAGATATCCTGAACCATGCGGAATTTCAGCAGGCAGCCGGCCACTCCGGGCACCGGGCCCTGGACACGAACCATGCCCTTTCCCCTGAGAAACAAAACTCACCAGGCCAGGTTCCTGATGTCAGTTTGCAGGAGGCACTTGGCACTGTCAAACCAGACACAGTTGCCTGTGGGGGCACCTTGCATCTGGGAGATATCCTGAAGCATGCGGAATTTCAGCAGGCAGCTGGCCACTCCGGGCCACCGGGCCCTGGACACGAACGATGCCCTTTCCCCTGAGAAACAAAACTCACCAGGCCAGGTTCCTGATGTCAGTTTGCAGGAGGCACTTGGCACTGTCAAACCAGACACAGTTGCCTGTGGGGGCACCTTGCATCTGGGAGATATCCTGAAGCATGCGGAATTTCAGCAGGCAGCCGGCCACTCCGGGCCACCGGGCCCTGGAAACGAACGATGCCCTTTCCCCTGAGAAACAAAACTCACCAGGCCAGGTTCCTGATGTCAGTTTGCAGGAGGCACTTGGCACTGTCAAACCAGACACAGTTGCCTGTGGGGGCACCTTGCATCTGGGAGATATCCTGAAGCATGCGGAATTTCAGCAGGCAGCCGGCCACTCCGGGCCACCGGGCCCTGGACACGAACGATGCCCTTTCCCCTGAGAAACAAAACTCACCAGGCCAGGTTCCTGATGTCAGTTTGCAGGAGGCACTTGGCACTCTCAAACCAGACAGAGTTGCCTGTGGGGGCACCTTGCATCTGGGAGATATCCTGAAGCATGCGGAATTTCAGCAGGCAGCCGGCCACTCCGGGCCACCGGGCCCTGGACACGAACGATGGCCTTTCCCCTGAGAAACAAAACTCACCAGGCCAGGTTCCTGATGTCAGTTTGCAGGAGGCACTTGGCACTCTCAAACCAGACACAGTTGCCTGTGGGGGCACCTTGCATCTGGGAGATATCCTGAAGCATGCGGAATTTCAGCAGGCAGCCGGCCACTCCGGGCCACCGGGCCCTGGACACGAGCGATGCCCTTTCCCCTGAGAAACAAAACTCACCAGGCCAGGTTCCTGATGTCAGTTTGAAGGAGGCACTTGGCACTGTCAAACCAGACACAGTTGCCTGTGGGGGCACCTTGCATCTGGGAGATATCCTGAAGCATGCGGAATTTCAGCAGGCAGCCGGCCACTCCGGGCCACCGGGCCCTGGACACGAACGATGCCCTTTCCCCTGAGAAACAAAACTCACCAGGCCAGGTTCCTGATGTCAGTTTGCAGGAGGCACTTGGCACTGTCAAACCAGACACAGTTGCCTGTGGGGGCACCTTGCATCTGGGAGATATCCTGAAGCATGCGGAATTTCAGCAGGCAGCCGGCCACTCCGGGCCACCGGGCCCTGGACACGAACGATGGCCTTTCCCCTGAGAAACAAAACTCACCAGGCCAGGTTCCTGATGTCAGTTTGCAGGAGGCACTTGGCACTCTCAAACCAGACACAGTTGCCTGTGGGGGCACCTTACATCTGGGAGATATCCTGAAGCATGCGGAATTTCAGCAGGCAGCCGGCCGCTCCGGGCCACCGGGCCCTGGACACGAACGATGCCCTTTCCCCTGAGAAACAAAACTCACCAGGCCAGGTTCCTGATGTCAGTTTGCAGGAGGCACTTGGCACTCTCAAACCAGACACAGTTGCCTGTGGGTGCTCCTTGCATCTGGGAGATATCCTGAAGCATGCGGAATTTCAGCAGGCAGCCGGCCACTCCGGGCCACCGGGCCCTGGACACGAACCATGCCCTTTACCCTGAGAAACAAAACTCACCAGGCCAGGTTCCTGATGTCAGTTTGCAGGAGGCACTTGGCACTCTCAAACCAGACACAGTTGCCTGTGGGGGCACCTTGCATCTGGGAGATATCCTGAAGCATGCGGAATTTCAGCAGGCAGCCGGCCGCTCCGGGCCACCGGGCCCTGGACACGAACCATGGCCTTTCCCCTGAGAAACAAAACTCACCAGGCCAGGTTCCTGATGTCAGTTTGCAGGAGGCACTTGGCACTCTCAAACCAGACACAGTTGCCTGTGGGGGCACCTTGCATCTGGGAGATATCCTGAAGCATGCGGAATTTCAGCAGGCAGCCGGCCACTCCGGGCACCGGGCCCTGGACACGAAGGATGCCCTTTCCCCTGAGAAACAAAACTCACCAGGCCAGGTTCCTGATGTCAGTTTGCAGGAGGCACTTGGCACTGTCAAACCAGACACAGTTGCCTGTGGGGGCACCTTGCATCTGGGAGATATCCTGAAGCATGCGGAATTTTAGCAGGAAGCCGGCCACTCCGGGCCACCGGGCCCTGGACAGGAACGATGCCCTTTCCCCTGAGAAACAAAACTCACCAGGCCAGATTCCTGATGTCAGTTTGCAGGAGGCACTTGGCACTGTCAAACCAGACACAGTTGCCTGTGGGGGCACCTTGCATCTGGGAGATATCCTGAAGCATGCGGAATTTCAGCAGGCAGCCGGCCACTCCGGGCCACCGGGCCCTGGACACGAAGGATGCCCTTTCCCCTGAGAAACAAAACTCACCAGGCCAGGTTCCTGATGTCAGTTTGCAGGAGGCACTTGGCACTGTCAAACCAGACACAGTTGCCTGTGGGGGCACCTTACATCTGGGAGATATCCTGAAGCATGCGGAATTTCAGCAGGCAGCCGGCCACTCCGGGCCACCGGGCCCTGGACACGAACCATGCCCTTTCCCCTGAGAAACAAAACTCACCAGGCCAGGTTCCTGATGTCAGTTTGCAGGAGGCACTTGGCACTGTCAAACCAGACACAGTTGCCTGTGGGGGCACCTTGCATCTGGGAGATATCCTGAACCATGCGGAATTTTAGCAGGCAGCCGGCCACTCCGGGCCACCGGGCCCTGGACACGAACGATGGCCTTTCCCCTGAGAAACAAAACTCACCAGGCCAGGTTCCTGATGTCAGTTTGCAGGAGGCACTTGGCACTGTCAATCCAGACACAGTTGCCTGTGGGGGCACCTTGCATCTGGGAGATATCCTGAAGCATGCGGAATTTCAGCAGGCAGCCGGCCACTCCGGGCCACCGGGCCCTGGACACGAACCATGCCCTTTCCCCTGAGAAACAAAACTCACCAGGCCAGGTTCCTGATGTCAGTTTGCAGGAGGCACTTGGCACTGTCAATCCAGACACAGTTGCCTGTGGGGGCACCTTGCATCTGGGAGATATCCTGAAACATGCGGAATTTCAGCAGGCAGCCGGCCACTCCGGGCCACCGGGCCCTGGACACGAACCATGCCCTTTCCCCTGAGAAACAAAACTCACCAGGCCAGGTTCCTGATGTCAGTTTGCAGGAGGCACTTGGCACTGTCAAACCAGACACAGTTGCCTGTGGGGGCACCTTGCATCTGGGAGATATCCTGAAGCATGCGGAATTTCAGCAGGCAGCCGGCCGCTCCGGGCCACCGGGCCCTGGACACGAACGATGGCCTTTCCCCTGAGAAACAAAACTCACCAGGCCAGGTTCCTGATGTCAGTTTGCAGGAGGCACTTGGCACTCTCAAACCAGACACAGTTGCCTGTGGGGGCACCTTGCATCTGGGAGATATCCTGAAGCATGCGGAATTTCAGCAGGCAGCCGGCCACTCCGGGCCACCGGGCCCTGGACACGAACCATGCCCTTTCCCCTGAGAAACAAAACTCACCAGGCCAGGTTCCTGATGTCAGTTTGCAGGAGGCACTTGGCACTGTCAAACCAGACACAGTTGCCTGTGGGGGCACCTTGCATCTGGGAGATATCCTGAAGCATGCGGAATTTCAGCAGGCAGCCGGCCACTCCGGGCCACCGGGCCCTGGACACGAACGATGGCCTTTCCCCTGAGAAACAAAACTCACCAGGCCAGGTTCCTGATGTCAGTTTGCAGGAGGCACTTGGCACTGTCAATCCAGACACAGTTGCCTGTGGGGGCACCTTGCATCTGGGAGATATCCTGAAGCATGCGGAATTTCAGCAGGCAGCCGGCCACTCCGGGCCACCGGGCCCTGGACACGAACCATGCCCTTTCCCCTGAGAAACAAAACTCACCAGGCCAGGTTCCTGATGTCAGTTTGCAGGAGGCACTTGGCACTGTCAATCCAGACACAGTTGCCTGTGGGGGCACCTTGCATCTGGGAGATATCCTGAAACATGCGGAATTTCAGCAGGCAGCCGGCCACTCCGGGCCACCGGGCCCTGGACACGAACCATGCCCTTTCCCCTGAGAAACAAAACTCACCAGGCCAGGTTCCTGATGTCAGTTTGCAGGAGGCACTTGGCACTGTCAAACCAGACACAGTTGCCTGTGGGGGCACCTTGCATCTGGGAGATATCCTGAAGCATGCGGAATTTCAGCAGGCAGCCGGCCGCTCCGGGCCACCGGGCCCTGGACACGAACGATGGCCTTTCCCCTGAGAAACAAAACTCACCAGGCCAGGTTCCTGATGTCAGTTTGCAGGAGGCACTTGGCACTCTCAAACCAGACACAGTTGCCTGTGGGGGCACCTTGCATCTGGGAGATATCCTGAACCATGCGGAATTTCAGCAGGCAGCCGGCCACTCCGGGCCACCGGGCCCTGGACACGAACCATGCCCTTTCCCCTGAGAAACAAAACTCACCAGGCCAGGTTCCTGATGTCAGTTTGCAGGAGGCACTTGGCACTGTCAAACCAGACACAGTTGCCTGTGGGGGCACCTTGCATCTGGGAGATATCCTGAAGCATGCGGAATTTCAGCAGGCAGCCGGCCACTCCGGGCCACCGGGCCCTGGACACGAACGATGGCCTTTCCCCTGAGAAACAAAACTCACCAGGCCAGGTTCCTGATGTCAGTTTGCAGGAGGCACTTGGCACTGTCAATCCAGACACAGTTGCCTGTGGGGGCACCTTGCATCTGGGAGATATCCTGAAGCATGCGGAATTTCAGCAGGCAGCCGGCCACTCCGGGCCACCGTGCCCTGGACACGAACGATGCCCTTTCCCCTGAGAAACAAAACTCACCAGGCCAGGTTCCTGATGTCAGTTTGCAGGAGGCACTTGGCACTGTCAAACCAGACACAGTTGCCTGTGGGGGCACCTTGCATCTGGGAGATATCCTGAAGCATGCGGAATTTCAGCAGGCAGCCGGCCACTCCGGGCCACCGGGCCCTGGACACGAACGATGCCCTTTCCCCTGAGAAACAAAACTCACCAGGCCAGGTTCCTGATGTCAGTTTGCAGGAGGCACTTGGCACTGTCAAACCAGACACAGTTGCCTGTGGGGGCACCTTGCATCTGGGAGATATCCTGAACCATGCGGAATTTCAGCAGGCAGCCGGCCACTCCGGGCCACCGGGCCCTGGACACGAACGATGCCCTTTCCCCTGAGAAACAAAACTCACCAGGCCAGGTTCCTGATGTCAGTTTGCAGGAGGCACTTGGCACTGTCAAACCAGACACAGTTGCCTGTGGGGGCACCTTGCATCTGGGAGATATCCTGAACCATGCGGAATTTTAGCAGGCAGCCGGCCACTCCGGGCCACCGGGCCCTGGACACGAACGATGGCCTTTCCCCTGAGAAACAAAACTCACCAGGCCAGGTTCCTGATGTCAGTTTGCAGGAGGCACTTGGCACTGTCAAACCAGACACAGTTGCCTGTGGGGGCACCTTGCATCTGGGAGATATCCTGAAGCATGCGGAATTTCAGCAGGCAGCCGGCCACTCCGGGCCACCGGGCCCTGGACACGAACCATGCCCTTTCCCCTGAGAAACAAAACTCACCAGGCCAGGTTCCTGATGTCAGTTTGCAGGAGGCACTTGGCACTCTCAAACCAGACACAGTTGCCTGTGGGGGCACCTTGCATCTGGGAGATATCCTGAAGCATGCGGAATTTCAGCAGGCAGCCGGCCACTCCGGGCCACCCGGCCCTGGACACGAACGATGCCCTTTCCCCTGAGAAACAAAACTCACCAGGCCAGGTTCCTGATGTCAGTTTGCAGGAGGCACTTGGCACTCTCAAACCAGACACAGTTGCCTGTGGGGGCACCTTGCATCTGGGAGATATCCTGAAGCATGCGGAATTTCTGCAGGCAGCTGGCCACTCCGGGCCACCGGGCCCTGGACACGAACAATGCCCTTTCCCCTGAGAAACAAAACTCACCAGGCCAGGTTCCTGATGTCAGTTTGCAGGAGGCACTTGGCACTCTCAAACCAGACACAGTTGCCTGTGGGGGCACCTTGCATCTGGGAGATATCCTGAACCATGCGGAATTTCAGCAGGCAGCCGGCCACTCCGGGCACCGGGCCCTGGACACGAATGATGCCCTTTCCCCTGAGAAACAAAACTCACCAGGCCAGGTTCCTGATGTCAGTTTGCAGGAGGCACTTGGCACTGTCAAACCAGACAGAGTTGCCTGTGGGGGCACCTTGCATCTGGGAGATATCCTGAAGCATGCGGAATTTTAGCAGGCAGCCGGCCACTCCGGGCCACCGGGCCCTGGACACGAACGATGCCCTTTCCCCTGAGAAACAAAACTCACCAGGCCAGATTCCTGATGTCAGTTTGCAGGAGGCACTTGGCACTGTCAAACCAGACACAGTTGCCTGTGGGGGCACCTTGCATCTGGGAGATATCCTGAAGCATGCGGAATTTCAGCAGGCAGCCGGCCACTCCGGGCCACCGGGCCCTGGACACGAACGATGCCCTTTCCCCTGAGAAACAAAACTCACCAGGCCAGGTTCCTGATGTCAGTTTGCAGGAGGCACTTGGCACTGTCAAACCAGACACAGTTGCCTGTGGGGGCACCTTACATCTGGGAGATATCCTGAAGCATGCGGAATTTCAGCAGGCAGCCGGCCACTCCGGGCCACCGGGCCCTGGACACGAACCATGCCCTTTCCCCTGAGAAACAAAACTCACCAGGCCAGGTTCCTGATGTCAGTTTGCAGGAGGCACTTGGCACTGTCAAACCAGACACAGTTGCCTGTGGGGGCACCTTGCATCTGGGAGATATCCTGAAGCATGCGGAATTTCAGCAGGCAGCCGGCCACTCCGGGCCACCGGGCCCTGGACACGAACGATGGCCTTTCCCCTGAGAAACAAAACTCACCAGGCCAGGTTCCTGATGTCAGTTTGCAGGAGGCACTTGGCACTGTCAATCCAGACACAGTTGCCTGTGGGGGCACCTTGCATCTGGGAGATATCCTGAAGCATGCGGAATTTCAGCAGGCAGCCGGCCACTCCGGGCCACCGGGCCCTGGACACGAACCATGCCCTTTCCCGTGAGAAACAAAACTCACCAGGCCAGGTTCCTGATGTCAGTTTGCAGGAGGCACTTGGCACTGTCAAACCAGACACAGTTGCCTGTGGGGGCACCTTGCATCTGGGAGATATCCTGAAGCATGCGGAATTTCAGCAGGCAGCCGGCCACTCCGGGCCACCGGGCCCTGGACACGAACGATGGCCTTTCCCCTGAGAAACAAAACTCACCAGGCCAGGTTCCTGATGTCAGTTTGCAGGAGGCACTTGGCACTGTCAATCCAGACACAGTTGCCTGTGGGGGCACCTTGCATCTGGGAGATATCCTGAAGCATGCGGAATTTCAGCAGGCAGCCGGCCACTCCGGGCCACCGGGCCCTGGACACGAACGATGCCCTTTCCCCTGAGAAACAAAACTCACCAGGCCAGGTTCCTGATGTCAGTTTGCAGGAGGCACTTGGCACTGTCAAACCAGACACAGTTGCCTGTGGGGGCACCTTGCATCTGGGAGATATCCTGAAGCATGCGGAATTTCAGCAGGCAGCCGGCCACTCCGGGCCACCGGGCCCTGGACACGAACCATGCCCTTTCCCCTGAGAAACAAAACTCACCAGGCCAGGTTCCTGATGTCAGTTTGCAGGAGGCACTTGGCACTGTCAAACCAGACACAGTTGCCTGTGGGGGCACCTTACATCTGGGAGATATCCTGAAGCATGCGGAATTTCAGCAGGCAGCCGGCCACTCCGGGCCACCGGGCCCTGGACACGAACGATGGCCTTTCCCCTGAGAAACAAAACTCACCAGGCCAGGTTCCTGATGTCAGTTTGCAGGAGGCACTTGGCACTGTCAAACCAGACACAGTTGCCTGTGGGGGCACCTTGCATCTGGGAGATATCCTGAAGCATGCGGAATTTCAGCAGGCAGCCGGCCACTCCGGGCCACCGGGCCCTGGACACGAACCATGGCCTTTCCCCTGAGAAACAAAACTCACCAGGCCAGGTTCCTGATGTCAGTTTGCAGGAGGCACTTGGCACTCTCAAACCAGACACAGTTGCCTGTGGGGGCACCTTGCATCTGGGAGATATCCTGAACCATGCGGAATTTCAGCAGGCAGCCGGCCACTCCGGGCCACCCGGCCCTGGACACGAACGATGCCCTTTCCCCTGAGAAACAAAACTCACCAGGCCAGGTTCCTGATGTCAGTTTGCAGGAGGCACTTGGCACTGTCAAACCAGACACAGTTGCCTGTGGGGGCACCTTGCATCTGGGAGATATCCTGAAGCATGCGGAATTTCAGCAGGCAGCCGGCCACTCCGGGCCACCGGGCCCTGGACACGAACGATGCCCTTTCCCCTGAGAAACAAAACTCACCAGGCCAGGTTCCTGATGTCAGTTTGCAGGAGGCACTTGGCACTCTCAAACCAGACACAGTTGCCTGTGGGGGCACCTTGCATCTGGGAGATATCCTGAACCATGCGGAATTTCAGCAGGCAGCCGGCCACTCCGGGCACCGGGCCCTGGACACGAACGATGCCCTTTCCCCTGAGAAACAAAACTCACCAGGCCAGGTTCCTGATGTCAGTTTGCAGGAGGCACTTGGCACTGTCAAACCAGACACAGTTGCCTGTGGGGGCACCTTGCATCTGGGAGATATCCTGAAGCATGCGGAATTTCAGCAGGCAGCCGGCCGCTCCGGGCCACCGGGCCCTGGACACGAACGATGGCCTTTCCCCTGAGAAACAAAACTCACCAGGCCAGGTTCCTGATGTCAGTTTGCAGGAGGCACTTGGCACTCTCAAACCAGACACAGTTGCCTGTGGGGGCACCTTGCATCTGGGAGATATCCTGAAGCATGCGGAATTTCAGCAGGCAGCCGGCCACTCCGGGCCACCGGGCCCTGGACACGAACCATGCCCTTTCCCCTGAGAAACAAAACTCACCAGGCCAGGTTCCTGATGTCAGTTTGCAGGAGGCACTTGGCACTCTCAAACCAGACACAGTTGCCTGTGGGGGCACCTTGCATCTGGGAGATATCCTGAACCATGCGGAATTTCAGCAGGCAGCCGGCCACTCCGGGCACCGGGCCCTGGACACGAACCATGCCCTTTCCCCTGAGAAACAAAACTCACCAGGCCAGGTTCCTGATGTCAGTTTGCAGGAGGCACTTGGCACTGTCAAACCAGACACAGTTGCCTGTGGGGGCACCTTGCATCTGGGAGATATCCTGAAGCATGCGGAATTTCAGCAGGCAGCCGGCCACTCCGGGCCACCGGGCCCTGGACACGAACCATGCCCTTTCCCCTGAGAAACAAAACTCACCAGGCCAGGTTCCTGATGTCAGTTTGCAGGAGGCACTTGGCACTGTCAAACCAGACACAGTTGCCTGTGGGGGCACCTTGCATCTGGGAGATATCCTGAAGCATGCGGAATTTCAGCAGGCAGCCGGCCACTCCGGGCCACCGGGCCCTGGACACGAACGATGCCCTTTCCCCTGAGAAACAAAACTCACCAGGCCAGGTTCCTGATGTCAGTTTGCAGGAGGCACTTGGCACTCTCAAACCAGACACAGTTGCCTGTGGGGGCACCTTGCATCTGGGAGATATCCTGAACCATGCGGAATTTCAGCAGGCAGCCGGCCACTCCGGGCCACCGGGCCCTGGACACGAACGATGCCCTTTCCCCTGAGAAACAAAACTCACCAGGCCAGGTTCCTGATGTCAGTTTGCAGGAGGCACTTGGCACTCTCAAACCAGACACAGTTGCCTGTGGGGGCACCTTGCATCTGGGAGATATCCTGAAGCATGCGGAATTTCAGCAGGCAGCCGGCCACTCCGGGCCACCGGGCCCTGGACACGAGCGATGCCCTTTCCCCTGAGAAACAAAACTCACCAGGCCAGGTTCCTGATGTCAGTTTGAAGGAGGCACTTGGCACTGTCAAACCAGACACAGTTGCCTGTGGGGGCACCTTGCATCTGGGAGATATCCTGAAGCATGCGGAATTTCAGCAGGCAGCCGGCCACTCCGGGCCACCGGGCCCTGGACACGAACCATGCCCTTTCCCCTGAGAAACAAAACTCACCAGGCCAGGTTCCTGATGTCAGTTTGCAGGAGGCACTTGGCACTGTCAATCCAGACACAGTTGCCTGTGGGGGCACCTTGCATCTGGGAGATATCCTGAAGCATGCGGAATTTCAGCAGGCAGCCGGCCACTCCGGGCCACCGGGCCCTGGACACGAACGATGGCCTTTCCCCTGAGAAACAAAACTCACCAGGCCAGGTTCCTGATGTCAGTTTGCAGGAGGCACTTGGCACTCTCAAACCAGACACAGTTGCCTGTGGGGGCACCTTACATCTGGGAGATATCCTGAAGCATGCGGAATTTCAGCAGGCAGCCGGCCGCTCCGGGCCACCGGGCCCTGGACACGAACGATGCCCTTTCCCCTGAGAAACAAAACTCACCAGGCCAGGTTCCTGATGTCAGTTTGCAGGAGGCACTTGGCACTCTCAAACCAGACACAGTTGCCTGTGGGTGCTCCTTGCATCTGGGAGATATCCTGAAGCATGCGGAATTTCAGCAGGCAGCCGGCCACTCCGGGCCACCGGGCCCTGGACACGAACCATGCCCTTTACCCTGAGAAACAAAACTCACCAGGCCAGGTTCCTGATGTCAGTTTGCAGGAGGCACTTGGCACTGTCAAACCAGACACAGTTGCCTGTGGGGGCACCTTGCATCTGGGAGATATCCTGAAGCATGCGGAATTTCAGCAGGCAGCCGGCCGCTCCGGGCCACCGGGCCCTGGACACGAACCATGGCCTTTCCCCTGAGAAACAAAACTCACCAGGCCAGGTTCCTGATGTCAGTTTGCAGGAGGCACTTGGCACTCTCAAACCAGACACAGTTGCCTGTGGGGGCACCTTGCATCTGGGAGATATCCTGAAGCATGCGGAATTTCAGCAGGCAGCCGGCCACTCCGGGCACCGGGCCCTGGACACGAATGATGCCCTTTCCCCTGAGAAACAAAACTCACCAGGCCAGGTTCCTGATGTCAGTTTGCAGGAGGCACTTGGCACTGTCAAACCAGACACAGTTGCCTGTGGGGGCACCTTGCATCTGGGAGATATCCTGAAGCATGCGGAATTTTAGCAGGCAGCCGGCCACTCCGGGCCACCGGGCCCTGGACACGAACGATGCCCTTTCCCCTGAGAAACAAAACTCACCAGGCCAGGTTCCTGATGTCAGTTTGCAGGAGGCAATTGGCACTCTCAAACCAGACACAGTTGCCTGTGGGGGCACCTTGCATCTGGGAGATATCCTGAAGCATGCGGAATTTCAGCAGGCAGCCGGCCACTCCGGGCCACCGGGCCCTGGACACGAACCATGCCCTTTCCCCTGAGAAACAAAACTCACCAGGCCAGGTTCCTGATGTCAGTTTGCAGGAGGCACTTGGCACTCTCAAACCAGACACAGTTGCCTGTGGGGGCACCTTGCATCTGGGAGATATCCTGAAGCATGCGGAATTTCAGCAGGCAGCCGGCCGCTCCGGGCCACCGGGCCCTGGACACGAACGATGGCCTTTCCCCTGAGAAACAAAACTCACCAGGCCAGGTTCCTGATGTCAGTTTGCAGGAGGCACTTGGCACTCTCAAACCAGACACAGTTGCCTGTGGGGGCACCTTGCATCTGGGAGATATCCTGAAGCATGCGGAATTTCAGCAGGCAGCCGGCCACTCCGGGCCACCGGGCCCTGGACACGAACCATGCCCTTTCCCCTGAGAAACAAAACTCACCAGGCCAGGTTCCTGATGTCAGTTTGCAGGAGGCACTTGGCACTCTCAAACCAGACACAGTTGCCAGTGGGGGCACCTTGCATCTGGGAGATATCCTGAACCATGCGGAATTTCAGCAGGCAGCCGGCCGCTCCGGGCCACCGGGCCCTGGACACGAACCATGGCCTTTCCCCTGAGAAACAAAACTCACCAGGCCAGGTTCCTGATGTCAGTTTGCAGGAGGCACTTGGCACTGTCAAACCAGACACAGTTGCCTGTGGGGGCACCTTGCATCTGGGAGATATCCTGAAGCATGCGGAATTTCAGCAGGCAGCCGGCCACTCCGGGCCACCGGGCCCTGGACACGAACGATGCCCTTTCCCCTGAGAAACAAAACTCACCAGGCCAGGTTCCTGATGTCAGTTTGCAGGAGGCACTTGGCACTCTCAAACCAGACACAGTTGCCTGTGGGGGCACCTTGCATCTGGGAGATATCCTGAAGCATGCGGAATTTCAGCAGGCAGCCGGCTACTCCGGGCCACCGGGCCCTGGACACGAACGATGCCATTTCCCCTGAGAAACAAAACTCACCAGGCCAGGTTCCTGATGTCAGTTTGCAGGAGGCACTTGGCACTCTCAAACCAGACACAGTTGCCTGTGGGGGCACCTTGCATCTGGGAGATATCCTGAAGCATGCGGAATTTCAGCAGGCAGCCGGCCACTCCGGGCCACCGGGCCCTGGACACGAACGATGCCCTTTCCCCTGAGAAACAAAACTCACCAGGCCAGGTTCCTGATGTCAGTTTGCAGGAGGCACTTGGCACTGTCAAACCAGACACAGTTGCCTGTGGGGGCACCTTGCATCTGGGAGATATCCTGAAGCATGCGGAATTTCAGCAGGCAGCCGGCCACTCCGGGCCACCGGGCCCTGGACACGAACGATGGCCTTTCCCCTGAGAAACAAAACTCACCAGGCCAGGTTCCTGATGTCAGTTTGCAGGAGGCACTTGGTACTGTCAAACCAGACACAGTTGCCTGTGGGGGCACCTTGCATCTGGGAGATATCCTGAACCATGCGGAATTTCAGCAGGCAGCCGGCCACTCCGGGCCACCGGGCCCTGGACACGAACCATGGCCTTTCCCCTAAGAAACAAAACTCACCAGGCCAGGTTCCTGATGTCAGTTTGCAGGAGGCACTTGGCACTGTCAAACCAGACACAGTTGCCTGTGGGGGCACCTTGCATCTGGGAGATATCCTGAACCATGCGGAATTTCAGCAGGCAGCCGGCCACTCCGGGCCACCCGGCCCTGGACACGAACCATGCCCTTTCCCCTGAGAAACAAAACTCACCAGGCCAGGTTCCTGATGTCAGTTTGCAGGAGGCACTTGGCACTCTCAAACCAGACACAGTTGCCTGTGGGGGCACCTTGCATCTGGGAGATATCCTGAAGCATGCGGAATTTCAGCAGGCAGCCGGCCACTCCGGGCCACCGGGCCCTGGACACGAACGATGCCCTTTCCCCTGAGAAACAAAACTCACCAGGCCAGGTTCCTGATGTCAGTTTGCAGGAGGCACTTGGCACTCTCAAACCAGACACAGTTGCCTGTGGGGGCACCTTGCATCTGGGAGATATCCTGAACTATGCGGAATTTCAGCAGGCAGCCGGCCACTCCGGGCCACCGGGCCCTGGACACGAACCATGCCCTTTCCCCTGAGAAACAAAACTCACCAGGCCAGGTTCCTGATGTCAGTTTGCAGGAGGCACTTGGCACTCTCAAACCAGACACAGTTGCCTGTGGGGGCACCTTGCATCTGGGAGATATCCTGAAGCATGCGGAATTTCAGCAGGCAGCCGGCCACTCCGGGCCACCGGGCCCTGGACACGAACGATGCCCTTTCCCCTGAGAAACAAAACTCACCAGGCCAGGTTCCTGATGTCAGTTTGCAGGAGGCACTTGGCACTCTCAAACCAGACACAGTTGCCTGTGGGGGCACCTTGCATCTGGGAGATATCCTGAAGCATGCGGAATTTCAGCAGGCAGCCGGCCACTCCGGGCCACCGGGCCCTGGACACGAACGATGCCCTTTCCCCTGAGAAACAAAACTCACCAGGCCAGGTTCCTGATGTCAGTTTGCAGGAGGCACTTGGCACTGTCAAACCAGACACAGTTGCCTGTGGGGGCACCTTGCATCTGGGAGATATCCTGAAGCATGCGGAATTTCAGCAGGCAGCCGGCCACTCCGGGCCACCGGGCCCTGGACACAAACGATGCCCTTTCCCCTGAGAAACAAAACTCACCAGGCCAGGTTCCTGATGTCAGTTTGCAGGAGGCACTTGGCACTGTCAAACCAGACACAGTTGCCAGTGGGGGCACCTTGCATCTGGGAGATATCCTGAACCATGCGGAATTTCAGCAGGCAGCCGGCCACTCCGGGCCACCGGGCCCTGGACACGAACCATGCCCTTTCCCCTGAGAAACAAAACTCACCAGGCCAGGTTCCTGATGTCAGTTTGCAGGAGGCACTTGGCTCTCTCAAACCAGACACAGTTGCCTGTGGGGGCACCTTGCATCTGGGAGATATCCTGAACCATGCGGAATTTCAGCAGGCAGCCGGCCACTCCGGGCCACCGGGCCCTGGACACGAACGATGCCCTTTCCCCTGAGAAACAAAACTCACCAGGCCAGGTTCCTGATGTCAGTTTGCAGGAGGCACTTGGCACTGTCAAACCAGACACAGTTGCCTGTGGGTGCTCCTTGCATCTGGGAGATATCCTGAAGCATGCGGAATTTCAGCAGGCAGCCGGCCACTCCGGGCCACCGGGCCCTGGACACGAACGATGCCCTTTCCCCTGAGAAACAAAACTCACCAGGCCAGGTTCCTGATGTCAGTTTGCAGGAGGCACTTGGCACTCTCAAACCAGACACAGTTGCCTGTGGGGGCACCTTGCATCTGGGAGATATCCTGAACCATGCGGAATTTCAGCAGGCAGCCGGCCACTCCGGGCCACCGGGCCCTGGACACGAACCATGGCCTTTCCCCTGAGAAACAAAACTCACCAGGCCAGGTTCCTGATGTCAGTTTGCAGGAGGCACTTGGCACTCTCAAACCAGACACAGTTGCCTGTGGGGGCACCTTGCATCTGGGAGATATCCTGAAGCATGCGGAATTTCAGCAGGCAGCCGGCCACTCCGGGCCACCGGGCCCTGGACACGAACCATGGCCTTTCCCCTGAGAAACAAAACTCACCAGGCCAGGTTCCTGATGTCAGTTTGCAGGAGGCACTTGGCACTGTCAAACCAGACACAGTTGCCTGTGGGGGCACCTTGCATCTGGGAGATATCCTGAAGCATGCGGAATTTCAGCAGGCAGCCGGCCACTCCGGGCCACCGGGCCCTGGACACGAACGATGGCCTTTCCCCTGAGAAACAAAACTCACCAGGCCAGGTTCCTGATGTCAGTTTGCAGGAGGCACTTGGCACTCTCAAACCAGACACAGTTGCCTGTGGGTGCTCCTTGCATCTGGGAGATATCCTGAAGCATGCAGAATTTCAGCAGGCAGCCGGCCACTCCGGGCCACCGGGCCCTGGACACGAACGATGCCCTTTCCCCTGAGAAACAAAACTCACCAGGCCAGGTTCCTGATGTCAGTTTGCAGGAGGCACTTGGCACTGTCAAACCAGACACAGTTGCCTGTGGGGGCACCTTGCATCTGGGAGATATCCTGAACCATGCGGAATTTCAGCAGGCAGCCGGCCACTCCGGGCCACCGGGCCCTGGACACGAACGATGCCCTTTCCCCTGAGAAACAAAACTCACCAGGCCAGGTTCCTGATGTCAGTTTGCAGGAGGCACTTGGCACTCTCAAACCAGACACAGTTGCCTGTGGGGGCACCTTGCATCTGGGAGATATCCTGAAGCATGCGGAATTTCAGCAGGCAGCCGGCCACTCCGGGCCACCGGGCCCTGGACACGAACCATGGCCTTTCCCCTGAGAAACAAAACTCACCAGGCCAGGTTCCTGATGTCAGTTTGCAGGAGGCACTTGGCACTCTCAAACCAGACACAGTTGCCTGTGGGGGCACCTTGCATCTGGGAGATATCCTGAAGCATGCGGAATTTCAGCAGGCAGCCGGCCACTCCGGGCCACCGGTCCCTGGACACGAGCGATGCCCTTTCCCCTGAGAAACAAAACTCACCAGTCCAGGTTCCTGATGTCAGTTTGCAGGAGGCACTTGGCACTGTCAAACCAGACACAGTTGCCTGTGGTTGCTCCTTGCATCTGGGAGATATCCTGAAGCATGCGGAATTTCAGCAGGCAGCCGGCCACTCCGGGCCACCGGGCCCTGGACACGAGCGATGCCCTTTACCCTGAGAAACAAAACTCACCAGGCCAGGTTCCTGATGTCAGTTTGCAGGAGGCACTTGGCACTCTCAAACCAGACACAGTTGCCTGTGGGGGCACCTTGCATCTGGGAGATATCCTGAACCATGCGGAATTTCAGCAGGCAGCCGGCCACTCCGGGCCACCGGGCCCTGGACACGAACGATGCCCTTTCCCCTGAGAAACAAAACTCACCAGGCCAGGTTCCTGATGTCAGTTTGCAGGAGGCACTTGGCACTGTCAAACCAGACACAGTTGCCTGTGGGGGCACCTTGCATCTGGGAGATATCCTGAAGCATGCGGAATTTCAGCAGGCAGCCGGCCACTCCGGGCCACCGGGCCCTGGACACGAACCATGGCCTTTCCCCTGAGAAACAAAACTCACCAGGCCAGGTTCCTGATGTCAGTTTGCAGGAGGCACTTGGCACTGTCAAACCAGACACAGTTGCCTGTGGGGGCACCTTGCATCTGGGAGATATCCTGAACCATGCGGAATTTCAGCAGGCAGCCGGCCACTCCGGGCCACCCGGCCCTGGACACGAACCATGCCCTTTCCCCTGAGAAACAAAACTCACCAGGCCAGGTTCCTGATGTCAGTTTGCAGGAGGCACTTGGCACTGTCAAACCAGACACAGTTGCCTGTGGGGGCACCTTGCATCTGGGAGATATCCTGAACCATGCGGAATTTCAGCAGGCAGGCGGCCACTCCGGGCCACCGGGCCCTGGACACGAACAATGCCCTTTCCCCTGAGAAACAAAACTCACCAGGCCAGGTTCCTGATGTCAGTTTGCAGGAGGCACTTGGCACTGTCAAACCAGACACAGTTGCCTGTGGGTGCTCCTTGCATCTGGGAGATATCCTGAACCATGCGGAATTTCAGCAGGCAGCCGGCCACTCCGGGCCACCGGGCCCTGGACACGAACGATGCCCTTTACCCTGAGAAACAAAACTCACCAGGCCAGGTTCCTGATGTCAGTTTGCAGGAGGCACTTGGCACTCTCAAACCAGACACAGTTGCCTGTGGGGGCACCTTGCATCTGGGAGATATCCTGAACTATGCGGAATTTCAGCAGGCAGCCGGCCACTCCGGGCCACCGGGCCCTGGACACGAACGATGCCCTTTCCCCTGAGAAACAAAACTCACCAGGCCAGGTTCCTGATGTCAGTTTGCAGGAGGCACTTGGCACTCTCAAACCAGACACAGTTGCCTGTGGGGGCACCTTGCATCTGGGAGATATCCTGAAGCATGCGGAATTTCAGCAGGCAGCCGGCCACTCCGGGCCACCGGGCCCTGGACACGAACGATGCCCTTTCCCCTGAGAAACAAAACTCACCAGGCCAGGTTCCTGATGTCAGTTTGCAGGAGGCACTTGGCACTCTCAAACCAGACACAGTTGCCTGTGGGGGCACCTTGCATCTGGGAGATATCCTGAAGCATGCGGAATTTCAGCAGGCAGCCGGCCACTCCGGGCCACCGGGCCCTGGACACGAACCATGGCCTTTCCCCTGAGAAACAAACCGCACCAGGCCAGGTTCCTGATGTCAGTTTGCAGGAGGCACTTGGCACTCTCAAACCAGACACAGTTGCCTGTGGGGGCACCTTGCATCTGGGAGATATCCTGAAGCATGCGGAATTTCAGCAGGCAGCCGGCCACTCCGGGCCACCGGGCCCTGGACACGAACGATGCCCTTTCCCCTGAGAAACAAAACTCACCAGGCCAGGTTCCTGATGTCAGTTTGCAGGAGGCACTTGGCACTGTCAAACCAGACACAGTTGCCTGTGGGGGCACCTTGCATCTGGGAGATATCCTGAAGCATGCGGAATTTCAGCAGGCAGCCGGCCACTCCGGGCCACCGGGCCCTGGACACGAACGATGCCCTTTCCCCTGAGAAACAAAACTCACCAGGCCAGGTTCCTGATGTCAGTTTGCAGGAGGCACTTGGCACTCTCAAACCAGACACAGTTGCCTGTGGGTGCTCCTTGCATCTGGGAGATATCCTGAAGCATGCGGAATTTCAGCAGGCAGCCGGCCACTCCGGGCCACCGGGCCCTGGACACGAACGATGGCCTTTCCGCTGAGAAACAAAACTCACCAGGCCAGGTTCCTGATGTCAGTTTGCAGGAGGCACTTGGCACTGTCAAACCAGACACAGTTGCCTGTGGGGGCACCTTGCATCTGGGAGATATCCTGAAGCATGCGGAATTTCAGCAGGCAGCCGGCCACTCCGGGCCACCGGGCCCTGGACACGAACGATGCCCTTTCCCCTGAGAAACAAAACTCACCAGGCCAGGTTCCTGATGTCAGTTTGCAGGAGGCACTTGGCACTGTCAAACCAGACACAGTTGCCAGTGGGGGCACCTTGCATCTGGGAGATATCCTGAACCATGCGGAATTTCAGCAGGCAGCCGGCCACTCCGGGCCACCGGGCCCTGGACACGAACGATGCCCTTTCCCCTGAGAAACAAAACTCACCAGGCCAGGTTCCTGATGTCAGTTTGCAGGAGGCACTTGGCACTGTCAAACCAGACACAGTTGCCTGTGGGGGCACCTTGCATCTGGGAGATATCCTGAAGCATGCGGAATTTCAGCAGGCAGCCGGCCACTCCGGGCCACCGGGCCCTGGACACGAACGATGCCCTTTCCCCTGAGAAACAAAACTCACCAGGCCAGGTTCCTGATGTCAGTTTGCAGGAGGCACTTGGCACTGTCAAACCAGACACAGTTGCCTGTGGGTGCTCCTTGCATCTGGGAGATATCCTGAAGCATGCAGAATTTCAGCAGGCAGCCGGCCACTCCGGGCCACCGGGCCCTGGACACGAACGATGCCCTTTCCCCTGAGAAACAAAACTCACCAGGCCAGGTTCCTGATGTCAGTTTGCAGGAGGCACTTGGCACTGTCAAACCAGACACAGTTGCCTGTGGGGGCACCTTGCATCTGGGAGATATCCTGAAGCATGCGGAATTTCAGCAGGCAGCCGGCCACTCCGGGCCACCGGGCCCTGGACACGAACGATGGCCTTTCCCCTGAGAAACAAAACTCACCAGGCCAGGTTCCTGATGTCAGTTTGCAGGAGGCACTTGGCACTCTCAAACCAGACACAGTTGCCTGTGGGGGCACCTTGCATCTGGGAGATATCCTGAAGCATGCGGAATTTCAGCAGGCAGCCGGCCACTCCGGGCCACCGGGCCCTGGACACGAACCATGGCCTTTCCCCTGAGAAACAAAACTCACCAGGCCAGGTTCCTGATGTCAGTTTGCAGGAGGCACTTGGCACTCTCAAACCAGACACAGTTGCCTGTGGGGGCACCTTGCATCTGGGAGATATCCTGAAGCATGCGGAATTTCAGCAGGCAGCCGGCCACTCCGGGCCACCGGTCCCTGGACACGAGCGATGCCCTTTCCCCTGAGAAACAAAACTCACCAGTCCAGGTTCCTGATGTCAGTTTGCAGGAGGCACTTGGCACTGTCAAACCAGACACAGTTGCCTGTGGTTGCTCCTTGCATCTGGGAGATATCCTGAAGCATGCGGAATTTCAGCAGGCAGCCGGCCACTCCGGGCCACCGGGCCCTGGACACGAGCGATGCCCTTTACCCTGAGAAACAAAACTCACCAGGCCAGGTTCCTGATGTCAGTTTGCAGGAGGCACTTGGCACTCTCAAACCAGACACAGTTGCCTGTGGGGGCACCTTGCATCTGGGAGATATCCTGAACCATGCGGAATTTCAGCAGGCAGCCGGCCACTCCGGGCCACCGGGCCCTGGACACGAACGATGCCCTTTCCCCTGAGAAACAAAACTCACCAGGCCAGGTTCCTGATGTCAGTTTGCAGGAGGCACTTGGCACTCTCAAACCAGACACAGTTGCCTGTGGGGGCACCTTGCATCTGGGAGATATCCTGAACTATGCGGAATTTCAGCAGGCAGCCGGCCACTCCGGGCCACCGGGCCCTGGACACGAACGATGCCCTTTCCCCTGAGAAACAAAACTCACCAGGCCAGGTTCCTGATGTCAGTTTGCAGGAGGCACTTGGCACTGTCAAACCAGACACAGTTGCCTGTGGGGGCACCTTGCATCTGGGAGATATCCTGAAGCATGCGGAATTTCAGCAGGCAGCCGGCCACTCCGGGCCACCGGGCCCTGGACACGAACGATGCCCTTTCCCCTGAGAAACAAAACTCACCAGGCCAGGTTCCTGATGTCAGTTTGCAGGAGGCACTTGGCACTCTCAAACCAGACACAGTTGCCTGTGGGGGCACCTTGCATCTGGGAGATATCCTGAAGCATGCGGAATTTCAGCAGGCAGCCGGCCACTCCGGGCCACCGGGCCCTGGACACGAACCATGGCCTTTCCCCTGAGAAACAAAACCGCACCAGGCCAGGTTCCTGATGTCAGTTTGCAGGAGGCACTTGGCACTCTCAAACCAGACACAGTTGCCTGTGGGGGCACCTTGCATCTGGGAGATATCCTGAAGCATGCGGAATTTCAGCAGGCAGCCGGCCACTCCGGGCCACCGGGCCCTGGACACGAACGATGCCCTTTCCCCTGAGAAACAAAACTCACCAGGCCAGGTTCCTGATGTCAGTTTGCAGGAGGCACTTGGCACTGTCAAACCAGACACAGTTGCCTGTGGGGGCACCTTGCATCTGGGAGATATCCTGAAGCATGCGGAATTTCAGCAGGCAGCCGGCCACTCTGGACCACCGGGCCCTGGACACGAACGATGCCCTTTCCCCTGAGAAACAAAACTCACCAGGCCAGGTTCCTGATGTCAGTTTGCAGGAGGCACTTGGCACTCTCAAACCAGACACAGTTGCCTGTGGGTGCTCCTTGCATCTGGGAGATATCCTGAAGCATGCGGAATTTCAGCAGGCAGCCGGCCACTCCGGGCCACCGGGCCCTGGACACGAACGATGCCCTTTCCCCTGAGAAACAAAACTCACCAGGCCAGGTTCCTGATGTCAGTTTGCAGGAGGCACTTGGCACTCTCAAACCAGACACAGTTGCCTGTGGGGGCACCTTGCATCTCGGAGATATCCTGAAGCATGCGGAATTTCAGCAGGCAGCCGGCCACTCCGGGCCACCGGGCCCTGGACACGAACGATGCCCTTTCCCCTGAGAAACAAAACTCACCAGGCCAGGTTCCTGATGTCAGTTTGCAGGAGGCACTTGGCACTGTCAAACCAGACACAGTTGCCTGTGGGGGCACCTTGCATCTGGGAGATATCCTGAAGCATGCGGAATTTCAGCAGGCAGCCGGCCACTCCGGGCCACCGGGCCCTGGACACAAACGATGCCCTTTCCCCTGAGAAACAAAACTCACCAGGCCAGGTTCCTGATGTCAGTTTGCAGGAGGCACTTGGCACTGTCAAACCAGACACAGTTGCCTGTGGGTGCTCCTTGCATCTGGGAGATATCCTGAAGCATGCGGAATTTCAGCAGGCAGCCGGCCACTCCGGGCCACCGGGCCCTGGACACGAAGGATGCCCTTTCCCCTGAGAAACAAAACTCACCAGGCCAGGTTCCTGATGTCAGTTTGCAGGAGGCACTTGGCACTGTCAAACCAGACACAGTTGCCTGTGGGGGCACCTTGCATCTGGGAGATATCCTGAAGCATGCGGAATTTCAGCAGGCAGCCGGCCACTCCGGGCCACCGGGCCCTGGACACGAACGATGCCCTTTCCCCTGAGAAACAAAACTCACCAGGCCAGGTTCCTGATGTCAGTTTGCAGGAGGCACTTGGCACTCTCAAACCAGACACAGTTGCCTGTGGGGGCACCTTGCATCTGGGAGATATCCTGAAGCATGCGGAATTTCAGCAGGCAGCCGGCCACTCCGGGCCACCGGGCCCTGGACACGAACCATGGCCTTTCCCCTGAGAAACAAAACTCACCAGGCCAGGTTCCTGATGTCAGTTTGCAGGAGGCACTTGGCACTCTCAAACCAGACACAGTTGCCTGTGGGGGCACCTTGCATCTGGGAGATATCCTGAAGCATGCGGAATTTCAGCAGGCAGCCGGCCACTCCGGGCCACCGGGCCCTGGACACGAGCGATGCCCTTTCCCCTGAGAAACAAAACTCACCAGGCCAGGTTCCTGATGTCAGTTTGCAGGAGGCACTTGGCACTGTCAAACCAGACACAGTTGCCTGTGGTTGCTCCTTGCATCTGGGAGATATCCTGAAGCATGCGGAATTTCAGCAGGCAGCCGGCCACTCCGGGCCACCGGGCCCTGGACACGAGCGATGCCCTTTACCCTGAGAAACAAAACTCACCAGGCCAGGTTCCTGATGTCAGTTAGCAGGAGGCACTTGGCACTCTCAAACCAGACACAGTTGCCTGTGGGGGCACCTTGCATCTGGGAGATATCCTGAAGCATGCGGAATTTCAGCAGGCAGCCGGCCACTCCGGGCCACCGGGCCCTGGACACGAACGATGCCCTTTCCCCTGAGAAACAAAACTCACCAGGCCAGGTTCCTGATGTCAGTTTGCAGGAGGCACTTGGCACTCTCAAACCAGACACAGTTGCCTGTGGGGGCACCTTGCATCTGGGAGATATCCTGAACTATGCGGAATTTCAGCAGGCAGCCGGCCACTCCGGGCCACCGGGCCCTGGACACGAACCATGCCCTTTCCCCTGAGAAACAAAACTCACCAGGCCAGGTTCCTGATGTCAGTTTGCAGGAGGCACTTGGCACTCTCAAACCAGACACAGTTGCCTGTGGGGGCACCTTGCATCTGGGAGATATCCTGAAGCATGCGGAATTTCAGCAGGCAGCCGGCCACTCCGGGCCACCGGGCCCTGGACACGAACGATGCCCTTTCCCCTGAGAAACAAAACTCACCAGGCCAGGTTCCTGATGTCAGTTTGCAGGAGGCACTTGGCACTCTCAAACCAGACACAGTTGCCTGTGGGGGCACCTTGCATCTGGGAGATATCCTGAAGCATGCGGAATTTCAGCAGGCAGCCGGCCACTCCGGGCCACCGGGCCCTGGACACGAACCATGGCCTTTCCCCTGAGAAACAAACCGCACCAGGCCAGGTTCCTGATGTCAGTTTGCAGGAGGCACTTGGCACTGTCAAACCAGACACAGTTGCCTGTGGGGGCACCTTGCATCTGGGAGATATCCTGAAGCATGCGGAATTTCAGCAGGCAGCCGGCCACTCTGGGCCACCGGGCCCTGGACACGAACGATGCCCTTTCCCCTGAGAAACAAAACTCACCAGGCCAGGTTCCTGATGTCAGTTTGCAGGAGGCACTTGGCACTCTCAAACCAGACACAGTTGCCTGTGGGGGCACCTTGCATCTGGGAGATATCCTGAAGCATGCGGAATTTCAGCAGGCAGCCGGCCACTCCGGGCCACCGGGCCCTGGACACGAACGATGCCCTTTCCCCTGAGAAACAAAACTCACCAGGCCAGGTTCCTGATGTCAGTTTGCAGGAGGCACTTGGCACTCTCAAACCAGACACAGTTGCCTGTGGGTGCTCCTTGCATCTGGGAGATATCCTGAAGCATGCGGAATTTCAGCAGGCAGCCGGCCACTCCGGGCCACCGGGCCCTGGACACGAACGATGCCCTTTCCCCTGAGAAACAAAACTCACCAGGCCAGGTTCCTGATGTCAGTTTGCAGGAGGCACTTGGCACTCTCAAACCAGACACAGTTGCCTGTGGGGGCACCTTGCATCTGGGAGATATCCTGAAGCATGCGGAATTTCAGCAGGCAGCCGGCCACTCCGGGCCACCGGGCCCTGGACACGAACGATGCCCTTTCCCCTGAGAAACAAAACTCACCAGGCCAGGTTCCTGATGTCAGTTTGCAGGAGGCACTTGGCACTGTCAAACCAGACACAGTTGCCTGTGGGGGCACCTTGCATCTGGGAGATATCCTGAAGCATGCGGAATTTCAGCAGGCAGCCGGCCACTCCGGGCCACCGGGCCCTGGACACGAACGATGCCCTTTCCCCTGAGAAACAAAACTCACCAGGCCAGGTTCCTGATGTCAGTTTGCAGGAGGCACTTGGCACTCTCAAACCAGACACAGTTGCCTGTGGGGGCACCTTGCATCTGGGAGATATCCTGAAGCATGCGGAATTTCAGCAGGCAGCCGGCCACTCCGGGCCACCGGGCCCTGGACACGAACGATGCCCTTTCCCCTGAGAAACAAAACTCACCAGGCCAGGTTCCTGATGTCAGTTTGCAGGAGGCACTTGGCACTCTCAAACCAGACACAGTTGCCTGTGGGTGCTCCTTGCATCTGGGAGATATCCTGAAGCATGCGGAATTTCAGCAGGCAGCCGGCCACTCCGGGCCACCGGGCCCTGGACACGAACGATGCCCTTTCCCCTGAGAAACAAAACTCACCAGGCCAGGTTCCTGATGTCAGTTTGCAGGAGGCACTTGGCACTGTCAAACCAGACACAGTTGCCTGTGGGGGCACCTTGCATCTGGGAGATATCCTGAAGCATGCGGAATTTCAGCAGGCAGCCGGCCACTCCGGGCCACCGGGCCCTGGACACGAAGGATGCCCTTTCCCCTGAGAAACAAAACTCACCAGGCCAGGTTCCTGATGTCAGTTTGCAGGAGGCACTTGGCACTGTCAAACCAGACACAGTTGCCTGTGGGGGCACCTTGCATCTGGGAGATATCCTGAAGCATGCGGAATTTCAGCAGGCAGCCGGCCACTCCGGGCCACCGGGCCCTGGACACGAACGATGCCCTTTCCCCTGAGAAACAAAACTCACCAGGCCAGGTTCCTGATGTCAGTTTGCAGGAGGCACTTGGCACTCTCAAACCAGACACAGTTGCCTGTGGGTGCTCCTTGCATCTGGGAGATATCCTGAAGCATGCGGAATTTCAGCAGGCAGCCGGCCACTCCGGGCCACCGGGCCCTGGACACGAACGATGCCCTTTCCCCTGAGAAACAAAACTCACCAGGCCAGGTTCCTGATGTCAGTTTGCAGGAGGCACTTGGCACTGTCAAACCAGACACAGTTGCCTGTGGGGGCACCTTGCATCTGGGAGATATCCTGAAGCATGCGGAATTTCAGCAGGCAGCCGGCCACTCCGGGCCACCGGGCCCTGGACACGAACCATGCCCTTTCCCCTGAGAAACAAAACTCACCAGGCCAGGTTCCTGATGTCAGTTTGCAGGAGGCACTTGGCACTGTCAAACCAGACACAGTTGCCTGTGGGGGCACCTTGCATCTGGGAGATATCCTGAAGCATGCGGAATTTCAGCAGGCAGCCGGCCACTCCGGGCCACCGGGCCCTGGACACGAACGATGCCCTTTCCCCTGAGAAACAAAACTCACCAGGCCAGGTTCCTGATGTCAGTTTGCAGGAGGCACTTGGCACTGTCAAACCAGACACAGTTGCCTGTGGGGGCACCTTGCATCTGGGAGATATCCTGAACCATGCGGAATTTCAGCAGGCAGCCGGCCACTCCGGGCCACCGGGCCCTGGACACGAACGATGCCCTTTCCCCTGAGAAACAAAACTCACCAGGCCAGGTTCCTGATGTCAGTTTGCAGGAGGCACTTGGCACTCTCAAACCAGACACAGTTGCCTGTGGGGGCACCTTGCATCTGGGAGATATCCTGAAGCATGCAGAATTTCAGCAGGCAGCCGGCCACTCCGGGCCACCGGGCCCTGGACACGAACCATGGCCTTTCCCCTGAGAAACAAAACTCACCAGGCCAGGTTCCTGATGTCAGTTTGCAGGAGGCACTTGGCACTCTCAAACCAGACACAGTTGCCTGTGGGGGCACCTTGCATCTGGGAGATATCCTGAAGCATGCGGAATTTCAGCAGGCAGCCGGCCACTCCGGGCCACCGGGCCCTGGACACGAGCGATGCCCTTTCCCCTGAGAAACAAAACTCACCAGGCCAGGTTCCTGATGTCAGTTTGAAGGAGGCACTTGGCACTGTCAAACCAGACACAGTTGCCTGTGGGGGCACCTTGCATCTGGGAGATATCCTGAAGCATGCGGAATTTCAGCAGGCAGCCGGCCACTCCGGGCCACCGGGCCCTGGACACGAACGATGCCCTTTCCCCTGAGAAACAAAACTCACCAGGCCAGGTTCCTGATGTCAGTTTGCAGGAGGCACTTGGCACTGTCAAACCAGACACAGTTGCCTGTGGGGGCACCTTGCATCTGGGAGATATCCTGAAGCATGCGGAATTTCAGCAGGCAGCCGGCCACTCCGGGCCACCGGGCCCTGGACACGAGCGATGCCCTTTCCCCTGAGAAACAAAACTCACCAGGCCAGGTTCCTGATGTCAGTTTGCAGGAGGCACTTGGCACTGTCAAACCAGACACAGTTGCCTGTGGTTGCTCCTTGCATCTGGGAGATATCCTGAAGCATGCGGAATTTCAGCAGGCAGCCGGCCACTCCGGGCCACCGGTCCCTGGACACGAACGATGCCCTTTCCCCTGAGAAACAAAACTCACCAGGCCAGGTTCCTGATGTCAGTTTGCAGGAGGCACTTGGCACTCTCAAACCAGACACAGTTGCCTGTGGGGGCACCTTGCATCTGGGAGATATCCTGAACTATGCGGAATTTCAGCAGGCAGCCGGCCACTCCGGGCCACCGGGCCCTGGACACGAACGATGCCCTTTCCCCTGAGAAACAAAACTCACCAGGCCAGGTTCCTGATGTCAGTTTGCAGGAGGCACTTGGCACTCTCAAACCAGACACAGTTGCCTGTGGGGGCACCTTGCATCTGGGAGATATCCTGAAGCATGCGGAATTTCAGCAGGCAGCCGGCCACTCCGGGCCACCGGGCCCTGGACACGAACGATGCCCTTTCCCCTGAGAAACAAAACTCACCAGGCCAGGTTCCTGATGTCAGTTTGCAGGAGGCACTTGGCACTCTCAAACCAGACACAGTTGCCTGTGGGGGCACCTTGCATCTGGGAGATATCCTGAAGCATGCGGAATTTCAGCAGGCAGCCGGCCACTCCGGGCCACCGGGCCCTGGACACGAACCATGGCCTTTCCCCTGAGAAACAAACCGCACCAGGCCAGGTTCCTGATGTCAGTTTGCAGGAGGCACTTGGCACTCTCAAACCAGACACAGTTGCCTGTGGGGGCACCTTGCATCTGGGAGATATCCTGAAGCATGCGGAATTTCAGCAGGCAGCCGGCCACTCCGGGCCACCGGGCCCTGGACACGAACGATGCCCTTTCCCCTGAGAAACAAAACTCACCAGGCCAGGTTCCTGATGTCAGTTTGCAGGAGGCACTTGGCACTGTCAAACCAGACACAGTTGCCTGTGGGGGCACCTTGCATCTGGGAGATATCCTGAAGCATGCGGAATTTCAGCAGGCAGCCGGCCACTCCGGGACACCGGGCCCTGGACACGAACGATGCCCTTTACCCTGAGAAACAAAACTCACCAGGCCAGGTTCCTGATGTCAGTTTGCAGGAGGCACTTGGCACTCTCAAACCAGACACAGTTGCCTGTGGGTGCTCCTTGCATCTGGGAGATATCCTGAAGCATGCGGAATTTCAGCAGGCAGCCGGCCACTCCGGGCCACCGGGCCCTGGACACGAACGATGCCCTTTCCCCTGAGAAACAAAACTCACCAGGCCAGGTTCCTGATGTCAGTTTGCAGGAGGCACTTGGCACTCTCAAACCAGACACAGTTGCCTGTGGGGGCACCTTGCATCTGGGAGATATCCTGAAGCATGCGGAATTTCAGCAGGCAGCCGGCCACTCCGGGCCACCGGGCCCTGGACACGAACGATGCCCTTTCCCCTGAGAAACAAAACTCACCAGGCCAGGTTCCTGATGTCAGTTTGCAGGAGGCACTTGGCACTGTCAAACCAGACACAGTTGCCTGTGGGGGCACCTTGCATCTGGGAGATATCCTGAAGCATGCGGAATTTCAGCAGGCAGCCGGCCACTCCGGGCCACCGGGCCCTGGACACGAACGATGCCCTTTCCCCTGAGAAACAAAACTCACCAGGCCAGGTTCCTGATGTCAGTTTGCAGGAGGCACTTGGCACTCTCAAACCAGACACATTTGCCTGTGGGTGCTCCTTGCATCTGGGAGATATCCTGAAGCATGCGGAATTTCAGCAGGCAGCCGGCCACTCCGGGCCACCGGGCCCTGGACACGAACGATGCCCTTTCCCCTGAGAAACAAAACTCACCAGGCCAGGTTCCTGATGTCAGTTTGCAGGAGGCACTTGGCACTCTCAAACCAGACACAGTTGCCTGTGGGGGCACCTTGCATCTGGGAGATATCCTGAAGCATGCGGAATTTCAGCAGGCAGCCGGCCACTCCGGGCCACCGGGCCCTGGACACGAACGATGCCCTTTCCCCTGAGAAACAAAACTCACCAGGCCAGGTTCCTGATGTCAGTTTGCAGGAGGCACTTGGCACTGTCAAACCAGACACAGTTGCCTGTGGGGGCACCTTGCATCTGGGAGATATCCTGAAGCATGCGGAATTTCAGCAGGCAGCCGGCCACTCCGGGCCACCGGGCCCTGGACACGAACGATGCCCTTTCCCCTGAGAAACAAAACTCACCAGGCCAGGTTCCTGATGTCAGTTTGCAGGAGGCACTTGGCACTCTCAAACCAGACACAGTTGCCTGTGGGGGCACCTTGCATCTGGGAGATATCCTGAAGCATGCGGAATTTCAGCAGGCAGCCGGCCACTCCGGGCCACCGGGCCCTGGACACGAACGATGCCCTTTCCCCTGAGAAACAAAACTCACCAGGCCAGGTTCCTGATGTCAGTTTGCAGGAGGCACTTGGCACTCTCAAACCAGACACAGTTGCCTGTGGGGGCTCCTTGCATCTGGGAGATATCCTGAACCATGCGGAATTTCAGCAGGCAGCCGGCCACTCCGGGCCACCGGGCCCTGGACACGAACGATGCCCTTTCCCCTGAGAAACAAAACTCACCAGGCCAGGTTCCTGATGTCAGTTTGCAGGAGGCACTTGGCACTCTCAAACCAGACACAGTTGCCTGTGGGGGCACCTTGCATCTGCTAGATATCCTGAAGCATGCGGAATTTCAGCAGGCAGCCGGCCACTCCGGGCCACCGGGCCCTGGACACGAACCATGGCCTTTCCCCTGAGAAACAAAACTCACCAGGCCAGGTTCCTGATGTCAGTTTGCAGGAGGCACTTGGCACTCTCAAACCAGACACAGTTGCCTGTGGGGGCACCTTGCATCTGGGAGATATCCTGAAGCATGCGGAATTTCAGCAGGCAGCCGGCCACTCCGGGCCACCGGGCCCTGGACACGAGCGATGCCCTTTCCCCTGAGAAACAAAACTCACCAGGCCAGGTTCCTGATGTCAGTTTGAAGGAGGCACTTGGCACTCTCAAACCAGACACAGTTGCCTGTGGGGGCACCTTGCATCTGGGAGATATCCTGAAGCATGCGGAATTTCAGCAGGCAGCCGGCCACTCCGGGCCACCGGGCCCTGGACACGAACGATGCCCTTTCCCCTGAGAAACAAAACTCACCAGGCCAGGTTCCTGATGTCAGTTTGCAGGAGGCACTTGGCACTGTCAAACCAGACACAGTTGCCTGTGGGGGCACCTTGCATCTGGGAGATATCCTGAAGCATGCGGAATTTCAGCAGGCAGCCGGCCACTCCGGGCCACCGGGCCCTGGACACGAACGATGCCCTTTCCCCTGAGAAACAAAACTCACCAGGCCAGGTTCCTGATGTCAGTTTGCAGGAGGCACTTGGCACTCTCAAACCAGACACAGTTGCCTGTGGGTGCTCCTTGCATCTGGGAGATATCCTGAAGCATGCGGAATTTCAGCAGGCAGCCGGCCACTCCGGGCCACCGGGCCCTGGACACGAACGATGCCCTTTCCCCTGAGAAACAAAACTCACCAGGCCAGGTTCCTGATGTCAGTTTGCAGGAGGCACTTGGCACTGTCAAACCAGACACAGTTGCCTGTGGGGGCACCTTGCATCTGGGAGATATCCTGAAGCATGCGGAATTTCAGCAGGCAGCCGGCCACTCCGGGCCACCGGGCCCTGGACACGAACGATGCCCTTTCCCCTGAGAAACAAAACTCACCAGGCCAGGTTCCTGATGTCAGTTTGCAGGAGGCACTTGGCACTGTCAAACCAGACACAGTTGCCTGTGGGGGCACCTTGCATCTGGGAGATATCCTGAAGCATGCGGAATTTCAGCAGGCAGCCGGCCACTCCGGGCCACCGGGCCCTGGACACGAACGATGCCCTTTCCCCTGAGAAACAAAACTCACCAGGCCAGGTTCCTGATGTCAGTTTGCAGGAGGCACTTGGCACTGTCAAACCAGACACAGTTGCCTGTGGGGGCACCTTGCATCTGGGAGATATCCTGAAGCATGCGGAATTTCAGCAGGCAGCCGGCCACTCCGGGCCACCGGGCCCTGGACACGAACGATGCCCTTTCCCCTGAGAAACAAAACTCACCAGGCCAGGTTCCTGATGTCAGTTTGCAGGAGGCACTTGGCACTGTCAAACCAGACACAGTTGCCTGTGGGGGCTCCTTGCATCTGGGAGATATCCTGAACCATGCGGAATTTCAGCAGGCAGCCGGCCACTCCGGGCCACCGGGCCCTGGACACGAACGATGCCCTTTCCCCTGAGAAACAAAACTCACCAGGCCAGGTTCCTGATGTCAGTTTGCAGGAGGCACTTGGCACTCTCAAACCAGACACAGTTGCCTGTGGGGGCACCTTGCATCTGGGAGATATCCTGAAGCATGCGGAATTTCAGCAGGCAGCCGGCCACTCCGGGCCACCGGGCCCTGGACACGAACCATGGCCTTTCCCCTGAGAAACAAAACTCACCAGGCCAGGTTCCTGATGTCAGTTTGCAGGAGGCACTTGGCACTCTCAAACCAGACACAGTTGCCTGTGGGGGCACCTTGCATCTGGGAGATATCCTGAAGCATGCGGAATTTCAGCAGGCAGCCGGCCACTCCGGGCCACCGGGCCCTGGACACGAGCGATGCCCTTTCCCCTGAGAAACAAAACTCACCAGGCCAGGTTCCTGATGTCAGTTTGCAGGAGGCACTTGGCACTGTCAAACCAGACACAGTTGCCTGTGGGGGCACCTTGCATCTGGGAGATATCCTGAACCATGCGGAATTTCAGCAGGCAGCCGGCCACTCCGGGCCACCGGGCCCTGGACACGAACGATGCCCTTTCCCCTGAGAAACAAAACTCACCAGGCCAGGTTCCTGATGTCAGTTTGCAGGAGGCAGTTGGTACTGTCAAACCAGACACAGTTGCCTGTGGGGGCACCTTGCATCTGGGAGATATCCTGAACCATGCGGAATTTCAGCAGGCAGCCGGCCACTCCGGGCCACCGGGCCCTGGACACGAACGATGCCCTTTCCCCTGAGAAACAAAACTCACCAGGCCAGGTTCCTGATGTCAGTTTGCAGGAGGCACTTGGCACTGTCAAACCAGACACAGTTGCCTGTGGGGGCACCTTGCATCTGGGAGATATCCTGAACCATGCGGAATTTCAGCAGGCAGCCGGCCACTCCGGGCCACCGGGCCCTGGACACGAACGATGCCCTTTCCCCTGAGAAACAAAACTCACCAGGCCAGGTTCCTGATGTCAGTTTGCAGGAGGCACTTGGCACTCTCAAACCAGACACAGTTGCCTGTGGGGGCACCTTGCATCTGGGAGATATCCTGAAGCATGCGGAATTTCAGCAGGCAGCCGGCCACTCCGGGCCACCGGGCCCTGGACACGAACCATGGCCTTTCCCCTGAGAAACAAAACTCACCAGGCCAGGTTCCTGATGTCAGTTTGCAGGAGGCACTTGGCACTCTCAAACCAGACACAGTTGCCTGTGGGGGCACCTTGCATCTGGGAGATATCCTGAAGCATGCGGAATTTCAGCAGGCAGCCGGCCACTCCGGGCCACCGGGCCCTGGACACGAACGATGCCCTTTCCCCTGAGAAACAAAACTCACCAGGCCAGGTTCCTGATGTCAGTTTGAAGGAGGCACTTGGCACTGTCAAACCAGACACAGTTGCCTGTGGGGGCACCTTGCATCTGGGAGATATCCTGAACCATGCGGAATTTCAGCAGGCAGCCGGCCACTCCGGGCCACCCGGCCCTGGACACGAACCATGCCCTTTCCCCTGAGAAACAAAACTCACCAGGCCAGGTTCCTGATGTCAGTTTGCAGGAGGCACTTGGCACTCTCAAACCAGACACAGTTGCCTGTGGGGGCACCTTGCATCTGGGAGATATCCTGAACCATGCGGAATTTCAGCAGGCAGGCGGCCACTCCGGGCCACCGGGCCCTGGACACGAACAATGCCCTTTCCCCTGAGAAACAAAACTCACCAGGCCAGGTTCCTGATGTCAGTTTGCAGGAGGCACTTGGCACTGTCAAACCAGACACAGTTGCCTGTGGGTGCTCCTTGCATCTGGGAGATATCCTGAAGCATGCGGAATTTCAGCAGGCAGCTGGCCACTCCGGGCCACCGGGCCCTGGACACGAACGATGCCCTTTACCCTGAGAAACAAAACTCACCAGGCCAGGTTCCTGATGTCAGTTTGCAGGAGGCACTTGGCACTCTCAAACCAGACACAGTTGCCTGTGGGGGCACCTTGCATCTGGGAGATATCCTGAAGCATGCGGAATTTCAGCAGGCAGCCGGCCACTCCGGGCCACCGGGCCCTGGACACGAACGATGCCCTTTCCCCTGAGAAACAAAACTCACCAGGCCAGGTTCCTGATGTCAGTTTGCAGGAGGCACTTGGCACTCTCAAACCAGACACAGTTGCCTGTGGGGGCACCTTGCATCTGGGAGATATCCTGAAGCATGCGGAATTTCAGCAGGCAGCCGGCCACTCCGGGCCACCGGGCCCTGGACACGAACGATGCCCTTTCCCCTGAGAAACAAAACTCACCAGGCCAGGTTCCTGATGTCAGTTTGCAGGAGGCACTTGGCACTCTCAAACCAGACACAGTTGCCTGTGGGGGCACCTTGCATCTGGGAGATATCCTGAACTATGCGGAATTTCAGCAGGCAGCCGGCCACTCCGGGCCACCGGGCCCTGGACACGAACGATGCCCTTTCCCCTGAGAAACAAAACTCACCAGGCCAGGTTCCTGATGTCAGTTTGCAGGAGGCACTTGGCACTGTCAAACCAGACACAGTTGCCTGTGGGGGCACCTTGCATCTGGGAGATATCCTGAACCATGCGGAATTTCAGCAGGCAGCCGGCCACTCCGGGCCACCCGGCCCTGGACACGAACCATGCCCTTTCCCCTGAGAAACAAAACTCACCAGGCCAGGTTCCTGATGTCAGTTTGCAGGAGGCACTTGGCACTCTCAAACCAGACACAGTTGCCTGTGGGGGCACCTTGCATCTGGGAGATATCCTGAACCATGCGGAATTTCAGCAGGCACGCGGCCACTCCGGGCCACCGGGCCCTGGACACGAACAATGCCCTTTCCCCTGAGAAACAAAACTCACCAGGCCAGGTTCCTGATGTCAGTTTGCAGGAGGCACTTGGCACTCTCAAACCAGACACAGTTGCCTGTGGGTGCTCCTTGCATCTGGGAGATATCCTGAAGCATGCGGAATTTCAGCAGGCAGCCGGCCACTCCGGGCCACCGGGCCCTGGACACGAACGATGCCCTTTCCCCTGAGAAACAAAACTCACCAGGCCAGGTTCCTGATGTCAGTTTGCAGGAGGCACTTGGCACTCTCAAACCAGACACAGTTGCCTGTGGGGGCACCTTGCATCTGGGAGATATCCTGAACTATGCGGAATTTCAGCAGGCAGCCGGCCACTCCGGGCCACCGGGCCCTGGACACGAACGATGCCCTTTCCCCTGAGAAACAAAACTCACCAGGCCAGGTTCCTGATGTCAGTTTGCAGGAGGCACTTGGCACTGTCAAACCAGACACAGTTTCTTGTGGGTGCACCTTGCATCTGGGAGATATCCTGAAGCATGCGGAATTTCAGCAGGCAGGCGGCCACTCCGGGCCACCGGGCCCTGGACACGAACGATGCCCTTTCCCCTGAGAAACAAAACTCACCAGGCCAGGTTCCTGATGTCAGTTTGCAGGAGGCACTTGGCACTCTCAAACCAGACACAGTTGCCTGTGGGGGCACCTTGCATCTGGGAGATATCCTGAAGCATGCGGAATTTCAGCAGGCAGCCGGCCACTCCGGGCCACCGGGCCCTGGACACGAACCATGGCCTTTCCCCTGAGAAACAAACCTCACCAGGCCAGGTTCCTGATGTCAGTTTGCAGGAGGCACTTGGCACTGTCAAACCAGACACAGTTACCTGTGGGGGCACCTTGCATCTGGGAGATATCCTGAAGCATGCGGAATTTCAGCAGGCAGCCGGCCACTCCGGGCCACCGGGCCCTGGACACGAACCATGCCCTTTCCCCTGAGAAACAAAACTCACCAGGCCAGGTTCCTGATGTCAGTTTGCAGGAGGCACTTGGCACTCTCAAACCAGACACAGTTGCCTGTGGGGGCACCTTGCATCTGGGAGATATCCTGAAGCATGCGGAATTTCAGCAGGCAGCCGGCCACTCCGGGCCACCGGGCCCTGGACACGAACGATGCCCTTTCCCCTGAGAAACAAAACTCACCAGGCCAGGTTCCTGATGTCAGTTTGCAGGAGGCACTTGGCACTGTCAAACCAGACACAGTTGCCTGTGGGGGCACCTTGCATCTGGGAGATATCCTGAAGCATGCGGAATTTCAGCAGGCAGCCGGCCACTCCGGGCCACCGGGCCCTGGACACGAACGATGCCCTTTCCCCTGAGAAACAAAACTCACCAGGCCAGGTTCCTGATGTCAGTTTGCAGGAGGCAATTGGCACTCTCAAACCAGACACAGTTGCCTGTGGGGGCACCTTGCATCTGGGAGATATCCTGAAGCATGCGGAATTTCAGCAGGCAGCCGGCCACTCCGGGCCACCGGGCCCTGGACACGAACGATGCCCTTTCCCCTGAGAAACAAAACTCACCAGGCCAGGTTC